>NW_024070205.1:18580326-18633737 GCF_014754425.2 Oryx dammah
AATAATATCTCAATAAAGCTGGAAAAAATTAATTCCAAGAACATCCTAGACAGAGAGCAATCAAAGAGAAAGTAAAAAGAGAACCAAAAAAAAAAATTTTAAGTTAAAATGCCCCATGTTGTCAGACCTATATGGGGAAATGAGCAAATTAGTACACTGTGTAAATTGTTACAAATTTTCTAGGAAGGTGTGGTTAGTAATATATGTCAAGTAATATATATATATCCCAAGGACTACATGTAGCCCAGCCCACCAGGCTTCTCTGCCCATGGGATTCTCCAGGCAAGAATATTGAGTGGGTAGCCATTCCCTTCTCCAGCAGACCTTCCTGACCCAGGGAACAAACCTGAGTCTCTCACATTGCAGGCAGACTGTTTACTATCTGAGCCACCAGGGAAGCCCCAACATACGTCAAGAGCCCTAAAAACTATCTTCTCTGATGCAGCCATTCTACTCCTAGGAATTTATCCTAAAGAAATAATCCAAGATGTAGACTGGAATTTATACACAATAATATCTATGCATGGTCATATGACAGAAGGACCTTGAAATAAACCAAATGTCTCATCAACGAGAAATGGTTCAATCAATAAATAATAACATATCCACATGTAGCTAGGTGTTAGACTCTTCTTCATCCCCAAACTACTCTACAGTTTTTTCTAAGGTCACCTTAATTATATGATAGAAAGAGAGTATTTTATCCTAAGGATACTCACAGTGCTTGACATGCCATTTCCCAGTCTGCTGTGGGCCATCATGAACATCACAGACGATCTCCAAACTGGCACAAAGATCTTCCTGCCCCTGCTGGGTCTGACCCCTTTCCCCTTCCCCTGCAGAGGACTGAGCTCGTGCATAGGAAATAAACGTCTGCTGGTGAACTGATGTCAAGTGCTGGTCCAAGGAGATAAAGTTGCTGAAATAGGCTGCAGGATATGGTTTTCCTATTTAACAGATGAGGAAACAGACTTGGAATCAAGCGGCCCCTTGTTCCTCAAGTGATAAGCAGTGATGCCAAGACTTGAGCCCAGGTCCATCTGACTACAAATCAGAATCCTTTCTATTACAATATTCCCTTCTTCTGCACCTCTACCACTTCATTCCTCTTTCTTCAACTTTCCATGTGGAAATTTGTCCCTTTACTTCAAAGAATTCACCTTCCTGAATTGGCTGTAAGGAAACTAGCCTCTCCACTAACTTGTGAAAATTTATCCCGACCACAAATGTCCCCATATTCTCCCCACCTCCAAAAGTCACTTCTACACACACAGCCATGATACTGCAGTTTGCTGCAGTTTTCTTTTTTCTTTTTTTTAGTTGTCACAATTTTTTAAAAAATATTCTACCAAGTGGACTGGGGGCGGGGAAGTCAAATAGTTACTATATTTATACTGTGAATGGATTTAGGTGATAATAAAGGCAGATGTTGCTATAGCAACGCACATTCTAGGATCCCATACACATCTTTTTGCCTTTGTGCAAAGTGCACTGGATTGTAGCTAACATCTCTCCAAACAGTCTGTGCAGATCAGGGCACACTGACCATTGTGTGGTCAGGTCAGGGCCAGCTCACACACCTGGGGCTCCTCAGTTATCAAAACTCTGGCTGCAGCCTGCGGCTTCAGGTAAACCTGGAGGCCACACAGCCTCAGGGAGAACCATCTGGAAGCTGTGTTGTCTCCCTCCTGGGTAAACTCTCTCCCTAGTTCCCGTTTTCTTTCCCTCTTTTTCATGCTGGTACTAAATTATGCTGACTGGTTAATGACAGCCTGAGTTATTTTCTGAACACCAGTGGCAGGAGGAGAGTAGGGTGTTCACTGTGATAATAACCCACCTTGGTGTGAGGGAGGAAGCCCCAAGGCACACCCTGTGTGCCATGCGGTGAAAATAGCCCAGCACCCCTTTCCTTGGAAACCCTCCTCGCTTAGCTGGGAGTTCTTGCCCAAGGATTTTCCCACAACTCTCCTGGCCCCAGGTACCCAGGACCTCTGAACATCACACAAAGGGGAAAACACTAGGCTGGGATGTAAAGGGCATGTGCCCTAGCCCAGACTCTGCCATGTAAGAGCTGAAGGACTTCTCTGAGACATAGTCCCCTCCCTTGTAAAAGAAGACTGCATCTCTGGAGAAAGTGCTAACCTGGTATCTTCATTCACAAGTAGGTGAAAATGATAACAATTAGCAAAGGCACTGCCCACCAGCATTCATCATTTTTACACAAAATATGAGCCTAAAACCAAAAAGAGAAATGCCAAGTTGTAGAAATTTAGTCATCAGGTAACAGGCAAGGGACTCATCTTTTGTTGTCATATCTTTTTGCCCACTGATACAATGGACATGAACTTGGGCAAACTCCAGGAGATGGTAAGGGATCATCTTACCATCCAAGACTTGAGCCTGGGTCTGTCTGGCTGCAAATCAGAATCCTTTCTATTACAATATTCCCCTCTTCTGCAACTCTACAATTTCATTCCTCTTTCTTCAACTTTTCATGTGGAAATTTGTCCCACTACTTCTAGGAATTCACCTTCCTAAATTGGCCGCAAGGAAATTCAGGGAGGCCTGGCACACTGCAGTCCACAGGGTCACAAAGAGTCGGACATGACTGAGAGGCTGAACAACAACAATAGGCAAGGGGTGTGCTCTCATAGCAATGGGCTCCCATGGTGACCATCTACACATAAGACCGTCATTTAATGACATGAACTCCATCTGCCCCCCATGAAGCCACTGAGTGCTCAAGAGCTCTTGAGTTGGTATAGGAGGCAGGTAGGCAAATTTGGCAGTAGACACACAATGTGATGAATTCCATGGTGGGTGTGTGCTTCGAAGAGAGTGAAAATGAAAGTGTTAGTCACTTAGTCAGGTTGACTCTTGGATACCTCATGGACTGTAGCCCACCAGGCTCCTCTGTCCATGGTATTCTCCAGGCAAGAATATGGAATGGGTTGCCATTTCCTCCTTCAGGGGGATCAAACCCGGGTCTCCAGCATTGCAGGCAGATTCTTTAGCATCTGAGCCACCAGGGAAGCCCTTTGAAGAGGGACACCAAAACCACAGGGAGGTGCTAGCTGTGTGAACTTGGGCAAGCTACCCAATTTCTCTGAGCCACAGTTTTCTCATCTGTGAATTGGGGGAGCAGGGGAGTGACCCATGAGGCTGTTCCTGCTTACACGAGCCTTCAAAGCCCTGTTGGACTCCCAGGCCTAGGAAGCCTGTGGATCAAAGCTCCTCCATAGGGGAGCACACGTAGAAGCTCTTCAGATGACCCCACTTTACAGTAGCTTTGCAGTATCCACAAAAGGTGGGAGGCTCATGAAAGACATGCTCCCTTTGCTCCAGGAGAACCTGAGCACACAGTGGCTCAACAGCTTTACAAGACGGCACAGTGGGATGGATTGTCAGGCATCTCATCTCCTCAGCCAGGACTCCCCAACAGACCAAGTCTGAAGTGTCAGTAATTTGAATTGATGAGAAGAAAAGACTGAGGTAGGTTATTGAACCTGGCCAATTAACAAGTAAACAAACATGCAATTGCAAGCCAAAGTCCTGGCTAACCCAATGTACTCCTCTCATTTAATTTGACACGAGTTGTTTAGTTTTAATTAGGACAATGCTTCATGGTGTATTAGTAGGAGTCCTGTAGTATATGTTGTGGAAATAATGAAGGCTTAGCAACGAGACCTGTTTCAGTGCTCTGCTATTAAACCTTCACTGAGAAGGGAGGCGAGGCTGCCAGGCTCTTTATGGAAATGATTGGGTTTGGAAATTAGCACCATTAAAAAGATCTAGGTGAGACAGAGTCTGGCAAAGCCTCCAAACTCCAGCAAACCCAAGAATGCTCAGCTCATGGGACTGAGGGCCAAGCCCACTGCTAAACCCCAGGATCACCCAGTTTTGCAGATCTCATCCAAACTTGGTCACATTCGACTCCTCAAACCTGAAACCTCCTTGGCAGACCATTTGTTTCCCTAATGGGAGAGGAACCAAGATTCATACCTCGCTCTCACTGGTTGGATGAGAATGGGGCTTCTCTCCCTTGCATCTTCTCAATCTGCTCAGTCAAGTTGCTCCATCATGAGATGGTTCTATTCATTCTCAGCAGTGGGATAGCTAGTTTGCTCCCCTCCCTCTCCCCACCCAATTTCAGGGTCTCTTTTTTTTTAATTCATTTTTAGAATTTTTAAAAATATTTATTTATTTGGCTGCACTTGGTCTTAGTTGCAGCACGTGGGGTCTTCGATCTTCTTTGCAGCATACCAGATCTTTTTTTATTATAGTTGAGGCATGTGGGTTCTCCCTTGCAGCACGTGGGATCTAGTTCCCTCATCAGGGATCAAACCCGGACCTCTTGCACTAAGAGTGCCGTCTTAGCCATTGGACCACCAAGGAAGTCCCCCAATTTCAGGCTGAATTCCTCACCTCTAGCCTTGCGTTACTCTCCCTTTCTTTGCTCTCCTTCCAGCAGACACCAGGAGAGCACTCCCTTCCCAGCCCCTCTGAGGAACTCCCATCCTTTGTCCCTTAGCAGAGAAGCGCCCCTGGCACTGTTCTATCTCCTTCATTTGAAATTTTAGCCTTTCTCCTTTCACTTGCAGAACAAGAAGCCTGTCTTTGAAAGCAGCTCCAGGTATCACTGAATAAGTAGAAGATATGTGCCTGGAAAAGGAAACACCTGTTCCTGACGCTAAGGTCACCACCATGTTACAGAAAATTGCTCAAGGCTGGTGCACTGGGATGACCCAGAGGGATGATATGGGGAGGGAGGTGGGAGGGAGATTCAGGATGGGGAACACGTGTACACCCATGGCTGATTCATGTCAATGTATGGCAAAACCACTGCAATATTGTAAAGTAATTAGCCTCCAACAAAAATAAATAAATCAAAAAATAATAATTATGTGAAAAGAAAAAGAAAACACACTGAACTGACAGAAGTACACAAGTCTAGGCCAGCCCTGCCACACCACCAGCACTAAAATCTTGGATAAGCCATTTGCTTCTCAGGCTCAACTTCCCTTCTATAAAACAAGGGGATTTCACTAAAGCATTTCTGAGATGCCAGAGAAGATAAAGTTCATTTCCTCAAGGCCACCTCTTTCATACATACCGGGCTGCTACCTTTGTCCTGGGCCTCTCCCCTTCTCCCTCCCTCCTTTACTCCCCACCTCTTTCCCTCTCTCTTCCGCTCACCTCCTCCTCCCCATAACTGTTTCTTTCTTGGGATTGAGTAAGTCATCGCCAAGGAAGACACTCTGTAAATCTATGTCTCCATGTTTCTGCAGCTCCATCCCGTGGTACCTAGGTTGCTCAACCAGGAGAAATAGTCCCAGAAGCCCTCGGCATCATAAGGACGAGGAACATTGGTGGGACCCCAGCTACTAAAATGGAAATGCTTAAAAGAAACTCACAAATCTTCAGGCCCCTGCAAGGTGAAAAAAGTAAGGAACTTCAGCTCTTGAGAATAAAATTTGGAGGCTTGGACAGTGAATGTATTGGAGGGTGATGAGCATGTACTGCACCTTGATTGACTCTGGGTTTTTGTTTGTTTGTTTTTAGTGAACTATTATCAATGCACTGACTCAATGGACGTGAGTTTGACCAAATTCCAGGAGGCAGTGAAGGACAGGGAAGCTGGCGTGCTGCAGTCCGTGGGGTCGCAAAGAGTCGGACACAACTGAGCAACTAAACAACAACATTTATCAATTTAACTCTACCAAGTGCTTGGCACTGGGTTCAGTGTGATTAATGAGTAAAGACACCATTCCTGCCCTCAAGAAGCTGTGAACAGTGGGGGAGATGGACTTAGCAAATGATAAATACAGTGTGGAGGAGAAGCGGTGGTGTATGAGAGCATGTCACAAAGCTCCTGAGCGCCCAGGTGTTAGAACAGACTTCTTAGAAGAGGGCCAGTCAAGCTAAGATCGGTCTTCATCTAAAGCAGTCTCTCAGCAGCATTGGATGTGGTTAATACCCCCTTCTCCTACCAGGAACACTGGCTTCACTTAATTTTCTTCCTATTTAGCTAATCCTTCCCAATCTCCTCTGCTGGAGCCTCCCTATATTCTGAACTTTTAAATGTTAGAGCATCCTCCTTGAATCTTCAGACTTCTTCTCTTCCCCACTGTTCTCATTCACTAGCAAAGCTCATCCATCTCTAGGCAGTAAGTACCACCTACCACTGGCTTCCCAGGTGGTGTAGTAGTCAAGAACCTGCCTGCCAGTGCAAGAGATGTAAGAGTTGTGGGTTCAATCCCTGGGTCAGGAAGCTCCCCCGGAGGAGGGCATGGCAATCCACTCCAGTATTCTTGCCTGGAGAATCCCTGTGGATAGAGGAGCCTGGCAAGCTACAATCCATGGGGTCACAAAGAGTCGGACATGACTGAGTGACTTAGCATGCATGTACCACTGGTAATCATCAGATTTTTATTTCTAGCTCTGACCTCTCCCTCTCATCACTAACTTAACAGCTCCCCTTCAAGCTCTAACAGGTATCTTTAACTTAATATGATGGAAACTGATCACAATTTCACCTCTCCCAAAGAGATGTATCCCCCTCAATCCTTTCCTCTCAGGCCAAAACCTGGAGTCTTTCTTAAGTTCTCCTTTACTCTCATGCCAACATTCAACCCATCAATCAGCCACTCTTGTGTCATCTCTACCTAGGCCCTAATTTGGTCTCTTCTCACCACCGCTATGGAGCTTCCTAGATGGCACTAGTGGTAAAGAATCCACCCACCAATGCAGGAGACACAAGAGATGCAGGTTTGATCTCTGGGTCAGGAAGATCCTCTGGAGTAGGAAATGGCACCCCACACCAGTACCCTTGCCAGGAAAATTCCATGAGCAGAGTAGCCTGGCAGGCTACAGTCCGTGGACTCTTAAAGAATCAGACATGAGTGTGTACAAGCCTTAGCACAGCACCTCCTTGGCTCTCACCTTGGTCCAAGCCACATCTCAAACCTCCCTCTGAGACTTCAGCATTGGCCTCCTAACACATCATCTCCACTTTGTCCCTAAAATCAGAGTGATCCTTTAAAACTGCAAGTCAGGTCCTGTCGCTCACCCGCTTAACCTCTCCCCACCACCAGGGGTTTCCTATGTCACTGAATAAAATCACAAATCCCTCCCATCCCATCGTAGAGTCTGACGTAATCTGGGCCTCCACCTCTCTGGCCTGGACTCCTCTCACTTCCCCACCACACTCGCAGCCCTGAACCTGGCTCCCTGTCCCCTGTATGTGTCTACTGTCACTCTCCACTCCTCCCCTTGGTCTTCCCTGTCTGCTCCACCCTCTCCTGCTAAATACCTGCTTGACTTTCTCCCTCACATCACATGTCATTTCCTCAGAGAGGCCTCTGTAGCATAGATATTTTTGCCAGATTCAGATGAAGCATTCATCTTTGAATAGATCTTTTCAGGAAGGTACTATTCACAGAGGAAACCAAGAATAGGTTTTGAGGCCTCAAATACTAGCCATGCTGGGAGGCTGACACTACCCTTCCTCACCCTCAGTCTTAAAGGAACAAGAAAAGGATGTTGCTGTTGTTCAGTCACTAAGTCATGTCCAACTCGTTGCAACCCCATGGACTGCAGCACACAGGCTTCCCTGTCCTTCACTATCTCCTGGAGCTTGCTCAAACTCATGTCCATTGAGTCGGTGATGCCATCCAAACATCTCTTCCACTGTCGTCCCCTTCTCCTCCTACCCTCAATCTTTCCCAGCATCAGGGTCTTGTCCAATGAGTCAGCTCTTTGCATCAGGTGGCCAAAGTAATGATGTTACCAGAGCCCATGTGAGAGCTGGAGCTGGGGTGTGAGAGTGCCTGATGGAGCTGTGGTTGTAGAAGATCAGCCATGGCAGGGCAGGGAGCATCAAGAACACCAGCCTGCCCTTCCCCACCCTTGGCCCTCCTCTTGGTGCGCTCTTTTGGCCAAATCCAAGTGGGAGTTAGAGGGCCAGGGAGCCCTGGTGATATGGTGCATAGAGTTCAAGTACAAGATCATGAACAGGACAGAGAGTAGATCAAGGATAAATGAAGTTACTCAGTGCATCAGTATTTCTGGCTCCTCTCCTTCCAGGCACAAGGTCAGTTCAGTTCAGTCACTCAGTCGTGTCTGACTCTTTGCAACCCCATGAATCACAGCACGCCAGGCCTCCCTGTCCCTCACCATCTCCCGGAGTTCACTCAGACTCACGTGCATCGAGTCGGTGATGCCATCAAGCCATCTCATCCTCTATTGTCCCCTTCTCCTCCTGCCCCCAATCCCTCCCAGCATCAGAGTCTTTTCCAATGAGTCAACTCTTCTCATGAGGTGGCCAAAGTACTGGAGTTTCAGCTTTAGCATCATTCCTTCCAAAGAAATCCCAGGGCTCATCTCCTTCAGAATGGACTGGTTGGATCTCCTTGCAGTCCAAGGGACTCTCAAGACTCTTCTCCAACACCACAGTTCAAAAGCATCAGTTCTTCGGCACTCAGCCTTCTTCACAGTCCAACTCTCACATCCATACATGACTACTGGAAAAACCATAGCCTTGACTAGATGGACCTTAGTTGGCAAAGTAATGTCTCTGCTTTTGAATATGCTATCTAGCTTGGTCATAACTTTTCTTCCCAGGAGTAAGCGAATTTTAATTTCATGGCTGCAGTCACCATCTGCAGTGATTTTGGAGCCCCAAAAAATAAAATCTGACACTGTTTCCCCATCTATTTCCCATGAAGTGATGGAACCAGATGCCATGATCTTTGTTTTCTGAATGTTGAGCTTTAAGCCAATTTTTTCATTCTCCACTTTCATTTTCATCAAGAGGCTTTTTAGTTCCTCTTCACTTTCTGCCATAAGGGTGGTGTCATCTGCATATCTGAGGTTATTGATATTTCTCCTGGCAATCTTGATTTCAGCTTATGTTTCTTCCAGCCCAGCGTTTCTCATGATGTACTCTGCATAGAAGTTAAATAAGCAGGGTGACAATATACAGCCTTGATGTACTCCTTTTCCTATTTGAAACCAGTCTGTTGTTCCATGTCCAGTTCTAACTGTTGCTTCCTGACCTGCATACAGATTTCTCAAGAGGCAGGTCAGGTGGTCCGGGATTCCCATCTCTTTCAGAATTTTCCACAGTTTATTGTGATCCACACAGTCAAAGGCTTTGGCATAGTCAATAAAGCAGAAATAGATGTTTTTCTGGAACTCTCTTGCTTTTTCCATGATCCAGTGGATGTTGGCAATTTGAGCTCTGGTTCCTCTGCCTTTTCTAAAACCAGCTTGAACATCAGGAAGTTCACGGTTCACGTATTGCTGAAGCCTGGCTTGGAGAATTTTGAGCATTACTTTACTAGCATGTGAGATGAGTGGAATTGTGTGGTAGTTTGAGCATTCTTTGGCATTGGAATGAAAACTGACCTTTTCCAGTCCTGCGGCCACTGCTGAATTTTCCAAATTTGTTGGCATATTGAGTGCAGCACTTTCACAGCATCATCTTTCAGGATTTGAAATAGCTCAACTGGAATTCCATCACCTCCACTAGCTTTGTTCATAGTGATGCTTTCTAAGGCCCACTTGACTTTACATTCCAGGATGTCTGGCTCTAGATGAGTGATCACACCATCGTGATTATCTGGGTTGTGAAGCTCTTTTTTGTACAGTTCTTCTGTGTATTCTTGCCACCTCTTCTTAATATCTTCTGCTTCTGTTAGGTCCGTACCATTTCTGTCCTTTATCAAGCCCATCTTTGCATGAAATGTAGGCACAAGGTAGGGCCCCACATTCCCACCATCCTTGAAATCAGATACAGCATGCAACTTACCCTGGCCAATATCACTTCCAGATCTGAGTCTTCACGTTCCCCCATTCACCTGCTCTCATGACCAGGGACAGTACAGAGGTTGAAGACAGTCAGCCTGGGTTGCAGGGTGGTAAAGATGTGGAGTAGAATCCGGGCTGTCCCATAGTGGGCAAGCAGCATGAGCAAAAAGAAGCCCCCGAAACTGGGAGTTGTTCTGTTACTGCTCTTTCACCTAGTTTATCCTGACCCACTTTTTCTGCTGAAAGAGCAGCCTCCCTCACCAGGACATCTTCCTCTGCCTTGTATTCCTCATACAACTGACCACCGCCTGATAAACCACGATGTGAGCTAGTTGTCTGTCTCCCTGCTCTAACAGGCAAACCATGGAGGCAGGGCTTTCGTTCACTACCAATGCTCAGCACCTAGAGCAATATCTGGTTGAGAGCAGATGCTGAAATTCGTTGTCGATGGGATGAATGAATAAGTGAGTGCATAATAACATACATGTATGACTAATTATATCCTAGACCCCTTCTCAGAAATGATGTCTAAGCGATTCTGTGAAAGATTAAACAATTCACTAAGGTCACCAAGTTTAAGTCATGGAGTGGGTTGTAAAGGCATTTTGACTCCAGAGCCCAAGCCCGTAACAACTTTACCACTTACCAGTATGAAGGGGGAGAAGGCAATGGCACCCCACTCCAGTACTCTTGCCTGGAAATTCCCATGGACGGAGGAGCCTGGTAGGCTGCAGTCCATGGAGTCGCTAGAGTCAGATATGACTGAGCGTCTTCACTTTCACTTTTCACTTTCATGCACTGGAGAAGGAAATGGCAACCCACTCCAGTGTTCTTGCCTGGGGAATCCCAGGAACGGGGAAGCCTGGTGGGCTGCCGTCTATGGGGTCGCACAGAGTCGGACACGACTGAAGCAACTTAGCAGCAGCAGCAGCAGCATGAAGGGGCCTTGATGGGGAAGTGCAGGAGAAGCCATTCTGAGCCCAGGGCAGAGGTTGGAGAGAGCCAGGCAGCCTACCTACCTACAAAGTGTTAGTTACCGCTGGAGCTAAGAGTGACAACCAATAAACTATACAAGGTAACAGGGAAAATTAAAAACTACATTGACTATGTAAAAATAATGCTAATTACAGTCATTTATGTGAATTGCTTACCATTTCTGCCTAATTACCAGGCAGCACAACAATTATGTAGATCTTTAACTAATGTCAACCTAACTTCATTGCAAGTTTTATTTGATTATAACTATAAAAGCTAAAAACAAGAGCTTAGTCCAGCAGTGAGTTGGTTGCTCATGGAGACTGGTTCTCTGCCCAGAATTTAAAATTAGAGCGGAATTACCTTGTCCCTGGCAGTTACTGCCTGTATTGTTAGTGATCTTCCAGGTAGAAGCATTTCATCTGGACTAGAAGCTCCTTGTGGCTGGTACTAGCTCATTTTTCCTGGTATCATTATCCCCTCCCTCCTCAGATCCCAGGTCAGCCCTGAATAGAGGGGGCCTCTTGTGCCTTTGTTCATCTGTTGCTGCCCTAACTCTAGAAGAAATGGGTCTGTCTCATGTGCCTCTGAGTCTCTTCTCACTGCCTGGAGGCTGAGGATGTGAGATTGGCTGAAGAATGCCATGTCTCTACTGGTTATGAACATGGCAAGCCTGAGCCCTGTAACAGGCCTTCAGAAGAAGTAGGGCAAGGGTGGGATAGAATGCTTAATGGTGTAGGGCTATGAGAAGAATCCATGAAATGCTATAACAGAGAGTACCAGCTGTCCCTCCAGTATCCTTTCCCTCCTTCAACAGTAAAAAGAGTTTTAGCTAGGCACATGGAAGCCCAGATAACGGCCATATTCCCAAGATCCTTTGCAGTGAGGTGTGGCCAATGGGATGTCAGCAAAAGTGATGTATGCAAATGCACAACCATGACTTGAAAAGGGAAGGAGTGAACCTCGCCCTCCTCTTTCCCCTCTTTCCTGTCTGGCTAGGGTACAGGATGGATGTTAGAACTTAAACAAGCCTCCCTGGAGCCAGGACAGAATGTAGGTGCTGAGACGTCAGAGCAGCAAGACCCTAGCTTGGGTCACCACACCACTGCAGAGCAGTACGTCTGTGCTTGGGTAATAGATGTATATCACTGTCAAAGCACAACAAATAGTAAAATGTAGTAAAATAACTAGGAAATGATGAGTTTTGAGTATTCATTGCCCTTGTTTTTAGAATTGTTTATTGCCTTTTTTGAGGCACCCCCACTTATTATCTACGTATTTAACTGCACTGGGCCATAGTTGCAGCACTTGGTATCTTCGGTCTTCACTGTGGCAGGCAAACTCTTAGTTTCAGCATGTGGGATCCAGTTCTTTGACCAGGGATCAAACCCAGACCCCCTGCATTGGAAGCTCAGAATGCCAGGGAAGTTCCAGTTTATTGCTTTTTAAATTTATATAATTAAAATTTTAATGATGGCTATGCTCTTGAGAGTCCCTTGGACTGCAAGGAGATCCAACCAGTCCATTCTGAAGGAGATCAACCCTGAGATTTCTTTGGAAGGAATGACGCTAAAGCTGAAACTCCAGTACTTTGGCCACCTCATGCAAAGAGTTGACTCATTGGAAAAGACTTTGATGCTGGGAGGGATTGGGGGCAGGAGAAGAAGGGGACGGCAGAGGATGAAATGGCTGGATGGCATCACTGACTCGATGGACATGAATCTGAGTGAACTCTGGGAGCTGGTGATGGACAGGGAGGCCTGGCATGCTGCGATTCATGGGGTCACAAAGAGTCGGACACGACTGAGCGACTGAACTGAACTGATGCTTAACAACCAGCTCATAAGAATTTTGAAAATTTGTGCCAGCTCCGGTTTCAGGTCTTTATCAAAGTAGCAAAACCTGCATCCTAACTGATACAAAGGTGATACAGGAAGTGGAAAGTGGGCTGAGATCATAGTCTCAGATGTATGTGATGTATAACTTCGCCCATGGATGACCCAGGCTTGCCTAAAAAGTTATGTTGCTCCAGGGATAACTTTGAAGCAAAAATTCTAAAGCTTCTATCAGTTATTACTGAAAAATGTCCTTGTAATCTAGCCTGACTCCAACTTGAACACACCTATGTCTGGGGAGAGCTATGATTCTCGATAATGGCTAAGGCCCTTCCTGCCCAAAGCCTGGTCTTCTGCATGGCCTAGCAGAGCATTCCTGCCTCTTTCCCACCTGCCCCTTTTGGGACTTTCTCGTCCCAGTTTAAGGGCAGAGAGGATATCTCTCTGGTGAGAGGCATAGGGCCTGATCTAAACTTTCACTTTTGCAGACGCAGGATGAAAGTCAAGTTTAAGACTTACATCCAATAAATCTACACAGATTAATGGAATAACACACATCTCAGGATAAGAATAAGACACATCTCAGCTTAAGTGGAATAAGACACATCTACTACATGTTTAGTAGAATCCCATATTGTTAATAGAAAGAAAGAAAGAAAGAAGGAAAAGAGAAAGAAAGGCATCTATATACACCATATATATGCTTATCTGAGCCAAGAGAAAGTTGTAGAAGGACACCCACAAAACAGGTAATCTCCTGGGTTACCTCAGGACATAGAGCAGGCTGTGGAGAGGGTAATTTTTCTTTATATGCATCTATATTATCCAGATTAATGTAGCAAGTGTTACTTTTAATTTGTCATCTTAAAGCATTCAAAAATGATATGAAATATATATGAGTTAAAGGGAATGAACTCGAGCTATAGTATATCAACATGAATACATCTTAAATGGTAACTTTGAGCAAAAGAGTAATGAAAACAATACATAAAATATTAAAACAACAATATATTATATATTGTTTATGGATATGTATATAAAAGCAATAGTATATAAGAATATATATGGGGATATTAAGCCCAAATTCACATTAATAAGGGAATGAGATCTGAAGGAATGTATAGATTCTTTCAGTTGACCTGCAGTGCATTTATGGTGTATGTTTTCATGCATGTGTGTGCTAAGTCGCTTCAGTCAGGTCTGACTCTGTGTGACCCTATGGACTGTAGCCCACCAGGCTCCTCTGTCCATGGGATTCTCCAGACAAGAATACTGGAGTGGGTTCCCATGCCTTGCTCCTGGGGATCTTCCCAATCCAGGGATTGAACCCATGTCTCATGTCTCCTGCTTTGGCAGGCAGGTTCTTTACCACTAACACCACATGGGAAGCTGGTATATTTTCATGTAACATGGCAAATGTTAAGATTTTAAAGTTAGGTGACAGATACACAGTTGTTCTTTATATGTACATGCTTAAAATATTCCATAATAAAAATTACCTTAACTTTTCATTTTAAAAATGTATTTATTCACATGAATAAATGCAATCACAAGAAGAAAATGTGTACCGTATACATATATCCATTAAAGTACGTATCTCATTGTGTTGTCATTACATAGTTGTATTTCCATATCACCATTAGATTATGTCTTTGAGAGCAGAGACTATATTTTTCAATCCATCCACAGAGCCTGTGCTATAGCCACTCATCCAACATCTTTTGTGCCCCTGTTATATACCAGATGCTCCTCCTAGGCTCTAGTACTACAAGCAGGTAATTCAGAATCACCACCTGCTTTTAAGACTCTTTCACCTTGGACTTCCCTGGTGGTACAGTGGCTAGGAATCCACTCCCAGTGCAGGAAACATGGGTTCAATCCCTCTTCTGGGAAGATCCCACATGACTCAAAGCAACCAGCCCATGTGCCACAACTGCTGAACCTGTGCTCTGGAGCCCAGGAGTTGCAACTACTGAGCCTGCATGCCACAGCTACTGGAGCCCTCACGCTCTAGGGCCACAGCTACTGAGTCTGTGAGCTGTACCTACTGAAGCCCACTTGCATAAAGCCTGTGCTCCGCAACAGGAGAAGCCAGCACTGTGAGAAACCCACACATGGCAACTAGAGAGAAGCCCCGCTCTCGGGAGCCAGAGGAAGCCTGGGAGCAGCAACAGTAACTCAGCACAACCAAAAATAAATTAAAATATATAAGAAAGAATCTGACACCTTGTAGGAGAGATGGATGAACAACTACCTAACTGTAATTCACCAGATCTGCCCTATGGTTCAGACACACAGCCCAGACGGTGCATCTTCTGCCCATAAAGTAGCACACAGCCACGCAGAGGCAGCATCTGGGGGGAGGCAGACTTCTGCCCATCTCCCAGCTCCATAGCTCACAGACATGGGACCTTGAATAAATTATACAACTTCTCTAAGTCTTATTCCCCACGGACAAACTCTTCCCTGGGTTGTAAGTAGTTAGATAATCTCACTGAAAACAACCTGGTACTTTGCCAGAGCAGCCAGTGCTCAGCAACGATTGCAACACATGGGGAAACTAAGGCTTGGGAAAGGTGAATGATTCCGCCCAGATCAAGCTATAGTGGGTGACTGAGATTCTAAACCATGTGTGTGTTCCCCAAGGTACCTCAAACACAGTAAGTTTCCTGGATGTTCAATGAGTGCTTACTGAATTGAGACAATGTCCAATTCAAAGTCAATTCTTTCATCACAGAATCATTTAGAGCTAAAAGAAAGTTAAAAGAATAAATTGCTTAATCATAATAGTTAGGAAGGTCAAGATAGAGAGGTCCACAAACTCCAAGCTCTCACGGCAGGTGGGGCCGCCTCCAGGTCTCCCTCCTCCCGCACAGCACACCTCCCAAGTCCAGAGGTACTCTTCTGCTTTCCCTAGATGGCACACCTCCCCTCTCAACAGCGCCTGACACTGAAGATAACTCCTCTCTCATCAAATCCATCCTTCTTGGACCTTCAAGACACCACTTGCCCGTGGGTTTCCTCCTACTTGACTATCATCTCCCTTCCATTTCCTGCCTGGGCAGCTCCTTCTCTACCTGTGGCTTTGGGAGAAATTTGGATGTCCTTGTGCCTGATCAGGCTAGTGTGGGGGTCCAGAGGGACCACGTGGAAGGGCTAGTTTATGTCACCAGAACAGAAAAGGCTCCCTTGATAGCAATGGGACATTATGTGTATCTAACGGTACCCTTGGCTTATATCATTTCACTGAATTCTCTGAATAACCTTATGAGATGGACTTCATTATTCTACTTCACAGATGAGAAAACCACCACTAAGGCAAGTCAGAGTTCTGGCCCAGAGTCACACAGAGCAAGAGGTAGATGCAGGATTTGAACTCCTGAGACCAAGACTTACCCACTGCGTAACTGCCTCTTTGGAATGGCATTAGTGATGGTCCTCAGCTTGACATAAACCTACAAAAGGAAGAAAATAAATCTGCAGGTGCATTCACCTTCTTGCATTGCCATTCAAGCTCAATATTCATGGCCCACACCTTGAGCAGTTGGGTCTGGAGTCTACAGTCACGTTCCCAACCCCTTCCTTCTTATTTTCATTTGAAGATTTACCATCTGCTTCCATGTCGCTACATATACCATTGATCATATTGAGCTTTCCATTTTTTCCTGGGCATTTTTCTCCACAGTCTGATGCCCCAAGATGGGTTTGGCAAGCGCCCAGGCCCAAACCCACACTTCCGGTTGTTTACTCCATCCTGTCAGCAGCCATCCCCCTAGTGTGATAAGTCCACTGATTTCAGACTTCAGAACCCTCCCTGGAGCCAGCTGCTCTCATCTCACGGCCTCCTCTCTCCCCCAAAGTCACAACCTTCAACAGGAAGGAGGGAAGAAAACACATCATGGGCCCTCAAGTCCTTCTGTTTCCTGCTCAAAATGTCAAAGTCTGTGGAGACACATTCAAAGTTGTCTTTTGCCCTGCCTAGATCATCTCTCCTGTGTGAATCAGCAGAGGTGGGCTGTCATGGGAGACCTGAACAAGCAGGCTAATCCCTGTCACAGCCCGAATTAAAAGAAATGATGCAGATGAGTGTACTGCAAGTGGCAGAGCCCTGGTCAGACATTACATGGTTGTGGTTATTTGGGAAGAGGGTGCATATCTCCTTTTCAGTCCTGGCTGATCGGACACCTCTAACTTTGTATATCACAACCCCACCTCCAGGGAGCCCACCAGGATACCGCATACATTTCAGACAGTGCCTAAGGATGTTGTTCTGGTACGGGGACCTCTGTTCAGCCGGGAAGACTCAGTTGCTCTTGGATGTGCCTTTGTTTGCTCTCATTTTTAACTCTGACGCCCTGGAGCTCCAGCACCAAGGACCTGCCCCTCCCATCACTGGCTATCTGGCTCAGACCTTCCCATCCAAAGGTTTCTTGCTTTTTGCTTTTCTTCATATGTTTGTAAAACAATAAATCAATTAACATTTATTAAGTAATGTTCATATTTTATCTCATTTGATCCTTGCACCTCTGTGGTAATATCATTAATACATTATGTTTTAAAAAATTGAGGCTGAGAAAGGTTAATTGCCTTTAATTTATTTATTCAGCCACATGGCTTGTGGGATCTTAGTTCCCTGACCAGGGATTGAATCCATGCCCTCCACAGTGAAAACATGGGGTCCTAAACACTGGACCATGAGGAAATCCCCTAATGGCCTTTATTAAAGCCCCAGGCTAACATGTGGCAGAGCTGAGATTTAAACCCGTGGCTATATGCTGTAAAACCCCATTCTCTTAACTATTTTGGTAGCCCCCCTCTTCAAGAAAATTAGAGATACCAAGGGAACATTTCATGCAAAGATGTGCTCGATAAAGGACAGAAATGGTATGGACCTAACAGAAGCAGAAGATATTAAGAAGAGGTGGCAAGAATACACAGAAGAACTGTACAAAAAAGAGCTTCATGACCCAGATGATCACGGTGGTGTGATCTCTCACCTAGAGCCAGACATCCTGGAATGTGAAGTCAAGTGGGCCTTAGAAAGCATCACTACGAACAAAGCTAGTGGAGGTGATGGAATTCCAGTTGAGCTATTTCAAATCCTGAAAGATGATGTTGTGAAAGTGCTACACTCAATATGCCAGCAAATTTGGAAAATTCAGCAGTGGCCACAGGACTGGAAAAGGTCAGTTTTCATCCCAATCTCAAAGAAAGGTAATGCCCAAAAATGCTCAAACTACCACACAATTGCACTCATCTCACACGCTAGTGAAGTAATGCTCAAAATTCTCCAAGCCAGGCTTCAGCAATACGTGAACTGTGAACTCCCTGATGTTCAAGCTGGTTTTAGAAAAGGCAGACGAACCAGAGATCAAATTGCCAACATCCGCTGGATCATGGAAAAAGCAAGAGAGTTCCAGAAAAACATCTATTTCTGCTTTATTGACTATGCCAAAGCCTTTGACTGTGTGGAGCACAATAAACTGGAAAATTCTGAAAGAGATGGGAATACCAGGCCACCTGACCTGCCTCTTGAGAAACCTATATGCAGGTCAGGAAGCAACAGTTAGAACTGGACATGGAACAACAGACTGGTTCCAAATAGAAAAAGAAGTACGTCAAGGCTCTATATTGTCACCCTGCTTATTTAATATATGCAGAGTACATCATGAAAAATGCTGGGCTGGAAGAAGCATAAGCTGGAGTCAAGACTGCCGGGAGAAATATCAATAACCTCAGATATACAGATGACACCACCCTTATGGCAGAAGAGGAACTAAAAAGCCTCTTGATGAAAGTGAAAGAGAGGAGTGAAAAAGTTGGCTTAACACTCAACATTCAGAAAACTAAGATTATGGCATCTGGTCCCATCACATCATGGGAAATAGATGGGGAAACAGTGGAAACAGTGTCAGACTTTATTTTTCTGGGCTCCAAAATCACTGCAGATGGTGAGTGCAGCCATGAAATTAAAAGATGCTTACTCCTTAGAAGGAAAGTTATGACCAACCTAGATAGCATATTGAAAAGCAGAGACATTACTTTGCCAACAAAGGTCCATCTAGTCAAGGCTATGCTTTTTCCAGTGGTCATGTATGGATGTGAGAGTTGGACTGTGAAGAAAGCTGAGCACTAAAGAATTGATGCTTTTGAACTGTGGTGTTGGAGAAGACTCTTGAGAGTCCCTTGGACTGCAAGGAGATCCAACCAGTCCATCCTAAAGAAGATCAGTCCTGGGTGTTCATTGGAAGGACTGATGCTAAGCTGAAACTCCAATACTTTGGCCACCTCATGAGAAGAGTTGACTCATTGGAAAAGACTCTGATGCTGGGAGGTTGGGGGCAGGAGGAGAAGGGGATGACAGAGGATGAGATGGCTGGATGGCATCACCGACTCGATGGATGTGAGTTTGAGTAAACTCTGGGAGTTGGTCATGGACAAGGAGGCCTGGCGTGCTGCGATTCATGGGGTCATAAAGAGTTGGACATGACTGAGCGACTGAACTGAACTGAACTGACCTCATCCTTACAACTTAAATGCTAGGAAGCTAGAAACACAAACAGTTTATAACTAACTATAGTAAAAACTAAGCCCTTGCACTTTATTCTGGAACACTGGGAAGGGTAAGCTGCCCTGCTCACACGACAAGCCCCACTTAGGTAGCTGACAAAACATAGGATGTTTCTCAGACTTGCAAAGACATAGGAATCACCTGGGGCTCTGGTTCAAGGGCAGAATCTGAGTCTCGATTCAGGTGAGCCTGAGACTCACCTGAGAGAAGGCCCCTGGCAATGCCATGCTACTGGTCAGAGGACCACACTCCAAGTAGGAGGCCCTAGAAGTCTGGCGCTCTGACTCACCCTGCTGTGAGTGACTGATCAGACCATCCCAAAGGCCAGCTGAGGAGGGGCTTTCTGGGCTAAAGAAATAACAAGAGCAAAGGCATTGAATCCGAACTATGTATGGTGCAAGGTATGCCAGGCAACTATCAGAGCTGGGACCCTGGGCACATGGGAGAATGAAGTAGAACATGCCTTAGAAAACAAGTCTGGAAGGAAAATTCGGAGTTAAACTGTGAAGACCTCTGAATATGATGCCAAGATGTTTAAGAGCCCAAATTTACATATCTTTTTAACCACATCTCTTTTATGGTGAAATGATCCATTTCTAGCTTAATACCTATCCTCCTTATTAGAAATGAGTGCAATCTCTGAATCATCCTTTTATCCTCTAAAATGCCTTGCACCTGGCCACCTTCAGTAAAGAGCAGAGAATGGGGAACACGAGAGTTCTCTGCAAGGAGGAGCAATGAGACTCAGCGTGTGCCTCAGGCATTAGGCACGGTGGACTGGAGATTCAGAGACGTGTTGAGAGATTGTCCCAATATTCCAGGGGTGAGGTAATGAGGTTGGAACACAGTCGATGACTATGGGGAGGGATAGAAAGAGGGGAGGCATTCTGGAAGCCGTCGATCAGCCTGAGTGCTGCCCTCCCCTCCCCCCATCCCTCTGGCTCGCTTTGCCCTGTGCTTTTCTCCAGAAGACTGACCCTGCGGGCTGCACCATCCAGACCACCTCCCTCTCTGCTTCCGGTTGAGTTCAGCCAATGAGAGGGACCCACAGGAGACTGTAGAAGGAAGAACTAGAGGACAGAGGTGGAGGTCTTTCTTTCCACACCCCCTCTGCCCTCACTTCTTCCCTACCTCGCCAAGGACTTGGCAGGTTGTATTCATCCATGGCCAAAGCTTCAGCAGGACAGTCCCTTTCCTATGGTGCCAGCTGGGGGCCACCCTCTGTAAGGCTGGGATGCTGTCCTACAAGGTGGGGTTCCATGACCAATGTGTGGGTTCTTCCCCCTTAAGTCAGATAACCCAGGTCCTGGAACCAAGGAACAGAGGAGAGAATGACTCCTCTTACTGCCCAACAGTCTAGCCAAGGCTATGGTTTTTCCAGTGGTCATGTATGGATGTGACAGTTGGATGGTAAAGAAAGTTGAGCATTGAAGAACTGATGCTTTTGAACTGTGGTATTGGAGAAGACTCTTGAGAGTCCCTTGGACCTCAGGGAGATCCAACCAGTCCATCCTAAAGGAGATCAGTCCTGAATATTCATTGGAAGAACTGATGCTGAAGCTGAAATTCTAATACTTTGGCCACCTGATTTGAAGAACTGACTCATTTGAAAAGACCCTGATGCTGGGAAAGATTGAAGGTGGGAGGAGAAGGGGATGACAGAGGATGAGATGGTTGGACGGCATCACTGACTTAATGGGCATGAGTCTGAGCAAGCTCTGGGAGTTGGTAATGGACAGGGAGGCCTAGTGTGCTGCAGTCCCTGGGGTTGCAAAGAGTTGGACACGACTGAGAGACTGAACTAACTGCCCAACAACACTTTTAGGGAGGCTTTCCTTGGGCTCAGTGATGATGAACACTGCTCAGGCCATGCCGCTGAGTCCCCTCCACAGCACAGCAGGCACGTCCTAGCACTCTACAAGGGCCAAGTGCAAGCCTCTCTCCTTCTCTGTCAAAGAGCCTTCTCCAGCATTGTGGGAGCTTGTTCCACCACAGACAGAAGTCAAGGTCATAACCCTCTACCAATAAGGGATAGTAGTCACAGCCCCAGCCTCCTTGTTCTCTGATAGGAGGACTCTGGAGGGTCCTAGTCACACTATTTCTCAGAGTCTCCGGCAGGACCAAGCCCAGTGGCCCATAGTCATTTGATCATTAATTCACCTTTTATTGGCTCTTCTCCCTTCCATGTCTCATTTCCTAACATTTGCACTTGTGTTTTCTGAGATCAGTTCAGTTCAGGCGCTCAGTTGTGTCCAACTCTTTGTGACCCCATGAATTGCAGCACGCCAGGCCTCCCTGTCCATCACCAACTGCTGGAGTTCACACAAACTCACGTCCACTGAGTTGATAATGCCATCCAGCCATCTCAACCTCTGTTGTCCCCTTCTCCTCCCGCTCCCAATCCTTCCCAGCATCAGAGTCTTTTCCAATGAGTCAACTTTTCACATTAGGTGGCCAAAGTACGGGAGTTTCAGCTTTAGCATCATTCCTTCCAAAGAACACCCAGGGCTGATCTCCTTCAGAATGGACTAGTCAGATCTCCTTGCAGTCCAAGGGATTCTCAAGAGTCTTCTCCAACACCAGAGTTCAAAAGCATCAATTCTTTTGTGCTCAGCTTTCTTCACAGTCCAACTCTCACATCCATACATGACAACTGATAAACTACCTGCAGCCAGGTCCTTATCCCAAGGTTGGAAGAACCCAAACTAAGATACCACACTGGAGCAAGTCTTCTACCAGAGAACACACTACAAGCTACATTTGGCCATTTGGAGCTCTTAGTGGACAGAGAAGGGGATGATTAATGAATTAATTTAACTAAAACAAAGAGAAATTGGTTGCTTCTACACATGGGGGCAAGGGGGACCAAGACTGCAATTGAGAAGGTTTCCTGGGACATCTCTCAGTGCTTCCACATCCAATAATAAGGGCTGATGGGAAGCCACAACAACCCAGTAAAGATGGGACCACTAAAAGTGTGGATCCTGCACAAACGAAGGTTTGGGTCATCTACCAGGTGCCCCAGGTACCAAAGTGCTGGCAGGGGGTTGGGGGAATACAAAATGAGTGGTGGAAAAGGAAAAGCTTTTTGTTGCTTCTTTTCCTGACATTTTTGCTGCTTTATATGAAGAGCAGTGGCCGACATGACAGTCGAGGGTCGAGATTGGAGTGTCACTGTATCAGCATCACTCTGTGATGATAGAGGGGTTCATGGGACTTGGGGCTTCCCGTGTTGCAGAAACACACGTTACTTCACTAAATAAAGGACAAGAATAGATGCCAAGTGACAAAGAGGGTACACTATACTGATTATTTTCGATTTGTACCCCCTCCCCCAAATCCCTTCCCTACCCTCTGTCTTGCTCTGACCTCAGGGGCCAGCCTCCATGGGCCACTACACTTGGCATCCTGCTCTCCCATTTCTGGTTCAGCCAATGTAAGGCCCGGCAGGAGACGAGAGGGCAGCCGGGAAAAATGCGTTGGTCCTCATTTCTCTGCCCTCTCCACGTCTTGCCACAGTTTGGGAATGCAGCGACTGTATTTCTCTAAGACTACACAGTGCCTGACCCCTCCTCCAAGCTCCACCTCTTCCAGGGCTCCAGCACCGTGGCTCCTTCGGGCACTGTGGGTGGTGACAGCCTCCAGGTCTCACTTGTCCCTGATGGGTCACCATTTTGTGTGGATTCCCTGAACCCCACCCACACAGAAACAGAACCTTCACTAAACAAACTTGACTTTAGTGAGACCATTTCTTTCCCCCTGAGCACTGGGCCAAGGGACGCGTGGTGGAAAGCGAATGGAGAGAAAGGAGGAGGAAGGGATGAGGATGGCCGAGGCTTCTCACCACCAGCTAGAGGGGGCGCTACAGAGCAGGTGTGTCTGATACATGCTTTCAGCCACATCCCATACATCAGCTTTCCACTCTTCCTAAAACCTCTTTCTCTGCAGTCACTCAGGCAGATCTGGGGCTTGCCTGAGAAGGCTTCTTAAAAGAGGTAGGTGGCACCTTAAGGCTAGGAAAATTAAATAAAAATGAACTAACCATTTTAAAAAAGGAAGAAGAGGCCAGTGGCTTCTAAAAGCAAGAAACAGAGCAGTAAAATGGAAGTACACAGGGTCACATTTACTTTATGATAACACAGTCGAGGTTATCACAGAGGACTGAGGTGCGGGGTCCATAGAAGGTACCTAAGTGGGTGACACTGAGTTTCCTTCCCCTCCCAGATAATTGAGAGTGTCCACCCACCAGTCCAGCTCCAAGCCTCAGCCTAGGGATAAGCTATAGCACATTAGACATGGTTTATTCAAAATATTGGTGGCCGTGCCAGTTATGCATGTTTGTTCTTAGACCCATGCCTGGCTCTGGTCTGTATCACAGAAGTCTCATTTCCCAGGTTCCTTTGCCCTCAAGCAGGCTCAGCCAACGGGAGCATCTCTCCTCCTTATTCTCTGCCATGAATGGCACCTCCAGCCGTGGCTCTGTCTCCCCTGTGATTCCAGCTCCCCCTGACATTCGCTGCCTCCATGGCCCCAGCTTCTGGGAACAGCCTTGGCTTCTGAACTCTGGTAAGACGACTGCCTCCCTGAGTCCCGGGGATGGCAGCTTCCCACTGTGCTGGTCCCCTGTTCCCTACCCCTGCTTATCTCTGACTCTTTCACTGCCTGTATGACTCAAAACACTCTATTAAAAAGATTGGGCTTCCCAGGTGCCTCACTGGTAAAGAATCCGCCTGCCAATGAAGAAGACGAAGGAAACACAGGTTCAATCCCTGGGTCAGGAAGATCCCCTGGAGGAGGAAATGGCTACCCCCTCCAGTATTCTTGCCTGGAGAATCCCATGGACAGAGGAGCCCAGCAGGCTACATTCCATAGGGTTGCAAAGAGTCAGACATGACTGAGCATGCATGCATTGAAAGATAAAGAGATGTTCTATTTTCCTGACTGGACCCTAATTGATACAGTGACTTTATACCACATGATTGGGAAGCAGAAGAACAGAGTCAAACCAGTTCTGCTGACTCCAAAGCCCCCATAGTCCCCACCCCATGCTGTCCTGTTATCCTCGCTGTCTCAGAGGGCTCCAGCCCCTGGCATCTCACCGAAGCTTCTGCTCCCTGCCACAGCCTTGTCCTGTCCTGGGAGTCAGGGCTTTCATACTTGGATTCAAAGGTTCTTGTGCTGGTGGCATGACTTACCTAGTTCAAAGCTCACTCAGGACCTCAGTTAGCAGTTACCAGGCCTGGAAGGAAGGCCTCTCTTTGCTTTTATTTTCTTATTTTTGTATATTGGTGTGCAAGAAAACCTCAATGAATTCAAGAGTCCCCCTACTCAACCACATACAAATGTACTTCAAAATCTCCTGGGTTTGGAAGAGAACTCACGTACTCAAGACCTGCTAAGTAAGAAACAGACACTGCCTCGGCCAGTGCACCCACCAGAGGGGGTGAGGCCAGTTCCACCCCACTGTCCATGGAAGATTACACAACAACTCCAAAGGACCCCACAAATGATTGGCTAGGGTGTAGCGCTCTGTCCCTGATTCCCTTGCTGAGTGGAAATGATGAGAAACAGCACGCTCCAGCTTCTCTCAGGTAACTCCATGGGAACCCAGACCTGGCACACACCACACTGCAGAATAATGAGACCTCAACGAGCAGAGAGGAGGTTATGTAACTAGAAATCAGCCCATTAGCCATAATGAAACAATCAGGGAGCCTCAGAAAGACAGACAGCACCATTCTGAGCACACTGTTCTAGTTCTGGGGGTGGGGGTAGCGAGGGATGAACAGAACCCACTAGAGATGCAGTTCTAAATTCTTCACCTCGACCGTCCATCCCCTTAGCAGCGCTGGGAGCTGGAGGGCTCCAGGGAGGGGCTTTCCTTCCTCCACTTCTCAGAAGCCCGCCTGCTTTCCTCACACCGAGCTCAGGCCGCGTCTTTCTGCTTCCCTCTCTGACCTCCCTGAACAGTGATTGTCAGGACTGCTGGCCCTCAGATTTTCTACCTGACTCAGAAAGGGATGCAGGCAATGGTCAGAAAGGGCGTCAGGCCACATACCTGCTACAGACAGAGGGTGCAGCGGATAGAGAACAGAAAAACTCGTTACATCTTGACAGAGCACCAGAACCAGTAACGCGCTTTATTCACCTACCTAACCATAGAATGAGCTTTAATACAAAAGCCTCACGTCCAAGCCTGCTGTTCCCATAACTCTGTCTGAGCAGGTGGATGACAATCGATTATCTCACACACATACGCACGCTTTCCACAGACAGAAGTAAGAATTAAACACATGCAGAAAAGACAAGTCAATACTATCAGTGTGTGCCATTGCTAGTTAGGTACCAAAACCTCCCAGGAACCTTTCAGAAGTTCAGTCCCAGTTCCTGTCCCCAGATACTAGGCTGTAGTGGCCTGGGGTGGAGCCAGAGGCCACGTGTAGATGACCACTGACCTCTGGTGTCATCGGGAACCAGGAACATCTTGGACCCCTCTCTCCTTTGTTCACAAAAGGTGTGACCCTGAGTCATCAGCCCTTCAGTTCCATTCACATCAGGTACAAGAAGATTCCAGAACTGAGAAAGAAATTCACAAGATGAGGAAACATCATTGGAGATTTCAAGTTTCATGCCTTTTTGGCTGTTTTTGTTGTTTAGTCCCTAAGTCATTTCTGACTCTGCAACCCTGTGGACTGAAGGCTTCCCTGTCCTTCACTATTTCCCAGAGTTTGCTCAAACTCATGTCCATTGAGTCAGTGATGCCATCCAACCATCCTCTGTCATTCCCTTCTCCTCCTGCCCTCAATCTTTCCCAGCATCAGGGTCTTTTCTAAGGAGTCAGTTCTTTGAATCAGGTGGTCAAAGTAGTAGAGCTTCAGCTTCAGCATCAGTCCTTCCAGTGAATATTCAAGGTTGATTTTCTTTGGGATCGACTGGCTTGATCTCCTAGAAGTCTAAGGGACTCTCAGGAGTCTTTCCCAGAACCACAGTTCAAACGCAACAATTCTTTGGTGCTTTATTTGGTGCCTTCTTTATTTGTTTCAGTCTCAGTTCAGTCACTCAGTCCTGTCCGACTCTTTACAACCCCATGAACCGCAACACACCAGGCCTCTCTGTCCATCACCAACTCCCGGAGTCCACCCAAATCCATGTCCATTGAGTCGGAGATGCCATCCAACCATCTCATCCTTTGTCGTCCCCTTCTCCTCCTGCCCTCAATCTTTCCCAGCATCAAGGTCCTTTCAAGTGAGTCAGCTCTTCACATCAGGTGGCCAAAGTATTGGAGTTTCAGCTTCAACATCAGTCCTTCCAATGTACCACGCACTTATACAACATACTTATGTCCCAAGCACTGCTCTAAACACTTTACAAATGCATGTCATTAATGAGACCCTTCTCTGAGGCAGGCACTTGTACCATCCCCCCATTTACAAAGAGGACGGTAAGGCAGGCCCAGAGGGTTCAGCAATTTGTATGATGTCATGCAAGTAAGTGCTGAAGTCAAGATCTCACCTGAGATTTTTTACTTGAGATCTTACACAGACACACACGTGAAATAGCACACAAGCTATTTCAAAACTCACATTCGATAAAATTGTAAACTCCTTGAGACAGAAATGGAGTGTTAGGCACTGGGTCCACCGAGCCAGTGCTCAGTAAACATCACTGGGTTCCGGGCCTGCTCTGTGTGAGGTACAGGGCTAGGTGTCTTCACCTTGAGTTCCACATCAGCCCTCCCCAACCCTGCCTCCATATGCTTCTGCATGCTCTCTCTCTCCCCTCCTCCCCGCCTACCCCAGGGAGCGCTGACAAGTCTCGGATATTCACAGTGCATCCCTGCTGTGCTTTTCAGGCTGCTTCTGCCTTCCCTGGCTCAAAGCCATTGCTACCTTCCCTTCTGGGGGAGCCAGGGACACATCTTTGTTGACAGGGAAAGAAGAAGTGACAGGAGGTGCTGGGATGAAGAAGGGATGGGGGCACTAGCCTAAGCTCGCAGGCTCTCAGGCGTGTCACCTGCTCAGCCTGGCCCTCATATCCTCAGCAAACACAGACACAGCGCTCTCACCTCCACCCTGCCTCTCTGCCACGGGTAACCACAATGCTTTTAACTCATGGCAAATCCTCCTGCAAGTTGGGACAGAGGCTGCTTCAGAGCCTTTGTGCTTTGGCAAATCCAAAGTTACACTTGTCTCTAACTCAGGATGCTACTACCATGGCCCCTTCAAAGCCCAGGATCTCCAAACTTCCCCGGCGGTCCAGTGGTTAAGATTCTGTGCTTCCATTGTAGGGGTCACAGGTTTGATCCCTAGTTGGGGAGCTAAGTTCCCACATGCTGCATGGTGTAGTCAAATTAAAAAAAAAAAAAAAAAAAGCCCAGTATCCCCAGCTAGGCCTCCAGACAGTTCCTGGCCAGGCAGCAGTCTCAACACACGCTTCTCAAGCCTCTCCAGCTCAACACCCCATCAAGCCTCATAACTGGTCACCTTGTGTCCATTTATGCTCCCCTCTCTATTGAGTCTATTCTTAATGCAGAACCAGTGTGATCCTACTAAGACATAAGCCAGACCATGCCCCTCCTCAGCTTGAAGTCCTCTGTGGTAGGCAGAATTCTAATATGGTCCCAAGATTCCTGTCCCTGATATGGGTGGCCCTGGTTTCATCAGGTGAGTCCTTTTACAAGGGGATTCAGAAGTCAGAGACAGAGGAAATCAGAGATTAACATGGGGCTTGGTCTAGAATAAACCCTCCGTAAGTGTTATTACAGCTCTCTTAGTCAATCTCCTCTTACTGAATTCACTAGATCAACTAAAGCTTGCTGATTCCCATTTAATACTCAGCACTTCCAGCCACTATGTTCATCTCTGATTCCCTTGCCCTCTTCTACTCCTGACTGGTGTGTTGTCACTGTTTTTATGTTCTCAAAGCTGCAAATTTCAATCACACTTATTATTCTAATTACATACAATCAATGACATTTTATGTAAACGCGTGAAAGATGAAAGGGAAAAGACAGTTGCACATCATTTCTCTGAAGGTTAAAATGATAGCTTTTGAAAGATTCATAAAAGCAGACCACTAGAAAAACATTAAGTGGGTCTGGAGGTCAGAGACAGAGGACGTCAGAGAGATCGAAGCAGCGACGATGCCCTCCAAAACAGCCACGTTGCGGACAGGGCCACATGGCAGGAAATATTGGCCTCTGGGAGCTGAGAATAGCACCAAGCTAGGAGCCAGCAAGCGGAGAAGGCATGGCACCCCACTCCAGTACTCTTGCCTGGAAAGTCCCATGGACGGAGGAGCCTGGTAGGCTGCAGTCCATGGGGTCACTAAGAGTCGGACATGACTGAGCAACTTCACTTTCACTTTTCACTTTCATGCATTGGAGAAGGAAATGGCAACCCACTCCAGTGTTCTTGCCTGGAGAATCCCAGGGACGGGGGAGCCTGGTGGGCTGCCGTCTCTGGGGTCACACAGAGTCGGACATGACTGAAGCGACTTAGCAGCAGCAGCAGCAGCCAGCAAGAAGCTGCAAAGAACTGAGTTCTACCAACCATCAGTGAGCTTGGGAAAGGGTCCCATGTCCCAAATAAGAGAGCAGTTTCACCTGAAACCTTGACTCAGCCTTGGGAGACCCTGAGCAGAGGACCTAGTGAAAGCATGCCAGACTCCTGACCCTTGGAAATGGTGAGACAATAAATGAGCTGAAATGGCCCGTGAGAGTTGTCCCACAGTGAGCCAAAAATGCCAGGCCTTTACATCTTTGTTGTAATCAATCACTGGATGTGGGCCACTCTGGGAAGGACACAATCTTGAGCAAGATGGCTTTCTGCAGCTGAGACCTTTCATGAGAGGGATAAAAACTGACTGCTGCCTACTAACAGCACTCACAGAAGCTGATACATACAGACCTGCTTTAAAGACAGCTCTCCAAGTCCACTATGACCCTGCCCCTTCTAAAGAGCCAGTCTTACACTCTACAGAAAGAGATAAGAGGATTTCTTTATAGGGAAACTAGAAAAGACCTAGAGATATTGATATTTGGGGATCTTCAATGAAACTGGCTACAGGTAGGCCCACAGTCAGCAAACTTCTTAGAAGTTCCAAATATATTGCATCAGTTCAGTTCAGTCGCTCAGTCATGTCTGACTCTTTGCGACCCCATGAACCGCAGTGTGAATACCTCTCTCCTAAATATGAGC
Source organism: Oryx dammah (assembly GCF_014754425.2). Lineage (NCBI taxonomy): Eukaryota > Metazoa > Chordata > Mammalia > Artiodactyla > Bovidae > Oryx > Oryx dammah. The sequence continues at coordinate 18,609,717 of NW_024070205.1, forward strand.
ATTTAGCCAAGAACTAGTATACATTTTAAGAAATTCTTAAACATGACAGAGAAAGGCCAAAATGAACAAACATACAAACACAAAGGAACTCAGAGGTAAAAGAAACACTGCAAGAAGTAGAAGAAAACATCTTTCAAAGAACTATTATTGAATTCTCAGATAGATAAAATAATATAGTATATTCACAAAACACGAATACAACACTAGAAAGAAAAGACTGATTCAGGGGAAAGAGAGAATTGTGGAAATTAAAATACAATCAAGTAAATGAAATTTTCAATAGAAGAGTTAGAAATTAACATAGAGAAGGTCTTCTAGAAAAAAAATTAGATCATTCCAGAAAGTCCAACATCTGAATAATGGGGACTTCTAGAGAGAACCAAAAAAAAATTGTTAAAAACAAATCAACAACCACAAAAACTTTCCCCAAACTGAAGAACTGAAGTTTCAAAATTAGAAGAGCTCACTACATGCTTTGAACTCCCCTGATAGCTCAGCTGGTAAAGAATCTACCTGCAGTGCAAGAGACCTGGTTTCAGTCCCTGGGTTGGGAAGATCTCCTGAAGAAGGGAAAGACTACCCACTCCAGTATTCTGGCCTGGAGAATTCCATGGACTGTATAGTCCATGTGGTCGCCAAGAGTTAGACACGATTGAATGACTTTCACTTTTGCTTTCTTTCACTACATGCTTATCTGAACATATGAAAAGAAGCTCCACACCAAGGCATATGGTTAAAGCATAAGCACACAGCAAATGAAAAATCATCCTAAAATTTTTCAGAGGTAAAATCAGATTGCATATGAAGAAAAAACTTAAAGTAGTATTGGACTTATCTGTAGAAACCTGGAAAGGCAATGAAGGAATGCCTTAAAAATTCAGAGGGAAAAGCTTACCATCTTAGAATGCTATTCCAAGTTGCTACTCAACCAAGCTATAAATTCAATAAATATTGGATATGAAACAAGAATATAAGTCAGACATACAAAATTTCCACAGTTTACCTGTCATGTAAACTTTTTTTCATAGAAAGCTACTGGAAGACGTGTTACATCAAAGATTTGTTACAACAAAGACAAAATGCAGATAGGATCCAGAAAATGTGCTCCAACACAAGAGAGAAGCAAATAGAATTCCCTAAGAGGATAGTAAATGTTAACAGCTACATGTGGTGGATTAGTTGCTAAGTCCTGTCTGACTCTTTGCAATTCCATGGACTGTAGCACGCCAGGCTCCTCTGTCCATGGAATTCTCCAGGGAAGAATACTGGAGTGGGTTGCCATTTTCTTCTCCAGGGGATCTTCCCAACCTAGGAATTGAACCCAGGTCTTAGCAGGTTTATATAAAGGTCCTCTGGTTGTCTTGTGACTAGCAGGTGGAAAACCACAACTGATGCCAACTTAGTCTGCTGGCTCAATCTCTGTCCTGACTGTGCCCCAGGCTGCCACCCATCCTGCTTGTTAACTGCTACTGTATCAAGTATGGGGCTGGTCCTCTCATCAATACTAATTGGCTGGTTGGTTGACAGATTGGATTCATACAAGTTACATGTTTGGCTTGGGGATGTTACCCATGAAGAGTAACACCAATTTGACATCTCCAAAGGTCTCCCCCAAGGACAGTGTGTTAGTTTCCTGTGGCTACTATAACAAATTACCATAAACTACAATGCTGAAAACAACACACATTTATTCTCTCACAATTCTGGAGGACAGAAAACAAAAATCAGCTTCATGGGACCAAAGTCAAAGTGCTGGCAGGGCTGCTGTCCCTGTGGTGCTCTAGAGAGAGTCCATTCCTTGCCTCTTCTGGCTTCGGAGGCTGCAAATATCCCTTGACTTATGTCCACATCACTCCAACCTCCAAGGCAACATCTTCAAATCTGTCTCTGCTCCATCTCCCACTGCCTTCTCCTTGTCTGGGCGACCTTTCTCTGCCCCTCTAATTGCATCTAGAGCCAACTTGAATTATCCAGGATAAACTCCTCCATTTAAAGGTTCTTAATTTAGTCACGCCTACAAAATAAATAAGACAATATTTATGGGCTCCAGGGATTAGAACCTGATACCTTGCTGGCCATAATTCAGCCTACCACAGGTGGTGTCTTAATGCAGAGAACCACTTCACCATCATATGCCCCTAAACAGCACTTGGTTGAAGTTCTCATCAGGGGCTCTTACAGATTCAGCTCTGGAAGCAGTATGTTCCAATTCTGCTGCATGTAAGAGTCACCTAGCAAGTTTTATAACAACACCTTGCTTGGGTCTTCACTGCCCTCATGAAAGATTCTGATACTATCGTCAGAGGTGAAGGCTGGACATGTGGGTATTTCTAAAACTCCTAGGTGATCTTAATGTGCAGCCAGACTGGAAATCACAGTGCAAAGTATGTTGGGGAACCAGATGGCAGCCCCATGTCCCCTTTTATCAGCCTGAGGGCAGCCTCTCTGTCCTGACCCATCAACAACCCCAGGAATCCCAGGGGCCTCTTCTGAAGCCTGAATGAAAGTAGGAATCAAGCAGAAGGCTCAGCAGGACTTGTTCTTTCTCAGTCTTGCTGCCTGGAGCCCCATACCTGCCTCCACTCCCATTACTGGGCTGGAATCTTGATTCTCCCAAACACAGATCTGACACTGCACATCCAGCAGTACAGGAATGAACAAGAGACAAGGTCAGTGAAGACCCTGGGACAGAAGAATTATAGAAAAGCACAAGGATCATTAAACCCATCGTGGTCTACCCCGGAAGAAGGAGAGCTTCACAGATCCCTAATCATATACACCCCAGTCTCAGATCCCTCATTCACATGCACACATGTATACACATGTGTGAACTCACACCTGGATTTCTGGCAAGGGCTGACCCACGTCTGCGAGAACACGTGTGCAAGTAGTGAAGCTGGCAGTGAGAGGGAGAGAGTAAGATAGTTAAATAGTTCAAAAATCCCACTAGGGGATAAAGACAAAAAGGGAATTTTAAGGGAATTTGAGAGACTGTTGTAAGCTAATGACCACGCAAGAAAAGAATCCAGTAACTTAGCAACAATCAACACTACCCTGAAGGAAGACCAGGTGCATCCAAGCACCAGACACACCCAAGCTACAAACCCTGATAGTTAAAATACAAGACAAGAGATATGGGGTCTGAATATTGTTACATGAAGTCAAGGAGTTAAAAGTCCTTGAAGACTAGTATTTCTGCATGTAGCCAAGGCAAAAATAGAGGTGAAAGGGGGGGAAAAACTAGATGAAAGGGGATGTTATACCAAAACTTGAGATGAATTACTATATTTTGATGTAAGCTACTTAAGAGACACTGGTTCAATCCCTGGTTGGGAAGATCCCCTAGAGGAGGGCATGGCAACCCACTCCAGTATTCTTGCCTGGAAAATCCTATGGACCAAGAAGCCTGTCAGGCTACAGTCCATAGGGTCACAAAGAGTCAGACACAACTGAATCAACTTAGCATGCATGTACCATCCTTCTACTAACATATGTATGATTTAAATAGCACCAGGACAGTCCCTGTTAAAGCATACATAGTCAAGGGAGGAACTGATGAAGTAAGCCTTGATGTTTGCCAATGAATAGATAAGAAGGTGGTCTTCTCCCTCTCCCCACTTTTCTTTTGTTTATAAAAATAAAGTCCTCTTAGTCATCAGGGCAGAGCCTTCTCGCCTGTCTGCCTGTGTCTCTCACAAGCGTCCCATGCTAATAAGCTCAACTCTTTGCCTGCCATTTGCCTCACACTGAGTCTTTTCTGTGATGAGACAAAAGAATCTGAGCTTCTAGAAGTCCTGACACTAGGTGAGCAGTTTCAATGAAAAGATAGTGGGTTTGAGTCCCCTCCTACTCAGAGGTAGTGGGATCAGGTCCCAGTCCAAATTTTGACCGGGTTCCACTCCCACATGTGAAGGAGGTTGGTTGCAGCAGCACAGGGAGGCAGAAGCCAGTTAACTGCTCTTTACCATGCCTGGTATACAAAGGAGTGTTTCTTAGCCTCCCAGGGCAGGGAACCACCAGTGCCTATGGTGTAATCCAACTACCTAAGGCCATGTAGCAGTTTTCTGGCCCAGGACCAATAAGGCATGTTGCTATTGTTTAGTCTCTAAGTCATGTCAGACTCTTTCGTGACCCCATAAACTGAAGCCAGGCTCCTTTGTCCATGGGATTTCCCAGGTAAGAATACTGGAGTGGGTTGCCATTTCCTTCCCCAGGGGATCTTTCCAACCCAGAAATCAAACCCAGGTCTCCTGAGTCTCCTGCATTGCAGCAGGATTCTTTAACTGCTGAGCCACCAGGGAAGCCCTTCAAAATACCCTAAATAAAGAGAGCCTTGTTTATTAATTCTAAGCTATGATTCATTTCTAAAGAGAACCACTGATAAATTATATACAAATGTCATGATTCACATGTACGCTCAGTTGCCAGGGATCAAACCCACATCTCCCGCTGCTCCCACACTGGCAGGTGGATTCTTCAGCACTGAGCCACCTGGGAAACCCATGACAGAGCTCAAAAGTGACCTCTGGAGCTCAGTGGCTGAAAGCAGCAACCGGCTGCCATTTGGAGTCATGAGACCACTACTGAAGAATGAGTGGTCACTCTGGGACTGGCCTTCTACTTTAAGTCTGTTTACTCAGTCTCAGACCCTGGGGCTGAGAGGCTGCAGCATTCAGAGGTTAAGAGTGTGGCTGTGGAGCACACCCCACCCTTGATCTTCACCCACAAGCTTAGACCACACCAGCCCAGTGTGCCTGTCTGAACTGTACAAGGAGGCAGATAGGTTGTAGGTAGGAGATTGAAAGAGCTTGGGCCTGGGAAATAGGACTCCTAGTCTCAACACAGCCATGGAATCCAGAACAAGTCACTTCACCTTTCTGGGACTCTTAATTATTCATCTGCAGAATGAAGGGATGGAACCCAATAGCCACAAGTCCATACCTGAGATGAGGTCTGTTCAACCAAATTTCTTACTGTTTTTCTTTTTCTACATAATATATTGAGTTAGTTTTTCAGGTTCTGGTACTTTATTAGCTCTTCAAGTACCTGTCTGTGAGCTATGACACACCAGTGGCACACAGAATTCAACAGCTCTGGCTCACATGGCGGTGCAGAGTGGCTGGTTGCAGGCCGGGTCCCCAGGCATCTGTAGATCTGCTGGGAACTCTCTCTGCATGCTTGGCTGGTGCCTTTGCTAAGGCAGCTCTGCTCCACACATCTCTCATCTTTCTTCTCTCATCAACCAGCAGACAAGCCCAGGCAGGTCCATCCCAGGGAGAGAGCAAGAGAGCAGCCCTAACACCCAAGGTCTCTTGAAGTCCAGGCTGGAGATTATACTTCTGCCTTGTTCTACTGGCTAAGGCAAGTTACAAGACTAATCTGAGTCAAGACATAAGGAAATAGTATTCACAAAGTTACGCAGTAAAGGGCATGGATAAAGAGAGAGAAGAATACACGCCATTCTTGCAGTTGAAGAATAGGAGCATGAAAGCAATCTACCTCCCTGGGAAAAGGGAAATGCCATCCAAGTCAGGTCAGTGGGCCATCCAGAACCTGAATGAAGTTCTGGGGGTATCAGCCAATTCTGCCAAAAATACAGGCTCTCCATCCCACTGATGGCAGAACCTGACAGGACGCTTGACATGAGAATCTCCCATCTTCCTTTGCCCCAAATCTCACAGTCTGGATTTCCTGGGATGCTGAGTTCAGGGTGAGGAGGATCACCTCAGGGCAGGCTTGGGCCCTTCGAAAGCTCTTGGTACCTGATCTGATTGAAGCTGAGGAAGATCCAGCAAGAGAGGGTGGTCATGGCCTCCAGAGGGGGCTTCCAAGCTCACAAAACACCTCCCTGGCTTAGCAGAGAGGACCAGAGCTTGGCTCTAGCCTCTGAAGGCTAACTTCCATCCTGCTTCTGCCACTCACTAGCCAGGAGCCTCAGGTAACCCATACAGGATCCCCAGGGCCTGTTTCCATAACTGGGAAACAGAGGTCATTCATTCCTCATAGGCTCAGCTTAGGCTGTCTACATGAAATGGGCTTTGCCAAGCACCACTAAATATCTTACCAAGTTGGATGACACGCACCCTGCCACAGCAGCCCCAGGCATCATTTCCCACCCTGTTCTGGGGTGGGAGTAATGTTTCCATCCCCCTCCCCAGACACTGCTGGTCCTTCTGCTGTGCCCCACCAAAGACCTCTGCATTCACTTGTCCCACTGCAAACATTTGATTGATATTTTTTATTTTCCAGCTCTGGCCACCCTCCCCACCAGGCCATGTTCCCTGGATATTCCACCCTTGGCTGGTTTAGATTTGCCATCAGTCTCTCTTAGCTTGATTCTTCTAGTCTGTCCCAGCAGGATGGCCTCGCACGCCCACATTAAAGGTCAGCTCTTGGACAGTATTATGGCTGAGCAGCTGGAGGAAGCCTCGGAAGCTGATTTCCCTTTCTCTAGCTACTAAATCATTCTTTTATCCATCAACTCCAAGCGAGACCTTGGGCCCTAAAATGAGCTGTTCTCTGTCACCCCAGACAATAGCATCTTTTAAAATCTCATCTGGACTCATGACTGCCTGAGTGATCCCCACCTCCCTGGAGATGACAAACCACCAAATCCATTCTGACTCTAAGTGGCAACGCTTACATTTGGAGGCCTCATGAAAAGATGGGGCTGTCAGGGGCAGTAGGGGGTCTCCCTAACTGCATTTTTTTCAGCCATACAAGCAGCACCTGGTGCTCATCAGCTCCCTGCTGGTCTTCTCAGACCCATTAGATGAGGCCAGGAAGATGGTGGGAGGAAGGCCTGTGATGCTGTCTAGACGGGGGCCAGAGCAGTGAGAGAGGAGGAGACCCTGCCCTGCCGGACATGCCAACTGACTGCTCTCATCCAAAGATAGGCACCTGTCGTCAGGGGGCTTCTCAGGCTCAGCTGAGCCTCTTACAACCAAACTCACAGCTGCGGGTCCTGTGTTCTCTTTTACCCAAGATCAATAAATTACATACTTCTTTCCTCCAGCTGACAAATATATATGGAATCTCTGCCATGTGATAAGTAGAGGTGGGACTGGGGATCATGCAACAGCGAGTAAAAGAAACATGTACACACTACTATATTTAAAGTGGATAACTTACAAGGACCCTACTGGATAGCACAAGGAACTCAGCTCAATATTATGTGGCAGCTTGGATGGGAGGGAAGTTTGGGAGAGAATGAATACATGTATATGTATGGCTGAGTCCCTTTGCTGTCCACCTGAAACTATCACAACATTGTTAACCGGCTGTACTCTTATATAAAATAAAAATTTGCTTAAAAAAAAAAAAAGACAGGGTCCTTTGTCCTTGCAGAACTTACTCCTGGGAAAGAGAGATCCTAAACAGCTGATCAAATAATCAAAATAATTTCAGACTGCAAAAAATTCTGTGCAGGAAAAAAGTACAGTGCTGTTACGGAGTCTAGAAGAACAGGGATGTCTTCATGATGAGTAATCAAAAGGTCCTTTGAAGGAGGACCCTTTGCTAGTTAGGCAGAGACTTGAAGGATAAGGAATAGGAGGACGAGCAGGCGGAGGGGCTGCACATGAAAAGGCCCTGAGGCAGGAAGCTCTTGGTGTGTCCGAGGGAGTGTAAGAAGGGCTTTGTGACTATCGCAGAGAGAAGAAAAAGGAAGGCTGCAAGGGCAGAGGAGGCAGGCCAGGCTGGCTCACTTAAAATGGACAGTCACGCACATGCTGGTTTTCTTTCAACTTATTGGAAGAGTTTAAGCTGGGGGCTGACACGGTGTTTTGAAAAGACCTCTCCAGAGGTGTAAGAAAAATGCAAGTAAACTCTGAATCAGAAAAGAGGAGGTTTAACATAGCCAGAAGGAAAGGTTCTCTGATAAACAGGAAAAATTGGAAAGAGCCTTGCTGGAAATGTCTACTTTTGGCAAAAACTTAAAAAGAAGATAGAACTATCTATTTGAAATGATTTAAGATTGTCTTACCTTGGAACAACATTCATACACAAGCTATATCTCAGCTGAGTTGTTCAATTATATAAAGCAGAGAAAATATCTACCTGTTCTGCCTCTCTTAATTGAATGACAGTCAATTTTGAAAACACTGTAGGCATTATTACTTAAACAAACGAACAAATGTGCATTGAGACATTTCCTCAGGGCCAAGCTCTGTGGAAAACACAGTTCTTTTTGTGAAGGTGGCCTCCTGTCTTTAAGGAGCTTGCACTCTCATTTGGGGAGATATGACAAAATAACACACAAAGTTAAATAATAACCTGATACTCGACTTTCAATTCAAGACAAACGACAAAAGAAATACCATAAAGTTGTACATGAGAACTCACTAAATGGACTCTTAAAGAAAATGGCCAGACCTGTTGGAGGAGGGGAGAAACCAGACCTGGCCACATCTGGATGGCTGACTCAGATGTGAGCTTTGGAGCCCCCATAAAGATGCGGAAGTCACTCCAGAGGGGGAACGGGCTGGAGTGAAGCACCCACGATGGAAAGTGCAGGGAATCTGTACATGCTCCTGTCTAGCCACACTGATGGTCAAGAACATATCTCAAACACGAGTATTAGCATTAGCAGTACCAGATCTGCGTGGGTTATATAACACCTGAAGCTTAAACAAATTTTGTGCCTTCTACAAGAAAAAGGACACAGAAAAACTAATACAAAATTAGGTATGAAAGAGTATACTTAATTTGAATAAGATAAGAAATACTGGCAAGTTATTATTGGAAACTTAGAGAATCAGAACCTTTCCCCCAAAGTCTCTTCCACAGAAATTACTCTCTCCACATAGAACACTCTTCATCCCCCAGTACCTCTCAGGACGTGGAGCCTCAGCCTCATAAGTCCCAGGTAAATCTGCCCCAGAGCACAAGCAAACTAGCTGACTTGGATTCAAGTCCAAGAGAAGGGAAGGTGGCAGTCAGTCTGTGGAGCAGGGCCTAGAGGATACCTTCGTGCTCTGCTGGCCAGTGACATGCAAAGAGGGACCACTGATGTGACCAGGCACATAAACACCTCCAACTCACGTATGCATTTATGTCATGGGTATGACCTTGCATGAACCCCACCTGAGCCTGAGCCCCCTGGTGGAGCCAGTGGCTCACTTCCTTTGTTGGAGCTATACCTTCAAGCTGGAGAGTTCAGCTAGCCTGGCAAGTTGAACATATGAATTCACTGAACATTTTCGGTTATCAGAGGATCAGCACTAGTCCAAGTCAGCCGGGAGTCAGACTCTCCAACCACATATTTGCCTTTGCTGTTCCCAAAATCTCATGTGCACTGCATTCCAAATCTGTAGGAGGACCCTGTTAGACTCCCCAACCGTGGCTGAAACTACAGTTGCCACACAGTTGCCATGTGCTGCCTGGTGTAGAACAGAGCTGGAGAGGATGTAAGAGTATCCCAGTTTGAGACAATTACCACCTTTGTTGTTGTTCAGTCGCTAAGTCGTGTCTGACTTTTTGCAACCCCATGAATTGCAGCATGCTAGGCTTCCCTGTCCTTCACCATCTCCTGGAGTTTGCTCAAACTCATGTCCAATTAAAAAGATCATACACCATGACCAAGTGGGCTTTATCCCAGGGATGCAAGGATTCTTCAATATCCGCAAATCAATCAATGTAATACACACATTAACAAACCGAAAAATAAAAGCCATATGATTATCTCAATAGATGCAGAGAAAGCCTTTGACAAAATTCAACATCCATCTATGGTTAAAAAAAAAAAAAAAAAACTCTCCAGAAAGCAGGAATAGAAGGAACAAAACTCAACATAATAAAAGCTATATATAACAAATCGCAGCAAACATTATCCTCAATGGTGAAAAATTGAAAGCATTTCCCCTAAAGTCAGGATCAAGACAAGGGTGCCCACTTTCACCACTACTATTCAACATAGTTTTTGAAGTTTTGGCCACAGCAATCAGAACAGAAAAAGAAGTAAAAGGAATCTAAATTGGAAAAGAAGAAGTAAAACTCTCACGGTTTGCAGATGACATGATCCTCTACATAGAAAACCTTAAAGACTCCACCAGAAAATTACTAGAGCTAATCAATGAATACAGTAAAGTTGCAGGATATAAAATCAACATGCAGAAATCCCTTGCATTCCTACACACTAATAATGAGAAAATAGAAAGAGAAATTAAGGAAACAATTCCATTCACCATTGCAATGAAAAGAATAAAATACTTAGGAATATATCTACCTAAGGAAACTAAAGACCTATATATAGAAAACTATAAAACACTGGTGAAAGAAATCAAAGAGGACACTAATAGATGGAGAAATATACCATGTTCATGGATCAGAAGAATCAATATAGTAAAAATGAGTATACTACCCAAAGCAATCTATAGATTCAATGCAATCCCTATCAAGCTACCAATGGTATTTTTCACAGAGCTAGAACAAATAATTTCACAATTTGTATGGAAATACAAAAAAAAACTCAAATAGCCAAAGCAATCTTGAGAAAGAAGAATGGAACTGGAGGAATCAACCTGCCTGACTTCAGGCTCTACTACAAAGTCACAGTCATCAGGACAGTATGGTACTGGCACAAAGACAGAAATATAGATCAATGGAACAAAATAGAAAGCCCAGAGATAAATCTATGCACCTATGGACACCTTATCTTTGACAAAGGAGGCAAGAATATACAATGGAGAAAAGACAATCTCTTTAACAAGTGGTGCTGGGAAAACAGGTCAACGACTTGTAAAAGAATGAAATTAGAACACTTTCTAACACCATACACAAAAATAAATTCAAAATGGATTGAATATCTAAACATAAGACCAGAAACTATAAAACTCCTAGAGGAGAACATAGGCAAAACACTCTCCAATATACATCACAGCAGGATCCTCTATGACCCACCTCCCAGAATACTGGAAATAAAAGCAAAAATAAACAAATGGGACCTAATTAAAATTAAAAGCTTCTGCAAAACAAAGGAAACTATAAGCAAAGTGAAAAGACGGCCTTCAGAATGGGAGAAAATAATAGCAAATGAAGCAAGTGACAAACAACTAATCTCAAAAATATACAAGCAACTCCTGCAGCTCAATTCCAGAAATATAAACGACCCAATCAAAAAATGGGCCAAAGAACTAAATAGACATTTCTCCAAAGAAGACATACAGATGGCTAACAAATACATGAAAAGATGCTCAACATCACTCATTATCAGAGAAATGCAAATCAAAACCACAATGAGGTACCATCTCACGCCAGTCAGAATGGCTGTGATCCAAAAGTCTACAAGCAATAAATGCTGGAGAGGGTGTGGAGAAAAGGGAACTCTCTTACACTGTTAGTGGGAATGCAAACTAGTACAGCCATTATGGAGAACAGTGTGGAGATTCCTTAAAAAACTGGAAATAGAACTGCCTTATGACCCAGCAATCCCACTGCTGGGCCTACACACCAAGGAAACCAGAATTGAAAGAGACATGTGTACCCCAATGTTCATCACAGCACTGTTTATAATAGCCAGGACATGGAAGCAACCTAGATGTTCATCAGCAGATGAATGGATAAGAAAGTTGTGGTACATATACACAATAGAGTATTACTCAGCCATTAAAAAGAATACATATGAATCAGTTCAAATGAGGTGGATGAAACTGGAGCCTATTATACAGAGTGAAGTAAGCCAGAAAGAAAAACACCAATACAGTATACTAACACATATATATGGAATTTAGAAAGATGGTAATGATAACCCTGTATGTGAGAGAGCAAAAGAGACACATATGTATAGAACAGTCTTTTGGACTCTGTGGGAGAGGGAGAGGGTGGGATGATTTGGGAGGATGGCATTGCTACTAAGTACTAAGTCACTTCAGTCGTGTTCAACTCTGTGCGACCCCATAGATGGCAGCTCACCAGGCTCCCCCATCCCTGGGATTCTCCAGGCAAGAACACTGGAGTGGGTTGCCATTTCCTTCTCCAAATGTATGAAAGTGAAAATGAAGTCACTTAGTCGTGTCCGACTCTTAGGGACCCCATGGACTGCAGCCTACCAGGCTCCTCCATCCATGGGATTTTCCAGGCAAGAGTACTAGAGTGGGGTGCCATTATACTATCATATAAGAAACAAATCGCCAGTCCAGGTTTGATGCAGGATACAGGATGCTTGGGGCTGGTCCACTGGGATGACCCAGAGGAATGGTACAGGGAGGGAGGTGGGAGGGGGTTCAGGATGGGGAACACGTGTACACCCGTGGTGGATTCATGTTGATGTATGGCAAAACCAATACAATATTGTAAAGCAATTAGTCTCAATTAAAATAAATTTAAATTAAAAAAAAAAACTCATGTCCATTGAATTAATGATAAATCACCATTAAAACTCCAGTATCATAGACTGTCTGCTCCAGAAAGAACCTCAGAGGTCATTCAGTACAGTGGGTTGTAAATGTTTAGTCGCCTTTTCTCTAAAAGAAAGAAGGCTAAACAAGCAGGACAGAGGATTCCCTCCACATCACTCATATTCCTTATTCTAAAGTGAAAGTGAAGTCACTCAGTCGTGTCCAACTCTTTGTGACCCCATAGATTGTAGCCTACCAGGCTTCTCCATCCATGGGATTTTCCAGGCAAGCATACTAGAGTGGGTTGCCATTTCCTTCTCCAGGGGACCTTCCTGACCCAGGGATTGAACCTAGGTCTCCTGCATTGTAGGCAGACGCTTTTACCATCTGAGCCACCAGGGAAGATTCTTCTAAACTACACTACATTTTGGCACCAAGTTTCTTCTCACCATGGTAGCCAAGGAGTCCAGTATCAATAATAATCAGGCACTGAAGCCCCCTCTCCCTCATCTCATCCCTTGGGTCCCTGGGGCCCGGGCTTTGCTCTGCATCTCCACATCTACCATTGCTCATTGAATAGAGAAGACCACTCTCCACACCTCTCATCTAATTTCATTCATCAAGACACACTTGACCACAGAGATCCATCCATGGCTCACTGGCCTCCAAAACCACACAGCAGACAACCAGCTACCAGTACCTTTACCTCACAGGTGAGACAGTTTTCCACCCCTCACTGGCCCCTGCCAGCCACACTCTCCCAGGAAGGACAGCCCTGAGTTCAGACTGACTCTCCCCTCCTCCCACACAACTCATCTCCAAACAAAACTTAGATTGGGGGAGAGTGATTCTCTTTGTGCATGACTTTTTGCCCTGTATCTCAAAAGCTGTTAACAAACCCTTAGGGCCAGGAGGCCAGAATCTCAGGTAATGGGGGGGAGGGGGGGAAACCTCATTCTTTGGAATCTTTCATGAGAGACAGAACAAAGATAGAGTAGTTAATAAATCAATGGATTATCCCAACACAAATGAAATAAATAAAAGCAGGGCTTTTCCGGCAAAGAGAGTCAGCATGCTATGCCTCCACGGCTCATCCCTGTGGTCCCTGAGGGTCAGTGGTTTGAAAACTACTAAATGCTGCATCGCCCCACCCCCACTCACACACTTTACTTCACACGTGAGGAAATGGGAGTGGTTTGCCCAAGGTCAGCCAGTTAGTCAGAGCCGGAGGAAAGTAAAAGGTCCCTAATAGGATCTGTCATTTGACAGCAGCCCTAATAGGATCTGTCGTTTGACAGCAGCAGCCCCCGTACCTCAGCTGAAGCCTCTTTCACCTCAGCAGTTACCACAGAGAAGAGCCTCCATTGTGAATGACTGTTCAGAGTATTTTTATTTTGTCTGCTTGAGGTCTGAGCCTTCTGAATAACTGGAGGTGATCAGGAGCTGAGTGGGACATGCTTTCTGCCCCAGCTCACCAGGAAGAGGTCAATATGAAGGGTGTGTGAGACACTCCAGGGATCTGCCAAGCAGAACCTCTCTCCCATAATCTGTCAGAAATGCCACCAAGGGCTGGAAGACGTTTACTTAATATGAAACCTTGTTCCCACAGGAAGGGAAAAAATCTGTATCAAGAGACCAAAATGACCAAATGCTGACAGGATCTGTGGTATCTGAAAATCACTGGTGGATGCCCAGAATTCTTCATACAAATTCCAGAAAGTCTGAAGGCAACTGCCTAGTAGGTATGAATTTGAAAGGAAATAAGTGTTTTGCTTTTGAGAAAACATAATCACAAGAATGGGACAACAAAGAATGAGATGGTTGAATGGCATCACTGACTCGATGGACATGAGTTTGAGCAAGCTCCAGGAGTCAGTAATGGACAGGGAAGCCTGACGTTCTGCAGTCCATGGGGTCGCAAAGAGTTGGACATGACTCAGCAACTGAACTGACTGAATCATGGGAAAGATTTAATGTGATAAAAGGATATTAGGACAGTCTGTGCTATGCTGCGGTAACAAATAAATCCTGAAATCTTAATAAGACTAATCTCAATCCTAAAGGTTTGCTGTAACAAAAATTTATTTCTCTTTCACAAAAAGTTGGTTGCATGTTAGGAAGCCCTTCTCCATCTTGCAACTATGTCCTAGGGAAACAGTTTCTTCAACAAAAGAGAAGAAAGAGATGAAAAAGTCACATGCACCTCCCCATGAAAATGCTTCCCATCACTTCCACGCAGTGCATTAGAAAGAAGCAGGCACATGGTCTCAAGGGAAGCCATGTAGGAACACATGGATATTTGATGAGCACTAATTATCTCAGCCACATCAAACTCCCAGCTTCTGCCCAAACATCTGATCTTTTGCCCAGGGCCTTGAGTCTTTTATCCCTAAATATCCCATTCATTGCCCTTTTGGCCAGGGAAATGTCCTGAGACATTTCCTGACAAGCTTGTCTCAGCCCAGGTTTCACAAAAGCACAAGGCAGAGAGTCATCAAAGGAGAGTGTGACTTCTGCTGTCTTGAGGTGCCTGGTAGTAACAGCACATCCAAGAAGACTGGGAAACTGTGACTCAGGATAGTTTGCTCATCCAACAAATGTTTTCAGAGCACTCACTATGCACCAGGTGTGGCCCTCGTCCTGTAGTTAAAACAGTGACTCGACAGACACGGTTCCTGCTCTCGGAGAACTTGGAATCTATCAGGTGGCCAGTGAAACCACCTCACCCAATAAGCTGAAGTGTGTACTACGGAGGAGAAGAACAGAGGGCTATGGTAGTAAATAATCTCAACCGGGAGGGTCAAGGAAGATTTTTCTGAAGAAGTGAGGCTTAAACTGAGCTAAGAAGGATGAGGAAGGGGAACCGAGGCAAAGGGGTATAAAGTGAAGGAAAAGTTCTCCAAGGGGAAGGCCCAGCACATGCAAAGACCCCCAAGGGAGGGAGAGAACATGGAGTGTCTGAAGGGCTTCAAGGTGACCAGGGTGGCTGAAGCTGACAAGGCACAAATGTCACTCACTGGGTGTCACAACCCCAGGGGAAATAATTCATGTGGAAAAGCACATGTTTTATTTTTTAAATGAGATTTTTGTTTCAAGATTGCCTCAGTGCAGAGTGGCTAGAGTTTGGCATAGGTTTTTAGGTCTGTGGGTCCTTCTCAGCATTGGCTCTACATGGCTCATGATCAGTGTGCCCACCTCCCACACGACCTTCTCACGAAAGTTTAGGGCCCAGCCAAACCCTCAGCATGCCTTCCAAAGAGAGCATGCAGGGCGAGACACAAACTCACTGGGAAAAGAAACTGCACAGTTAGAAAAGGCCCCCCCTTCCTACCATCAAATGCCTTGGATGCCTCAAATCTCATAAACATCTCTTCAGGAAAATAAATGGTTAAAAGAAAGAAATTAGGGGTGAGCAGTTTCTCTGTAGAGGCCAAAAAGAAAGGGTGTTCCAATAGTCCAGAAGGCAAGAGGGCCTGAGTGAAAATCAAAGGGGAACTGGGCTACCTGAAGAAGACCCTGAACTTGGGAGTGCCACCCCAGGTTAGGGTCTGGCCTAAGCTGGTCTCTAAGGGGTCCCAGAGGCCCTGGGTCTCCCTGTCACCCTCCAGACTTTGAGACTGATGGCTCTGGTGAACCGTCCCGTGCCTAGATCTCTGCTTCTCCCCTCTCTTCCACCCAGCTCCTCTGTTTCCCAGCTCCAGCCACTTTAGACCTTTCCCAGTTCCTCACAGCTTCTCAGAGGCTCTTCCCTGGCCCGAACCTCCCTCCATCCCCTCTTCCTCCTCTTTCCTCTCAACCCAGCTTTCTCCTCTCAGGAGACGCTCCCTGACGCTCAGACCGAGGCAGGTCCACACGCTCTGCCTCCCAGCATCCTAGCATCCTGCTCTTCACCCCCGTCACTCTGTAGTCAGGACTCTTTGTTACGATCCCTTCTTCTCTGGACTGCAAGCACCCCCAACGCAGCACCCACTTCCACATGGGTCACCACTGTCTCCACAGTGCCCACATGCTGCCCAGCACAGAGTAGAGGCTCAACCACTATTTCCTGAATGAATGAACAATCCAACTACAGAACGAGGATGTAAGTTTCTCAAGACCAGGAGTTTGACTGATTTAAGGCTACATCCCCAGCACCTAGAACAGATACTGGTGGAATGAGTGAATGAATGACCTTCTGAGCTGGAAAGCATGACTTAATGCCTTCATTTTATAAGTGAAGATGTGGAGGCCCAGAGAAACCAAAGAGCTGCCCACGGTTCCCCAGCTCAAACAGCCGGGCTGGGCTCCCAGTGCCAAGAACCGAAATCATCTGTAACGTTCTGACCATCCCCGCCCCCCTTTTTTTTCTTTTCTTTTTTTTTTTTTTTTTTTTTGAGGAAAATGCACAGAGGTATTGATCTTTTCCAGAAGCAGCTGCCCAAGAGTATGTGTGTGTGTGTATGAATGCATTTATTTGTGTATTCCCTTCCCTGCTCCAAGAACTGGAGGCTGTTTGCCCACTGTAGCTCATGGCAAGGCTGTATTTTCCAAACTCAAGAACAAAACATGAATAAAAACAACCTGTTTGAGAAGGAGGGGCTGTAACACCTTTAGCAGAACCAGCTTCCTTGGCCAGAGCAGGAAAGCTCCAACAGAGAGGGTTTTCTCTGTAAACAAATTACCAAAATTGGTGACGAAGAGGAACAGAGCAGACATGGAAGATTTCAATTCTGCTGAAGGATTTGGCACAATGTCTCAAGGAACTGAATTTGCAAAATTCTTGCATAAGGACAGCGTCACGTGGAGGAAAACTCTAGTTGCGGGACCACAGACGGGGGTGGGCGATGCTGACAACCAAACCCTCCAAGTGATGTCTCGGTCATTGACACAAATCTTACCTGCCTCCTAGTCTGTGAGGGGCCGGAGACAGTGCCTTGAGGAAGCTGCAAGCACAGTAACAATTAAGCACCATCTATCTCTATATAGCAGTTAGCTTTCTAAAGCCCTTTCAGCCACACCATCTTATCTGACCCTCACCATGCAAAGCAGAGGCTTCAAAGAGTCACATGATCTCGATCTCCCAAGGTCACCGAGCAAATGAGTGGCCAAAGCCCAGCTCTGCGGTCCACTGCTGCCCACCCACTCATGGTTGTCATGAGGATCAAGAGAGTGGCTCATTGTGGGAAGGACATTTAATTCTTTCAGGACAAAAGGGCATCATATTTTTTAATGTCCACATGGCACTAACTGCTAACCTGCCAGATCAATTAGTCCCCCGAATGAGCATGTTTTCAATGATCATTTCTTACGAAGGTTCAAGTGGACAAAAGGTAAGGAGGAAAGAGCAGAGCGGCTCATCTCTGAATCCAACCACAGATGCTTCTAAGAGGGGAAGAGCAGGGTGGGGTGAATTGGGAAATTGGGATTGACATACACGCCCTGCTATGTATAAAATAGATAACTAGTGAGAACTGGCTTTACAGCACAGGGGACCCTACTTAATGCTCTGCAGTGACTTAAATGAGAAGGAAATCCGAAACAGAGGGGATATATGTATACAAACCGCTGACTCACTTTGCTGTATGGCAGAAATGAAAACAGCATTGTAAAGCAATGCTACTCTAATTTTTTAAAAAAAGGCCCAAGGTTTCTTCTGAGCAATGTCCTTCCCACTAGTTCCAGGAAATAGGTGCAGTCATATACCGAACTGAACTCTTGATGTTCTCCCCACAAAACTAGCTCCCATCCATTGTTCTTCACCATAACAGATGCCACCAACCAATTTCATAAACCAGAAACCTCAAGTCATCCTTGACACCTCCCTTTCACTCACCCACCAAACCCAATCCGCTACCAAGTCCATCTGACCTCCCAGCAACTTCCCATATCTGCCTTCTTTGTGCCATTTCACTCCCTCCCCCTCAGTCCAAGTGATTACCAAGTTCCACTTGAGATGATTCCAGTAGTTTCCCCCTGCTCTCCTCATTTTCTCTCTCGGTTCCTCCAATCTACCCTCCACACTGCAGCCAGAATGAGCATTTGAAAAGGCACATTTGGACACACCACTCCCCTGCTTAAAATGCTTCCATAACGCCTATTGCACCAATGTGGGCCATGAGGCCTGATGTGGCCCCACCTGCGTTTCTGGCCTCTCCATTGCTGCCTCCTCAGTCACTTTCTAACCTCCAGATACACAGACCTCCTCCTTACCCCTCGTTGAGGCTGTCCTCTCTCCCACCACAGGCTCTCCATGTGTCCCATTTCTGCCATTCTCTGTCCCCATCTTCCTCTACCAACCAGATTCCTAGCTCTCCTTTAGGGCGCAGCTCACATGCCATATTCCAAGGAAGTCAGCATTCCCCAGAACTGGAGGCTGAATTCAGATCCTCCTGACAGACAAAGTCATAGGACACTGTGTTTAGCTTTTCTAGCTTAAATTATAGAGCTCCAAAGGGAGCTCTGTAAAGTCAAAGATTGTGCTTTTGATGCAGACATTCGGGTAGGAACATGGTTGTCCCTTAGAAAATGTTTAATGAACTAATGATGCTTTAGGGAGTCCTACCAACTCTATAATCAGAGCTACCACAATTTAAATCAAATCATACTCCATGACAATGGCCCATATTCGTTCAATCACGACCTTATTCCTAGAAATCAGAACCTCACCTGGTACCTGATAAGAACTCAGTAGATATTTATCAGGAAAAAGTTTAATGAATGAAGCTGCAGCACAGACACAGCAGATGGAGAAAATGAGTTTCATTGGAATGAAAGACCTTGACCAAGGATATGACCTTGCCTGCCAGGATTAGGCAGACTATGGGCATCATCCAGCGCCTGGATATGGATCTGGGAATTATCACTGAAATGAAGTGAAATGTTTCTACTGAACAAGACTGAAAGCTGGGGGAAGGAAACTTCAACACACACAATATCAGGCCTAGTGGTGAGAATGGCTGGCAAGAGAGGGCCCAGCTCACCATCTCTTCTCAATTATCCACCAAATTAAGGCTGGGTAGACCATGGAAGGATCAGAAGTTGGAGCATTCAAGAAAGTAAAACTGCAGCTTTGGGCCTCCAGTGTCATGGAGTGGGCAGGCAGGAGGGCAACCCCATCCTTGTATAGAGTTGGTAGGGCTCCCTACAACATCATCAGTTCATTAACCATTTACTAATGGTCAACCACGTTCCTAGTTGAATGTCTGTATGAAAAGCACAGTCTTTGACCTTACAGAGCTCCAAGTCTAGAGAAGAAACAGATTTACAAACACTTTACTGCAATTTGGAGAAGGAAACGGCAACTCACTCCAGTATTCTTGCCTGGAGAATTTCATGGACAGAGAAGCCTGGCAGGCTACAGTCGATGGGGTCCCAAAGAGTCAGACACGACTGAGCAACTAACACACAATGCAATTTAGTAATTAAGTGCCAGAACTGTTACCTAGTCCAAGCTCATACTGTTCATCACACCAATAGGCCAATAAATTGAGAGAAGAGTTGATGGGGAAAGAAATGGCAACTTTATCCAGAAAGCTATCAAAGAAGATGGTGGACTAGGATCCCAAGGAACCATCCTGCCTGGGTTTGGATGTTTGTTTTCTTATAGAACAAAGAGGGAGAGGTGAGAGGGCAAAACAAAAATAAAAAAGGCAGTAAGTTGTTGCGAACATTTCCTAGTTCTGGCCAGCCACTGAAGTGTGTTAGTTGCTCAGTCATGTCTGACTCTTTGTGACCCCATGGCCTAGGGCCTGCCAGGCTCCTCTGTCCATGGAACTCTCCAGGCAGGAATACTGGAGTGGGTTGCCATTCCCTTCTTTGGGGAATATTCCCAACCCAGGAATCAAATCCTGGTCTCCTGCACTGCAGGCGGGTCCTTTACCATCTGAGTCACCAGGGAAGCTTTAGCCACTGGAGGCGATGTGTTAATTTCTTCTTTCCTGCAACCATTCACAGGTAGTCCTGGTTAGGATGTTTCCTGAGAGCTAAACAAAGGTATTTTAGCTTAACCCTCAGGCTTGAGAAGCAGGGTGCCCAGAGATGGCCCATTATGTATACTTAAAGCAGTAGGCAACATCCCTTTAGTGATTAACTTGTAGCAAAAGCAATAGAATGCAAAGGTCAAAGTAACAGATTAAAGATGGAGTCAGATGTGTTGTAGAGTAAAGGTATGTCTCAGGTGCTGTGGGCACCCAGAAGAAGGACAGTTGCCCTCTGGGGTAAATCAGAGAAGGGGCTGCTCAGGGGCAATGTGACTGAGAGCTGCAATGAACCCACAAGCAAAAGTGCACCCCACACTCAGCATGTGCCCACCACAGCCCAGGCAGCATCTGTTGTCCTGCAGCGACACCTGGAAACCAAAAAAACCCAGAAGGACAATGACTAGCCCTGAGGTGGCCTTTCAAGTGGTCAAACCAAGACCAGAAAACAGGTGCCACCTCTTCACATTGAGAGAGCTGAAGGAGGAGTGAAATACCACTGAGAGAAGAAAGCTGGGGGCGAAGGTCAGGAGAGTGGCAAGTCAGAGGACATAAAGCCACTGGTCCAGGGTTGCCCGTCCACATGCTGCACCGAGCTGGGTAGGGTCCCCGACCCCCAAATTCATGTCCACCAGCAACCTCAGAATGTGACCTTATTTGGTAATACGGTCCTGGCAGATGTGATCAAGTTAAGCTGTCACCATGCTGGATTAGGGTGGGCCCAAATCCAGTGGCTAGAACACTTAGAAAGAAACACATGGATGCGCAGGTGACAGGAGAGCCAGAGATTGAGAAAGGCAGCTACAAGTCAAGAAGTAGCCAGGGTCGCTGGCATCCACCAGGAGCTAGTCAGAAGCAAACAAAGATTCTCACCTAGAGCCTACAGAGAGACCATGGTCCTGCCAACACCTTGACTTCAGACTTTGGTGCTCAGAGAGTAACTTTCTGTTGTTCTAAACCACTCAATTTATGGTAATGTGTAATGTTAGCTCTAGGAAATTAAACATGTAAAGAGACCAAACATGTAAAGCTCTGAAGTGAGCTGGCTTGGCATCAGACATGGGCCCCAAAGTGGACCCCACAGCAGAGCACGTACAACAAGGGGTAGCAGTTACTCAGGTCTAGACAACTGCTGGAGAAGGCAATGGCACCCCACTCCAGTACTCTTGCCTGGAAAATCCCATGGATGGAGGAGCCTGGTAGGCTGCAGTCCATGGGGTCACTAAGAGTCAGGCACGGCTGAGCAACTTCGTTTTCACTTTTCACTTTCATGCATTGGAGAAGGAAATGACAACCCACTCCAATATTCTTGCCTGGAGAATCCCAGGGACAGAGGACCCTAGTGGGCTGCTGTCTGTGGGGTCGCACAGAGTCGGACATGACTGAAGCGACTTAGCAGCAACAGCAGCAGCAGACAACTGCTGCCAATAGGTAGCGGTGGTGTCAAATATGTCCAGTTTTTTAGGGAAGGGGAAAAAAATCATACTTTTATATGAAAAAATCTAAGTTTTACCTATTTATTTCTTTTCTGCAGTGGAAGCTCAGAGTCTTAATACCTGGACCACCAGGGAAGTCCTGATAATGGCTCTTTTATCAGTCTTCTAATTCATACTCCCCTTTTTTGTTAGAGTCCTTGAGCAACCCTTAGAGCTAGCTTCAGTGAAAACTCTTAAGTTTTAAATATGAGCTCAAACACTTTGAGTGTTTCATTCTTAGCCTTTTTTTTTTTTTTTTTTTGAATTAGTGCAGGCCAGAGAAGTTCAAACCAACCTTCCCCATTTTGCAGGTAAAGAAACTGTGACCCATGAGACAAGGTGATTTATGCCTTAAGTGAGATTCAGGGGTGAAACCCAACCTTCCATCTACTGTGCTACAACCCTGCCATCTGTCCCACCCTTTTCTCCCATGGAGAAGCGAGCAGCCCTCATGAAAGGGGCCGACTCTGGGCTAGAGGGAATGGAGATAAAAAAAAAAAAAAAAAAGACCTCATTTTCCCAGCTGCCATGGTATCCAGCAGTTCCTTCCAGGATGAGTTGCCTGAAAAAAGTTACATGTGTTCATGGCCAAGTCCTCAGCCACAGAGACAGAAGGGAATGGATGGGGTCTGGAGGGCACGAGATGGTGAGGGCAACAGGACGGGCATTTTACAAGGGTGACATCTGTGGGGAGCGATTCAAAGAGCCTTATTTGGCAGCATCTGTGATGCTCCAGCAGTAGGAGTTTCCCACCAGGCTCTAGGGCAGGCCAGATAGACAGGGGGAGCTATTCTCAGCAGTGAGCATGAAGACATCCAGGCAGCTACAGCCAGTTACCGCAGGAGGAGGAGGGTGGCAACCAAACAGTTCTAATGAGATGCCAAGGCAGACAAGCCTGGGAGCACATCACAAATGTGTCTCTGACTCTCAAGAATGCCATACCTGTTTGGACTGATTATTGTTCTCCTATCCATGTCCCGAGAGCTGGGAGATGAGGCAAGAGGCCTGAAAGATTGTTTGGATAGTGCCTGGAATGGCAGTGAATGTCACCAGCCATAGCAAGGTGCTCTGCTGTGCCAGTGAAGAGGGTGTGCCAACACCAGCACTGCGCACACAGCAACCTCACCCCCTCACAGTCCAAGCAGCGTCTTCCCTTGTGCGATGGGGCAGCCTCTTTGGAGAATGGCAGAGAAACAAAGACCCTGCTTTTGTGTTCTGTTGTCCTTTGACAAGATGCAAAGGAACTTTTGTGAAATTTTCTCAGGAAGACCAGAAATGAAGTTCACAGCACCTCTTGGCTCTAGCAAGGCCATTATACCATGGAGTTTAACAGCCCTAGCCTCCCACCCTGGCTGGTCTTCACAGAGTTCCATGAGGTCGGGCCTGATGCAGACATGGGCAAGGAGAGGTCTGTGACCACGACCCCCAGGACCTCTGGCTGGTGTAGATCCCTTCATGCCAGGGTGGCTTGGTGAGACCACCAAACTCACAGACACATCCACACGCACAAACACACTGGCCACACAGCAACTGTTAAAGACAGAAAACAGGATTGGGTCCGAAAGGATAGCAGTTGCTGTGCTAAAACCTGAGTGGTATGCAGAGGCACGCCTCTCTGCTAAACCCTAATCCTCCTGGCATCTGGGGCCTGCGATTTGCATAAGTAAATGGCAGCTCATTAAAAACACATTACTTGCTCTGTAACCATGTAAGGAAACCAACCCACTGAATCCTAAGTCACTGGAGATTTCTCTAATTCAGTTTTGCAGCCTTGGAGGCATGAAGCAGTCGGTCATCTGCCGTCTGTCTGTCCAGCCAGAAGAGGAAGAATAGACCCTTATGGAAACACAGAAGAGACTTCATAAATATTTGTTAAAGAATGAAAGATGGTAGGCCAGCTTTGCAAAGGGCAGATCTTACTAAAAATAGAGTAATGTTTGAACCACGCTGGTTCGGGGAAGCATTTTGCCCCGTGTCTAGCCACCCACTGAAGGCTGAAGGACGGTGACTGCAAATCACCCGTTAGCATTTCTGACAATTGTCCATATGATGGCTCTGATTTAGGGGGTCGCAGGCAGAGTGGAGGAATCTGGAGTTTTAACATGCCTCCCCAGCATTCTTAGTTACTCCACTGTTTGAGAACCATTGCCTTTGAGACTTCTAGGAGCTTGTCAGAAAGGCAGAGTCTCAGGCCCCATGAAGCCCTGCTGAGTCAGAACCTGCAAGAGCTGCAGGAAATGTGGGTTCAAACCCTGG
>NW_024070205.1:18633747-18861674 GCF_014754425.2 Oryx dammah
CCAATTGTGGGGGTATTTTTAGTCCTGATCCCTCTGGAAAACCAGCTCATGAAACCAGCGCTCCCTCCCTCCCCTGGCTCTGGAGATGTGGGTGTTGTCTTAGTAACCACGGTGTGGCTCTGCTGCTTTGGGGACACCTGTAACAGCCCACAGGTATCCGGCAGAGGGACCTCGGGCAGTCTCCCCTTCAGGCTCTGGCCTTCTCACCCTGTGCAGCATCCCCAAGGAATGGGGCCCCAATGACTCTGGGGCCCAGGAAGCCCCATGCAGACATCACAGGGGCCTCTGTGGGAGACCCTGAGACTTCAGGCTTTCAAAGATGTCCAAGCCACCATGAAGACAACATGTAGTGCCCGCCTCAGCTCCGGTCTTTAAATTTTCATGAAATCTCAGCTCGCTGGGAGGTTAATTATCCCTGGGAGAGGATGGTGCAGGGAGCAGGGGGCAGACAGGAGTAGGCTTTGCTGTTTCTTCTACTCCTCCCTCTGCTCTTTGAAGACCTTCATACTGTTTCCTTGAAAGGGGGCAGGGATGAGGGGCCAAGTGCTGCTCTGAGGCCTAGAATTTTTGCTTTCCAGCAGACGCCTAGGAAAGTCTGGCCCCAAATCTCCAGCTCATTCCCCTAGGTACTATTCCACCCCTCCATGATAATGAACTTGGGATAATCAGATGAGCTGTTAGTTAACTTGTAGCACAGGGAGGCAATGCCTGAACCCGGAACACGGGCAGGAATGCCACTGGGGCCAAGCAAGCAGGGGTTCCAATGTGGGAACAGGCGTTCCACCATGTGACCAGTGGAAGAAGAAATCGTCACCATTCCCATTCAGTTAGTTATAGCATGGTTTTGAGAGCCTGAGTCATAAAATGTACTAACAGAACAAACCACAGAATCTCCAGTAATCGTGTTCCTTTTTTTTTTCTATAATGAAAATAGCTCTACTGGATTTTTTTTCATGGTTATATAAACAATACCTGCTTTATTGCAAAAAAAAAAAAAAAGTTAAACAATACAGAAGTGTGTTGGGGAAAAAAAGGAAAAAAGATAGGATGACTTGCCACCCAGATATTACCATTGCCTGCTTTTTTCCTGGTTCTTTTTTCTTTGTTGTTGCTGGTTGTTTTATTTATTTTTATTTTTTTGGCCCCATCACGGCATCAGTGATCAGGGATCAAATCCATGTCCCATGCAGTGGAAGTCCTAACCAGAGTCCTAAGCCCTGGACCCCAGGGATATCTCACCACTGTCTGCTTTTCATGAGCAGTTTTCACACTTCTTGCATACATACATGTGTAATTTTCCATAGATGGAATTGTGTCATGCACGCTGCAATTTTCTTTCTTTCTCTTTGCCATGGGGTTTTTGTGAGTTTATCTCACCATCTCCTCATCCCATCTCCCTCCTTGGGTACCTGATGCTAGTAGCCTATCTTATCAGCCAGGATCATATGTAAGGAAATCTCCATGTCTGACTCAAAGGCACCCTCTCCAACGCCCAGGAACCATCTTGCCACACTCTCTGGGCCAAACACTATTTCAGTCTTTCTTCAACATCTCAGGGCTTCCCTGGTGGCTCAGATGGTAAAGAACCCGCCTTCAATTCAGGAGACCCAGGTCCAATCCCTGGGCTGGGAAGATTCCCTGGAGAAAGGAATGGCACACTCCAGTATTCTTGCCTGGAGAAGCCCACAGACAGAAGAGCCTGGTGGGCTACAAATCCATGGGGTCACAAAGAGTTGGACAGCCCTGAGCGACTAACACTTTCACTCTTCAACATCTCAGGGAAAGCAATCTTGTAAAACCCTAGGTTACTTCTGTGCTAGAAGTGGTGCACCAGCTTCCCATCTCTCATTAAGATGTAAACGAAGGCTCTGAAGTGACCAACAAAGTCCTGCCCTCTCTGAATCCTTTCTGTAGCCTCTGGACTGGCCCTCCTGCCTCCCCTGCCACAGGGTCATGGCACCTGGTATTCCCTCTGCCCGATTCACTCATTTTCTACACCATCCACAAGGCTCATTCCCTCCCCTCCTCCAATCTTCAGTTTCATGTCACCTTCCGAATGAGGCCCTTATTGGCCACTCCATTTAAAACTGTACATTACCCCCTTTCCTGTCCCTTGTTTTCCTCTGACACCTATCTCCAGCCAACGTGCCATGTATTTTACTTACTTATGAGCTGGGTCACCCATCAGGAGGCAGACTCAGTGAAGACAGGGTTACTGATTCTTTCTGTGCACTGCTGTATCTCCAGCACCCAAATAGCCCCTGCCACAGGTAATTGCTCAGTGAGTATTAGTCGAATGCATGAACTGTGGGATCTTCAGGAGACCGAAATAATCAGCAAGTGCTTGCTTAGTAGTTGCAAGTTCCTCCTACAGCTGTTCTTTAAGGTCAAATGGTTTCACAAGCCTTGCCACTTAGAAGACATATGCCTTTTGATTGCTGTAGTGTGCTCTCTGCTCCTCACACTCCAGAAACAACAGGATGCTCACCTCCAGCTGAGTTAATAGTCCAGATGCTCCAACATGGGCTCCACCCAGAATCTGGAGAGACCCCTGCCTCTGAGTCCTTGGAAGGTCCTTCACTGAACCCCCTCCTCCCCTCCCATGGGTGTGGCTTGAAGCCACACGCACAAAAACCAGTCTTTCAGTTCAGCCCTGGCTGTGAGCTGCAGGCTGATGGTCCCAAACACCAGCATCCTGGACTCTTGACCAGCACGGCAGCTCACTGATTCCCTCCTGTTCCCTGATTGCAGAGGCTGATCCAGAAATGCCAGCCTCCTTCCCAGGGCACTAGGGAGGTGACTGCAGCAGACAGTTTGAGCCTGTGGTTGGTTGGCTTGTATTATGTTTGGGTTTGTGTCTTTGTTTTACTATTGATGATTATTATGTCCAATGGGCTGCCTTTTAAAAGCTTATTACTTGGATGATAGATGCGAGACAATAAATGTATAAAAAATTCAACTTCTTTGGAATTGTAATGTGTTCCACATTTAACTTGTGGAAAGTGGCAGAAATGGGATATGACTAAGGAGTCAATTGATCAAGGACTCCCCTGTCCTTGGTTTGAGACCTTTTGACATCTGGCCAGAGAGTCTGCCTATGGAACACACATACATGCAAAGACACACACACACACAAAGCATTCACAACCCAGATGGCAGAAGCCTGAGTGCCAAGCTCTCTCTGGCAAAAGGTTGTCTACCTTCATTCTCCAGCCATCTCCAAGATCAGAATCACAGGTGACTAGAAACTTCTAAATGCTGGCCTTGCTATGGAAAACCCTCTCTGGAAGGTAATACATATCCCAGCTACCACTAAGGCCAGGCCACCCCAGCCTTTGGAGTGCTATACTCCCTTGATACTTACCCCTCCATCCCCTCCCTTGATACTCACCCCTCCATCCCCTCCCTTGAAAAGCCCTTCTACCCTATTCTTCCAGGGAGAAGCAGCCCAGACTTGCCAATAGCAAGTTCAAAAAGGAAAGGAGACTGGGCCATCTCATTGGGCTCAAATCTCTCTCTGCCAGCCAAGAGGCAGATGGCTCCCACCGTCAAAAGGAGGGAGAGAGTGGCTAAGGCCAACACTGACTCCTTCATCAGTTCAACACTGGAAGGGTTATTTTTCCCTAGGGTGCAACATGATTAGATTTTTATAAACTATCAGTGATATTAGTGAATCTTTAATTCTACCAGTTGTAGAATTTTTTTTCAGTGTAATTATGTCTCTTTAAAGCACATAGAGTAATATGAATTCTAGCCTAGACATTGGACATAAAACAGCTCATGTAATACTCGTGAGCAGTTTGAAAATGTTATAATGCCATTTTATTCTGGTGAATGAATCAAAGAGGTTAAGAGCTAACAGCTGGTAAATAGTATCTCTGTAATTATTTACATTACATTGATCTTGGATGGATTGGGATGGACGGATAAACAGGTGGATGGATCGACAGACGGCTGAGTGCACAGATGAAGAGCAAAAAGGAAAAGCAACTAAACCACGTAACTTCTTAGTTAAACTTAGTTAATGAAATAGTGGGACTATTTAAAGGAATGAATTAGACTGATTAGTAATTAGCATCTCAGCAGTCAAAAAAAGAAAGGAGAGACAGGAGAAGAAGGAGCTACTGTTTAAGAATCTGTGCTCTAGAGCCAGACTGACGAGGTTCAAATCTCAGTCCCACCACATACTAGCTGGATAACCTTGGGCTAGGTATTTAACCTCTCTCTGCCTCTGTTTCCTCATCTGTAAAATGGGGATATTATAACATAAAGTTGTTGTGAGAATTAAATGTATTATATAAAATAATGTGTAAAGCATTTGGAACTTTGCCCCAGCACATAGCAAAGCCTCAATAAATGTTGCTGTTGTTATCCTCATTTTGTAATGGAAACAGAACTCTAGAGAAAGATATGGTGATTATTCTGTAATTTCTCCAATAATGCCACTTTTAATATTGATGGTCAGTGACACTTTTATTCAGGGACTGCAAGAACATTTGAACCAAGTCAAACCAAATGATCTTCAGTTGTGGTGAGAATTTAGATTTTAAGGAAGATCTAGATTTTTAAACTTTTTAGATAACTTTTATAAGGTGATGAAACAAGGCAGAGACTTCACTTCTGCAGAGACCAATACACACGTGCTGCCACAAGAATTTAAAGAAACTCCACAGTGATTGAAAAAAGATCGATGCTGTCTAGTCTCTCACCTCTAGGAGAACGTACCCCTAGAGACAGCGGGCCAGCTACAAAGCAGGAAAGGAAGCAGGGATGAAAGGGAGCTTCAGGCCTGTGGGCAGCAGCAGGTGGTGCCAAGCTGGGCACTGCTGGCAGCAGCGAGTATCAGGGAGCACGGGAGGGCCCAGCTCATACCAGTGGAAGTTCACGGGGAGGCTTTCCAGCGCAGCAGAGCTAGAGTGGGCAAGACTGATGATAGATTTGATGCTTCCTGGGGAGAAGGCCAGAGTGGCTCCTTTTCCCATGTATAGACATGATTCTGAGGTTTGGGGTAGCAATGTTGTTACCTTGGTGTTCCCTCCACCCTGTTCCATAAACATGGAGAGAGCTGGGGAGGAGCCAGGGGAGCCTCATGGAAAGAGCTCCTTGCAGCTGCGGTTCAGCCCCCACCAGCCTCTAAGTCTATATTCCCTACAAGTGGCCCCAAGTAGCCCAAGAGAGACATTCAAGAGTGATCCTTCTGACAACCGTCTTTCAGACTTGGTCCACAGACCTTGGAAAGCTAAAATCCAATCAAGCAATGCTGCCTCCTTCAGAAAGATCCACACAGGAGTCAGCGGGTCAGCCCTCCCCAAACTTACAGAGAAAGCTCAGGCTGAGTAAGTGAGAGGCTTACCCAGAATCACAGGAAGAGCCAAAGAGCCCAGAGGTGAACCCCAGGGAAGGGTGCTCTCTTGGAATGGCTGTTATCCACAAAACATCCCCACCATATGATCTGCTCTTTCAGGGCCATACTTTTGGGTTTTAAAGGGACACTTTTATTGAGCTTACTATGTGCTAGGCCCTATGCTGAACACTGAGGATACAAAGATGAATGTGATTACTTGGGGTCCAAAATGGTTGTGTAGGAAGATTGTGAACTCACCTGCTCCTATAGACACACCAAATCTACACCAATATACAGAGTAATTCTTCCTGAAAAATGAGGACTGATGGAACAGCTTCTACACACACATGTGCACACACAAAGCAATAGAAGAACCTATAGATGTGAGTAGTAGAGACACAGGAGTGACGGAAACCTCACCCCCCAACATGGCAACGTGCAATATGGAGGAATATCTCCAAGGGGCCTGTGTGCATACTTGCTCACCCTGTGGTGAAGGAAAAAACAAAACAAACCAAAAAAAAAAAAAAAAAACCTCAGCAGTTTAAAGAACATCTAGAATATCTGAGAAAGTCTATTTATTAACCTTAGCACTTAGGCCAAATGTGTAGGGAATTGCTAGAACTCTCTCCAAGTGACAGGCGCTGCACACCCCATCTTTTTTGCATTCCCCATCTATCTCAACGGCATAGGTGGGAATATGGTCTAGGTGCTCTAGCGGCCAGCCAGGGGCTAACCCACGGAACTCAAGGCCCCTGGCTCCACCAGCTACAGCTGTCCTCTCAAGGTGGCTCTGGCATGGTGTGCTCTGCATCCACCTCTGCTGGTGCTCACCCCAACTCCAGACATCCCGTGAAGGCAGCCCAGGCACAGCCTCCCTCAGGACCTCCCTGGCCCACACTCACTCTAGCTCCACCAAGCCAGCTAGTACATGCTGTCCACACAGGGGACATGCCTTCAAGACCAAGAGACAGAGCTGTTCCATCTAATTCACAGAAACAAAGACAGAAAGTGGAGTCAGAGGAAACATGCTCCAAGTTAAAGAAGAAGATAAAACCCCAGAAAAGCTTAATTAAATGGAGATAAATAATCTACCCAATAAAGAGTTCAAAGTTATGGCCGTAAATAGGCTCACTGCACTCAGGAGAAGGATGGAGGAAGCCAGTGAGAGAACTCTAACAAAAGAAAAATATAAGAAAGAACCAATCACTGCTGAAGAACACAGTGACTGAGACAGAAGGCCCTCTAAAAGAAGTCAACAGGGGATGGATGAGTGAAACAGAAGAGCAAATAAGCAATCTGGAAGAAGAGTGGAAATCATCCCAACAGGACAGCAAAAAGAAAAAAAATCTTTTTTTAAATGAAGACAGTTTATTTAAGGGGTCTGAAGAAGAAGCCTCTGGGAAAACATCAAGCATACTGGATACTAGCACACTAGCATTCACATTGTGGGGGTCCTAAAAAGAGAAGAGAGAGAGAAAGGGATAGAAAAACTTATTTGAAGAAATAATGACTGAAAGCTTCCCTAACCTGGAGAAGGAACAAATATCCACGTCCAAGAAACATAGAATCCCAAACAAGATGAACCCAAAGACATTTATACCAATATATGTCCTAATTAAAATGACAAAAGTTAAAGATAAAGAGAGAATTTTAAAGGCAGCAAGGGAAAAACACAAGTCACACACAAGAGACCCCTCATAAGACTATCAGCTAAGTTTTTAGCCAAAAGGGACAGCTTAAAGTTCTGAAAGGAAAAATCAGTAACCAAGTATACTCTACCTAGAAAGGCTATCATTTATAGTGAAGGAGAGAAAAAGACTTTTCCAGACAAGCAAAAATTAAAGGAGTTCATCACCACTGAGCCAGCCTTACAAGAAATGTTAATGGTTTTCTTTAAGCAGGAAAGGTCATAACTAGAACTAATAAAATATATGAAAGAAAAATATCACTAGTAAAGGCAGTGGATCAGTCACTTGAAAAGCTAATATGAAGGTTAAAAGGCAAAAATACAAATTTCAACTATTATTGCTCCAGTGGCACGATTGATAAGCATGTAATACTTGTAAGAAATTTCAACTATAGTAAGTAAATTATAATGTCAAGAATAAAATATGCAAATTGTCATTTCAAAACAACAAAATGTGGGTAGGAAGTGAAAATGTAGTGCTTTTAGAATGCATTCAAACTTAAGCAACTATCAACTCAAAAACTGCCATATAGATTATAGATATAACTAGATATATAGATATATATTAGTCTCATGGTAATCAGGAACCAAAACCCTACAATATATAGACAGTAGAGAAACAAAAAGGAATGCAAACATAAAACTAAGACAAGTATCAAACCACAAGGGAAGACATCAAGAGAAGAATAAAGGAAGACAGAAGAACTACAAAAACAATCAGAAAGCAATAAATGACAATAAATGCATATATATGAATAATTATTTTAAATGCAAATAGACTAAATTTTCTAGTCAAAAACCACAAGATAACTAAATAGACTTTTTTTAAGTTCCATATATATGCTGCCTGTGAGAGAATCACTTCAGATTTAAAGACACACACAGACTGAAAATGAAGGAAAAAGATAGTTGATGTAAATGGAAACAAAAAGAAAGCTAGAGTAGCAACACTCATACCAGGTAGGACAGACTTTAAAACAAAGGCTATAACAGAAGACAAAGAAAGTCATTACATAGTGATAAAGGTATCAATCCAAAAAGAAGATATAACATTCCTAAATATTTATGTACCAAACAAACACAAGAGTGCCTAAATATATAAAATAAATATTGAGACATAAAGAAAAAAATTGACAATAATACAGTAATAATACGGGACTTGAATACCCTACTTACTTCAGTGGAATCAGTGGACAGATCATCTAGACAGAAAATCAATAAGGAAACCTTGGTCTTAAAGGACACATTATATGAGATGAACTTAATAGATATACAGAACATTTTACCCAAAATCTGCAGAATACATATTTTTCACAAGTACACATGGAACATTCTCCAGGACAGATCACAAGCTAAGCCACAAAACAAGCCTCATTAAATTTAAGAAGATTTAACTCATATCAAGCATCTTTTCCAACCACAATCAACTAGAAATCAACTATAAGAAGAAAATTGGGGGAAAAAATGATAAACACGGGAAACTACGAACATGCTATTAAGCAACCAATGAGTGAATGAGGGAATCAAAAAAAATACCTTGAGACAAATGAAAATGGAAACACAACTTCCGAAAAAACTTGGGACACAGTAAAACCAATTCCATTCTATGGTAAAGGATCTGCCTACCAATGCAGGAGATTCAGGTTCCACCCCTGGGCGGGGAAGATCCCAGGAGAAAGAAATGGCAACCCACCCTGTGTTCATAGTGACACAGGCCTACCTCAAGATGCAGGGAAAGCCTTAAATAATCTAAACTACCAGGTAAAGAAATTAGAAAAAGAAAATAAACAAAGCCCAACCTCAGCAGAAGGAAGGAAACAATAAAGAGTAAAGCAAAAATAAATAAAAGAGGTTTTAAAAATAGAAAAGATCAATGAAGCTAAGAGCTGGTTCTTTGAAAAGAATCTTCCTGCATCACAGGCGGATTCTTTACCAATTGAGCTATCAGGGAAGCCCTTTGAAAAGATAAACAAAATTGTCAAATCTTTAGCCAGATCATTGAGGGAAAAAGAAAGGGGATCCAAATAAATAAAATCAGAAATGAAATGGAAGAACTTATGACCAACACCAGAGAAATACAGGCTCATACAAGACTACTATGAAAATTATACACCAACATTGGACAACCTCAGTTCAGTTCAGTCGCTCAGTCATGTCTGACTCTTTGTGACTCCATGAACCGCAGCACGCCAGGCCTCCCTGTCCATCACCAACTCCCAGAGTCCACCCAACCCCATGTCCATCAAGTCGATGATGCCATCCAACCATCTCATCTTCTGTCGTCCCCTTCTCCTCCTGCCCTCAATCTTTCCCAGCATCAGGGTCTTTTCAAATAAGTCAGCTCTTCATATCAGATGGCCAAAGTATTGAAGTTTCAGCTTCAACATCAGTCCTTGCAATGAACACCCAGGACTGATCTGCTTTAGGATGGACTGGTTGGATCTTCTTGCAGTCCAAAGGACTCTCAAGAGTCTTCTCCAACACCACAGTTCAAAAGTATCAATTCTTCAGTGCTCAGCTTTCTTTATAGTCCAACTCTCACATCCATACATGATTATTGGAAAAACCATAGCCTTGACTTGACTAGACGGACCTTTGTTCACAAAGTAATGTCTCTGCTTTTGAATATGCTGTCTAGGTTGGTTATAACTTTCCTTCCAAGGAGTAAGCATCTTTTAATTTCATGGCTGCAGTCACCATCTGCAGTGATTTTGAAGCCCAGAAAAATAAAGTCAGCCACTGTTTCCACTGTTTCCCCATCTTTTTGCCATGAAGTGATGGGACCGGATGCCATGATCTTTGTTTTCTGAATGTTGAGCTTTAAGCCAACTTTTTCACTCTCCTCTTTCACTTTCATCAAGAGGCTTTTTAGCTCTTCTTCACTTTCTGCCATAAGGGTGGTATCATCTGCATATCTGTGGTTATTGATATTTCTCCCGGCAATCTTGATTCCAGCTTGTGCTTCCTCCAGCCCGGCATTTCTCATGATGTACTCTGCATAGAAGTTAAATAAGCAGGGTGACAATATACAGCCTTGACGTACTCCTTTTCCTATTTGGAACCAGTCTATTGTTCCATGTCCAGTTCTAACTGTTGCTTCCTGACCTGCATATAGGTTTCTCAAGAGGCAGGTCAGGTGGCCTGGTATTCCCATCTCTTTCAGAATTCTCCAGTTTTGACTGTGATTCACACAGTCAAAGGCTTTGGCATAGTCAATAAAGCAGAAATAGATGTTTTTCTGGAACTCTCTTGCTATTTTGATGATCTAGCAGATGTTGGCAATTTGATCTCTGGTTCCTCTGCCTTTTCTAAAATGAGCTTGAACATCAGGAAGTTCACGGTTAGAAGAAAATAAATTCCTAGACATACAATCTTCCAAGACTGAATCAAGAAAAAAATGGAAAATCTGAACAGACTTATTACTAGTTGTAAAGTTGAATCAGTAATCAAAAAACTCTCAGCAAATCGAAGTCCAGGACCAGATGACTTGACAGTTGAATTCTACCAAATATTTAAAGAAGACTTAATATTATTCTTCTCAAAGCATTCCAAAAATTTGAAGAGGAAGTCATGTTTCCAAACTCATTCTACAAGGCAGGCATTACCCTGATACTAAAACTAGACAACTACAAAAAAAATCACAGTCCAATATCCTTGATGAACATAGATACCAAAACCCTCAACAAAATATTAGCAAACTGAATTCAAAATACATTAGAAGGATCATACAGCATGATCAGTGGGATTTTTTCTAGGAATGCAAGGATTGTTCATGCATGCATGCTTGTTCTCTTGGTGCATCTGACTCTTTGTGACCCAGTGGGGTGTAGCCCAATAGGCTCCTCCTCTGTCCATGGAATTTGCCAGGCAAGAATACTGGAGCAGGTTGCCATTTCCCATAGCAGGGGATCTTCCCAACCCAGGGATCAAGGCTGTGTCTCCTGCATTGGCCAACAAATTCCTTACTGCTGAGCCACTTGGGAAGCAAGAATTGTTCAGTATCTGCAAATCAGTCAATAAGATACACCACATTAACAAAATGAAGGATAGAAACCATATAATCATCTCAATAGATGCAGAAAAAGCATTCAACAACATTAAAATTCATTTACAGTTAAAAAAAAAAAAAACCTTCCTCGAAGTAAGTAGAGGGCATATGCATGCGAGCATGCTCAGTCGCTCAGTCACGACTGACTCTGCAACTCCATGAGCTGTAGCCTGCCAGGATCCTCTGTCCATGGGATTATTCTGGCAAGAATACTGGAGTGGGCTGGCATTTCCTCCTCCAGGGGATCTTCCTGACCCAGGGATCTAACCCACATCTCCTACAGCTCCTTCACTGGCAGGTGGATTCTTCACCACTGAGTCACCTGAGAAGCCTGGGTATGCAGGGCATATCTCACATAATAAAGGCCATATATGACAAACCCAGAGCTAACCTCATATTCAATGGTGAAAAGCTGAAAGCTTTCCTCTAAGATCAGAAATAAGACAAAAATGTCCACTAGCACCATTTTTATGCAACGTAGTATCAAAAGTCCTGACCACAGCATCGGACAAGAAAAATAAATAAATAAAAGGCATCCAAACTGGTAAGGGAAAAAGTAAAACCGTCACTGCCTGCAGACGACACGATACTACTGGGTTGGCCAAAATGTTCATTCAGTTTTTTCCGTAACATCTTACAGAAAAATCTGAACAAAATTTTTTTGCCAACCCAACATAAAGAAAACCCTAAAGACTCTATTTTTAAAAATTACAATAATATAATTCAATAAATTTACAGGATATTAGGAAATTCCCTTGCAGTTCAGTGGTTATGATTCCCATACTTTCAATGCCAAGGACCTGGGCTCAATCCCTGGCCAGAAACTAAGATGCTGCAAGCTGCATGCCACAACCAAAAAAATAAAAACTAAAAATAATTTTAAATAAATTTTCAGAATACTAAATTAATATATAGAAATGTATTGCATTTCTATCCACTAATAATGAATTATCAGAGAGAGAAATTAATAAAATAATCCCACTTACAATCACATCAAAAAGAATAAAATACCTAAGAATAACTCTAGCCAGGGAGGTGAAAGACCTATTCTCTGAAAACTATAAGATACTGATGCAAGAAATTGAAGACAACACAAATAATTGGAAAAATATGCCATGTTCATAGGCTGAAAGAATTAATATTATTAAAATGTCCATGCTACACAAAGCAATCTACGGGTTCGACACAATCCCTATCAAAATATCAAAGGCATTTTTTTTACAGAACCAGATCAAATAATCTTAAAATTTGTATGGAACTACAAAAGATCCCAAATAGTCAAAGCAATCCTGAATAAGAAGGAAAAAATGGGAGGTATCACAAATTCCTGGTTTCAAACTATACTATGAAGCTAAAGCAATCAAAACAGTATGGTACTGGCACACACACACCCCCCCACACACACACACACAAAAGACACATAGATGAACAGAACAAAACAGAGAGCCCAGAAATAAACCCTTGCTTATATGGCTAAGCATCTATGACAAAGAAAGCAGGAATATATAATGGAAAAATGATAGTCTCCTCAAAAACAGTAATAGGAAAATTTGACAGCTACAAGCAAAAGAATGAAACTAGACCACTTTCTTGGATTAAAGGCTTAGTTGTAAGACCTGAAACTTTAAAACTCCTAGAAGAAAACATAGGCAATATGCTCTTTGGCACTGGTCTTAGAAAGACTTTTTTGGATCTGTCTCCAGAGGCAAGGACAACAAAAGCAAAAATAAACAAACGGGACCTAATCAAAAAAACAAACACACCAAAAAAATGTGCATAGTGAAGGTAACCATCAGTAAAATGAAAAGGCAATCTACTGAATACAAGAAGATATTTTCAAATCATATATTCAACATGGGGTTAATATCCAATATATAAACAACTCATACAACTCAACATAAAAGATTAATACCTGATAAAAACTTGGCAAAGGACTTGAATAGACATTTTTCTAAAGAAGACATATAAATGACTAACAAGTATGTGAAAAGATGCTCAACATTACTAATAATCAAGAAAGAACAGTATGTTCCCTACAAACAAATGAGCTCCATTCTAAGAGTGTATTCATAAGTCCATAAGTCCAACAAAGTTAGCCTAGGTATCCAACTAACACAATTGGCTACATAATACTGTACTGAAAAATGGGCTTCCCTGGTGGCTCTGTGGTAAAGAATCTGCCTGCCAATGCAGGAGACACAGGTTCCACCCCTGGGTGGGGAAGATCCTGGGAGAAGGAAATGGCAACCCACTCTGGTATTCTTGCCCAGAAAATCCCATGGACAGAGGAGCCTCATGGGCTACAGTTCATGGGGTTGCAAAAGAGTCAAACGACTTAGCAACTAAACCACAACTGTACTGTAAGAGATTTATAATACTTTTCACACAAATAATACATTTAAAAAAACACAAAAATAAAGAAAACATTTTCAATCTTACAGTATAGTATCTTGAAAAGTACAGTAGTACATTACAACAACTGGCATACAGGGTCTGGCATCGAGTGAACAGGCAAGAAGAGTTACTGACTGGAAGAGGGAGAAGATGGTAGGGCTGAAGGATTGTCAGCAACAGGAGACAGAGGACAAGCTATCTTTTCACCTTGCTCTACTCTCTCAATTTTTTTCACTTGTTTCCACTGTTACCACTTGGCACCTCTTAGCAGTGCCAGCTACATCACTGCTGCTTTTATACTTGCTTCAGGACTTCCTGGGCTTGAAACAAAGATTCTGTACTACTGTCCTCTACAAAGTGTGATATGATACAGGAAAGTACACAAAAGCACAACTTCCGGTGGGAGACACGAGCATGTGACAATGTTCGCCAGATACGTGAACCATCTTATGTGACTGGAAGTGTGAACATAGGTCCACATCTTTGAAATTTCACAACTCGAAGGTTCTTACGTAGAGGACTTACTGTACAAATCAAAAAGACAATGAGATATGACCTCCCATCTGTCAGAACAGCTATCATCAAAGAGACGTGTAACAAGTGTTGGTCAGGATGTGGAGGAAAGGGAATCCTGTCACTGCTGAGTGGAATATAAACGGGTGTAGCCAGGATGGAACACATTATGAAAATCCTTCCCAAAAAACTAGAAACAGAACTTCTATATGATCCAGCAATTCCACTGCTGGGTATTTCCCAAGAAAATGAAAACACTAAATAAAAAAGATATATGCACTCCAGTGTTCCCTGTAGCATTATTTACAATGACTAAGTGTTCATCCATAGGTGAAAGGATAAAGAAAATATACAGTAGAATATTAATCAGCCATAAAAAGAAGAAATATTACCATTTGTAATAACATAAATGAACCCAGAAGGAATTATGCTAAGTGAAATAAATCAGACAAAAAAGACAAATACCACATGATTTCAGTTATCTGAAGAATCTAAACATCAAAATAAATGGACAAACATAAGAAAGCAAACAGACTCATAAATACAGAGAACAGACTGGCAGTTGCCAGAGCAGAGGGGTTAGGAGGTTGACAAACTACGTGAAGGGGATTAAGCGTGAACTTCCAGTTATAAATAAAGGATGTAGAGTATAGGAAATAGAGTCAATAATATTGTGATAACTTTGTATGATGACAGATGGTAACTAGACTTATCATGGTGATTATTTTTGTGCTGTATAAAAATATTGAATCACTGTCATGCACATGAAATTAATATAATAAGTCTATTATACTCTGATTTTTTTAAAGGCCAAAAAGGATAAAACAACAACAAAACTATAATAAGATGACCCAGAGGGATAGTATGGAGAGGGAGGTGGGAGGGGGGTTCAGGATTGGGAACACGCGTACACCCGTGGCGGATTCATGTTGATGTATGGCAAAACCAATACAATATTGTAAAGTAAAAAAAAAAATAAAAAATAAATGATGTGTGACATGGTCCCTACTTTTAAAGAGTTCATAGCTTACTGGAGAAATAAACATGAAACTAAGTAAACAGAATGAGTAAGTGCATCATAAGGAGTCAATAAGATAGGTAAAAACAACAGTAAGCCACTTAACCTACATACCAACACTTTGAGAGAGGTACTGTTAGCCCATTTTACAGATGAGGAAACTGAAGCTATGACGGTCACATCACTTCCCTCCGTTCACACTAGTGAGAGGCACCGCCGCCAGCGCACTGGCACACGCCCACACAGGCTGTGAGAGTCAGATTTGTGCATCTCTCCCCAGCTCCCTATTTAGTGACATCACATCGGTCACTTGAAATCCACCAACAGCTGGACCACAGAAATTGGCAAACACTACAAACCCAGTGATGGTCTGGATTCAAACCCAAGTCGGAAAGACTGCTTCCCAGTCTCGACCAGAATTTTTTTCTGGATTGAAGCATCTCCTCTTCTAAAAAGGCCTGCCTCCCTAGGAGAACCACGCCAACCCATTCTGGATAAGGCCAAACAAAATAACGCATGTGATCTCCTTTCTAAGTCACCAAGGGCTGTGCCACTAAGTCAAGTCACCGTCTATCCTCTTAGCTCTGAGCTAGAGTCTTAGTAAACATATAGGGGCTCAGACATGCCAAGTGGGTCTGGGATGGGAGGGTATGGAGAAGGGCCAAGAAGAAAAGGGAGCTTTCTCTAGAACACTGATCTCTGTAGGGGTCACTGATGTGATTAATTAATCTGTCTCCTTAACTAGCTCCTGGGCTTCGCGAGTAGCTCCAGTGGTACAGAACACGCCGGCCAATGCAAGAGATGCGAGAGACACGGGTTCCTTCCCGGGGTCCCCTGGAGATCCCCTCGAGAAGGGAATGGCAACCCACTCCAGTACTCCTGTGCCTGCGAAATCCCACGGACAGAGAAGCCTGGCAGGCTACAGTCCATGGAGCCACAAAGCTGGACATGGCTGAGCACTATTACTAATGCAACCAGCTCCACAAGGATAAAGTCTCCCCAGGGACAGGGATTGTGGCTGGTTTTGCTGACCACTGTAGTCCAAGCGCCGAGAAGCCCCACATCAACAGTGCTGGTAAGAATGAACTAAAGAAGCAGGAGGGCATCAGAGCTAAACTGCCACAGAAGCCCGGGCATGCCTCCCTCCCAGCGCCTTCTGTGAGAAAGGAAGGGGTATGAAGTCCATCCCAGCCCTGAGAGGGGGCTGCAGGAGAGTCAGTCTGTCCGGGCGATACCCCAGTTATGCCACTTACCAACTGGGGAAGCTGTGCCTCAGTGTCCTGATTGTAAAATAAGGTTGTGGGGTTGTTCTGAGAAGTAAAGGCATTAACATTTGTAAAGAGCCTGGCATGTACAAGCGCTGTGTGTTTGTTAAACAGGTAAGGAAACCCTCCTCCCCAAATCATGTGCATTGATATTTTCTCCGCTGCTCTTGGAATGCAATTTTCTGGCCTATTCTCAACCTGAGAGGGCTTCCCTGGGGGAAAAGAGGCTCCAGCAACCCCTCCTCTCTCCTACCTTATCCTATCCGGCCCCATGGGAGGCAGGAAACCATCCACTTCCCTTTAAAGGTCCCCGAGCTTTATTCAGCCCCACCTGGCCCCACAGCCTGGGAGCCGCCCCCCAGGCTTCCGGAAGACAGCCCCCTTCCATTCCGCTCCTCTTTCTAGCGCCCCTAGGAACCCAGTTCCCCCCTGGGGTTGGTGGAGATGGCAGGCAGGACGCGCCACCTGCACCCAGAGCCGCGCGACCCGAGCCCGCACGCCATGGGCGGCTGCGCCACCCAGTGGCGACCTGCAGAATCGGCGGTGGGGCACCTGGCGAAGTTGAAGTCAGGAGCTCTCGCTGCACCAGACCTCTGCAGGGAGCAAAGGGAGAGAAAAGGCAAAAGAAACGGAAGGTTGGCGGGTAGAGAGAATAGCTGGTAGACTGGTAGACTCTAGGCCACATGGAGTTAATTCAGTTAGGAGAGCAAGGCTGTCGGCAGGGTCCCTTTCCTCCCTTGTCTGTTACATGCCTGCGTCCCCGGGCTTCTTCTCCATAAGAGAATACTTGACTGGGGGCTGAGGCTCCTGTCCCCTGAAATCCTGACTTCTTGGTATTGCTCTTAGCTGGTGAGGAGGCAAAGATAGAGGGCATGTGCAGCTCTGAGACAGGAGCAGCCTCCTTGCCCTGTGGGTGACCCCTAGGGAACAGGACGCAGGGAGGGTCCAGATTTGACCCCAGCTCTGTCCTAGATCCTTGCCCCCATACTAGTGGGTGCTTGGATTTCCCCACCTGGAAAAGACCGTGATAAAAATCAACACCAACCCAGCTTCCCTCCCAGAGGGGTTGTGAGACCCAAGATAAGGCTGGGGAAGGCATTTCGGAGAACAAAAGCCTTCATTATTCCAAGTCTCTGATCCTTAACGGCTTTTGCAGCCATGTGATGCAAGGCAAATACAAATACACTTGCTTGAAGGTAAGACCCTTGAGTCCTGACTATCAAAAGCTCCTCAAAAGAGAGGTTTTTTTGTGTGTTTTTTTTTTTTTAATTTGGCGGTGCAGGAAAGGAACATGTAGTTGAAATCCAAAATCATGAGGTTCCATATGGGAAATGTAAATGATCAAGGATGTCTCAGGGATTTTTCAGTATTGAATTTAGAAGGCAGCTTACTCTTTAGGAAACCTGTGGAATAGACAGTATGATTTCCTCCCTCCTCAAAACATTTGGAGGATGAAGAAACAGCCAAAAAGTTACCTATTTGGAACCACTGCAAAGGCAGAATCCCAGAACCCTGGGCACTCATCTCAGCCCAGGACATCCCTGGCAGT
This sequence comes from Oryx dammah, assembly GCF_014754425.2. Classification (NCBI taxonomy): domain Eukaryota; kingdom Metazoa; phylum Chordata; class Mammalia; order Artiodactyla; family Bovidae; genus Oryx; species Oryx dammah. The sequence goes on from NW_024070205.1 coordinate 18,651,569, forward strand.
TGCGGACGTCTGGTCAGGACTTGTGTGAACACCTCCACTGGATGATGCAGAGGCATTGTCCTTCTGTGGGAACAAATCTACCTGCTGGTCCCATTCTGATCTCCTTGGACGTGGAGTCTAGGCCCCATATCCATCGGCCCAGTATCATGAGAACAAAGCTGCCCCCACCTCAGCGTCCAGGACTGGGAGGAAACCCTCGAGAGGATGGAAGTTGACATCAGAGTAGAGGAGAGAAATAAGAGGCAGCCCTGGCCCCAAATCCCACCCCAAAACAAAGCAGAGATCCAATCAGCATCCCTCACAGCCCTTACACGGGAGGCAGAGCCAGAAGACCCACTTTATACAAGAGGGTTGGGACAAGCTGACCAAAGCCCCAGCACCTGGCTGGGCAGACATGAGTTTGGGGGTTCAGTTCCCTGGTTGATGCATCTCTTAACAGTTCCCTCTGGCGAAGTAAGTCAGGAGAAAAATATTGTATGTTAATGCATATCTATGGATTCTAGAAAAATGGTACTGATGGACCTATTTGCAGAGCAGGAATAGAGATGCAGGCAGAGAGAGTGGACTTGTGGACACAGCAGGGGAAGGAGAGGAGGGGACGAACTGAGGGCGTAGCACTGACATATATATACTACCAGGGGTACAGTGGACAGCTAGCAGGGGGCAGCTTTACAGCACAGGGAGCGCAGCTCAGCGCTCTGTGATGATCTAGAAGGGGGCGGGGGGCAGTGGGAGGGAGGCTCAAGGGAGGGGGTCGTATGTATACATATGGCTGATTTACACTGTTGTTCAGCAGAAACTATTACAACATTGTAAAGCAATGATACTCCAACTCAAAAGAATAAAATATGAAGCTCAAAAAAAAGCACCCTCTGATACAGGGTCCCTAAGCAGGTCCCCACGGCCCCTTCCTCCCCCGAGTCCTCTGTTCCTAACCAGAGGGGGTCTGACAGCCTGTGTGTTTCCAGTGCCCAGTAGTTTTGCCCCGATAAGTTCTGCTTCTCAGGCTTTCCGCCCTCTTGGCTCCCATGTTGTCATGCAATATCTATTTCTCTTGTGATGGCCTCTCAAAAAGAGCGAGGATCTTTGGGTGAAAACCTTCCTATACGTCTCTTCCGACTCATCTTAGCTCAGCGGGCCGTTAACATTTACTGAGCATCAGTGAGTGTGTACTCAATGGGAGGCAGGGAGAGGGCTCACTCTAATGTCACTACAGCCTGTCTAGAGATTGCAGGTCTGGACCTTGACAGGAGAACAGACCCAGACCACCACTCATGCTGGAAGCACTGGTTTCAAATTCATCCAACCAGTCCGTTGTTCCCACTGTCTCCATTGCTGTGCTGGGTGTTGAAGGGACTCCGGAGGTAAAAGGAGACATCTCAGGGCTCCATCTCCGCATACCTCCCCTGTTCTTCTATCCCAAGGAGGAAGAATGTTCATCCGATTGGTCAGACTGCAGGTCACTGATTGGCCTGTATTTGCAAGTAGGTGTGGTTTCCCATGCATTGGAGAAGGAAGTGGCAACCCACTCCAGTGTTCTTGCCTGGAGAATCCCAGGGACGGGGGAGCCTGGTGGGCTGCCGTCTATGGGGTTGTACAGAGTCGGACACAACTGAAGTGTCTTAGCAGCAGCAGCAGCAGCAGTGGTTACTGTTCCCAAAACACAGGCTTGGGTAGGGGTCGAGTGGAGTGGCTGGCCCATCCTTCTCCTCTCTTCTTGCAGCCGATCAGGTCAGTGGCCCAGGCTGATGTCCCTCTCCCTTGTCCTTCCATGTGGCTGCCCAGAGCAGAGGAAGAGCAGCGATCCAGGGAGAACACGGCCCCCAGGCTCAGCCTGGTTGACTCCAATTTGGAGCCTAAGTCCAGCTGCCATCAAAGGTGACTCCTCTTTCTTCTCTGCTCTTCCTCTGATTCTCCTTCTGGGATTTTGTGGATAACAGCTGCCAGGGCTTGGATCCCCCTGGGTCCTCTGGCCATAAGGCATGTATTAGCTCCTCACTGCTGCCAACCTTGTGACAAACTCTCATGCCCAGGGAAGATTAGAACTGTGCTGTGACACGAGGTAAGAGCTATGAAATAAAGTTTATCAGGGAGTGGGGAAAGGCTTCACGGAGAGAGCAGAGTTGGAGATTGGCCTTGAAAGATGTCTAGGACCCCATAGACATTTGGGGGCATGGGAACAGATAGTCCAGACAGCATGAACTCAAGTAAAGAGTCCAGTTTGATGCTGGCTGCATGAATGTGGACAGTGGATGATTCCAGAAAGTTAGGTAGCCCTTCAGGTTGGAGTCCTGGCATGCTGAGTCAAGAATCTCTCACCTAATTTTGTAGACACCTTGGAGCCATTGAAAGCTACTAAACAGGGAGGGCTGTAGTCAGAATGGAACCCTAGAAAGAAGTGTGTGGGGTGGATTGGAGCCCAAGAAGACAAGGGCAGGAGGGACAGTTGGCTGGCCTGCACAGGAACCAGGTCTGCAGAACACAAGGGCACGGCGGTGGGACCAGAATGGAGGCCCCAGGGCGGGGAGGGGTGAGCACGAAACCCAGAGAACAAGAGTCCTGAGGGAGAGAGAAGATAGGATGTGTAGGAAAGTCTCCAGGAGAACTGACGTGGCTCCACAGAAACCGGGGGGTCAGGCAAGGCAGGGCTGGTCTGTAGAAAGGGTGAGCTTGTCCACCTGCCTGGGCTGCCTACCCTCGCCTCCGTCTACTGCCACAATACACTGTTGCTCCGTCAGTTGGTGCCCTGGGCTGCTCTGCTGGCATCTGGAACAGCCTTCTCCCCCAGGCCCTGTCCTTTCTCCTACTTATTCTTAGTTCTCAGTGGCCTCCGCCTGTAAGCCGACCCTGAGCCCCACCCTAGGGACATAGTTAAATGCCCTCCTCCCGCTACCCTCTACCCCAACACGTGTGCAGAGTGAACTCCATCTGTTGGTTCCCTTCTCCGCTTCCCCCAACACCCTGAAGCCTTTGGAAGACAGGTGTTGCGTTCATTTGACATGTTGGCAACAATGTTTTATTGAGCATCTAATATGTGGTAACTCGCAGGTGCTGAGAACACACTGGGGAGCAAAAGTGGCCCTTCCTTCAAGGAATGCTTGGTCCAGAGCAGGAAGGAGGAGATGAGTTCAACAGAAACTCACCATGTGCTCAGAGCAACTAAGCCCGAGTGCTACAACCACTGAACCGGCTCTCTAGGGCCCCCAAGCCACTGCTACTCAGCCCACGTGCCTGGAGCCCGTGCTCCACAATGAGAGAAGCCATCGCAATGAGAAGCCCATGCAGCGCCCCTGCTCGTCAAAGCTAGAGGAAGCCCACTGCAGCAACGAAGACTCTCCACAGCCAAAAAAATAAAATAAATACATTTTTTTAAAAAAGAGAGAGAGAGACCGGTCATGTGAAAGGGGGCCATCTTTTCTTTGACTCCCACCCCTAGCAGGGCTGGCATGGAGAAGACTCTAGAAATGATGATTGAGGAAAGGGAGACACAGTGACTTTGAAATGTGGCAAGATATCTAGAAAGCAGCTGGGAACAGGGGCCTAGATCTCAGGAGAGATGAGCGGAAGAGGGCTATTTTTGGAATCCTGCCCACTCACCTGTAAGTTACCTGTGAGTTTCACTAAACTTGACAGGGCAAGTGTATGGGGGGGCTCCCCAGAGCTTATCTGGATTGTGAAGAAAGGAAGTGTCTGCACTCCGGATACAGCTTAGATTAACAAGGGACCTCTCCTTGAGTCCAGGGATATCCTTGAGCCCAGGGACATATTCCTGTTCCCACTCAGAACACATTCCATTTCAGGAAGTGGGACATCAAGTCACCTACACCCGAGTGTCAGACATTCATCGGCAAGAACACTTACACTATGGAAGGTCCCTGCTCAGGGCAGCACTGTCAGTGGGGGAGGAAGGCAGGCTGCCTCCCGACAGCAATACATCTCCAGACTCCAGGCCAATCGGTGAATAGGTTTTTCTTCATTTAACACAAGACTTCAGCTCCCCCTGAATGCCCGTGGAACGGAGCAAATCAAATGTCGATCCCAAAGTGACATCAAAAACGGAAAGGGCCTGTATTTAAAACGGATAACCAACAAAGACCTACTGCATAGCACATGGATCTCCGCTCAATGTTATGTGCCAGCCTGGGTGGGGGAGGGGTTTGGGGGAGAATGGGTACCTGCATATGTATGGCTGGGTCCCTTCGTTGCTCACCTAAAACTACCACAAAATTGTTAATCGGGGATACCCCAGTACAAATTGTCTTCGGTGTTAAAAAAGAAATAAATATATAACATGCTTTAAAAAAAATAAAAATAAATGAAAAGAGCCTGTTCTGGGCATAGTCTCTGCTGGTCCCAAAAAGAATTGTGCACATGTCCACTCAGGAGCTCCCCTTCTGGGTCCCTGAGGGCAGCCAGTCCCCTAAGGGTTCATTCACTCTCCCTCCCTCATCTCTGAAATGCCCTGTGACTGCTACAAGAGGGACACAACTTAGCAACTCAAAAACACCAACTGCTTCTCTTCTGAAAACACTAGCAGGTAAACAAGCCCATCCCATCATGCTATATGGCTTGGCTTTGGAGCCTGCTGGACTTCCCATTCTGAATTTTTCCCCACCCCACCCCTACAACTGTGGTGCGTGACCTCCGGCTGGTCCTCCAATGAAATACCCATCGTCTAGAATCCAGCCATGTCTTTTTACTCACTAGTGCATTCCCAGCATTCCTTGCCTGGCACACAGTAGGGCCTTTATAAGTATTTGGTATGTGGATTCAGTAAACTTTGGCCAAGTATGTCTCCTCTATAGGACCTGTCCTTTTTCTCAGGACACAGAGCAGAAACAGCAGTCACTGCTCTTCCTACCCAAAGCCCTCTGTGCAGACAAGCCAACATGCTCCAGGGAGCTTCAGAGTGAAACAGAGCAGGACCCTAAGGTCCTTGCCCCTCATGTCCTCTGCCTGCCTTTTGTCTGTGGAAAAACTTTAACCAAAGAAGGAGTTTAATCAGAGAAGTGAGAAAATGCAGAAACAAAGGCAAACAGTCCAGCAAGATAAACAATAACCGTTGAGTCATTAAGCAAAGTCAAGGATCTTTAGTTCCTCCTCAAGGGCTGTAAATAATATTCTGAGCCATGTCCTGTGAGCTGTCTTATAGATACTGAAACCCTCACCAGGTGGGAAACGTTAGCTACGTGATGACCAGACTGTAGCCATGACATAAGCTGCCACAATTCCAAGAACTGGCCTCAAGGGAATGGGAACAAATCGACCCTGGAACTAGAGATTAACTGTACCTGAAACAATCAAGATGACGCTAGTCGGAGCACTGCATGGCCAATCGCAAGATGACTGTCAGAGCTGACTGTGATGTTTCTGCATGCAGCCCCCTCCCTCAGCCTATAACAGCTCTTGCCCCCTGATTGTTGGAAGTGGGGGCAGCAAGTCAGCTTTTGAACAGGAGTCCACTCCCCTTCCCACCCCCAAGCTCTGCCCAGGTTGCTGGCATCCAAAATAAAGCAAACTCCTTTACACCAACCTGGCCCCTTTATTGGCTTTTGAGCTGCAAGCAGCTGGACCCACTTTCAGTTAAGAGAAGAGCACATGTCTAGCGCCTGTGGTTCCCTCTGCCTGAGCACAGGTCTACACGGGACCTTCTCTTTAAACCTACATGACCATAGGCTGGCTTCTCCATTTCCACTGTCTTCCTCCTCATCACCCCAGCACTCCTGTTACCTCCAGATGTTTCCAGGAACATTTGGTGCCATTTCAGAGAATTCAAACAGCAACCTGACACATTTAAACCACTCAAATTACTTCTGCCTTTCTTTCAACTAGGTAAGAGAGCTGAATCCTGTTCCCATGAAAAAGGACTGCTGCACACTCCAGAGAGACAGGCTTCATAGACAACGTACCTGCACTCCCATCCCAGCTCGGCCACTAACTTTCTGGTGACAGGGAAATGTCCTCACCTACAAAGCGGGGATGACATTAATAGCTCCTACCTCATTGGGATATTATGAAGGTTAAATGAGATAGTCCATGTAAAGTACTTAGAAAAGTGAATCTGCAATAAAATTAACTTTTATGATTATTATCTTTAACTATAATTCAGAAAGGGTCTCCCTAGAGGGTGTTTACTGCTGTTTTCATACACACAGTGATTCCCTCTTCTCCTAATTAAATCTTACCCCTCGGACACCATGAGGCTCCTTCCCACCTCCCCGTGGAAACACCTCTGCCAAATATCACTCTCTTGGCACGCCCCCAAAAGTGATCTTATCACATACACTCACGTATGCTCTGTATCAGTCAGCATAGCCTGACCACTCTAACAAACACCCCCAAAGCCAAGGGCTAGACACAACAAAAGCTTTTTCCACTCACAGCCCAGTATCACCAAGGGAAGAAGATATTCCTCTCTGCAAAGTCGTTGGGGTGCCCAGACTTCTTCCCAGGGGCTCCACTGTCTTGCATGGCTACGGAGTCCCACCCTGGGTCCTCCGCATCCAACCAGCAGGTGGGAAGATAGCACATGGCCATGGCAGGCAGGTTTTAGGACCAAGCTGGGCAGGGGTGTCTCTTCCTTTAGCCCCATCCATTGGCCAGAAACTCAGTCCCATGACAGCACCCTGCTGCAGTAGAAGCTCTGAAACAGTCTTTCTGTGTGTTCAGGAGGAAGATAAAATCAGTCCAATGATCACACTGTTGTTTCTCCTGCTACCTACTCCTGAGGCTTCTCTAAGAGAAGACTTGAATTAAATTTCCTGTAGGGCATCCTCTTAGAAAAGAGGCCCAAGTTATGCTCCACCTGTTTCTACTTAAATCCTATAGCATCCCACCTTAGCAATAGTTACGGGAGAAAGAAGGTGATCTTCGGAATGGGACAGAGCTGGGCCAATTTCACAGCTTTGTCACTTCCTGGGACAGCTCAGCTCTCCGAGTTGGCTTCCTCTCTTACAAAGTAGAAATGGTAACACGGGGTGGTTACCAATTGCAAACAGCACTTTATAAGGGCAGGCATGAGTGGAATTTTCTTTAGCCCTCTTTCTCTTGTTCTCCCATCCCCCAGCCAACACCACACCATCCTCTCCAGGCTAATCAATGTTCCTTGAAGCCAACAAAGTGAGGCAGGGCCACCATCTGGGTGGGTGTCCTGGTTTGTTTTTCAGCTGGTCAACCTGGCTGACTCAGCCCTGGATAGAAGATGGAAGTCAGGATGGTCTGTGAATGTAATTATGTGTGTATGCTAAGTTGCTTCAGTCATATCCGACTCTTTGTGACCCCATGGACCATAGTCCGCAAAGCGAATGCAAAATCTAGAAACCCAAATCCCTCTTGGCCCCAACCAATGCCAATTTGATCCTTTTGTGTTTAGACCCCACCCCCAATCCATCCTCACACTTTATGCTTTGATCCAGATGACCTATGGATGCTAAAAGCCAGACAGCATGAGGAATTGTTTGTTCCATAAGCTCCAATAGGCTCTTTCCCTAACTGCAAACCCATTTGGGACATTTTCTGAACCAAGAGGCTTTGCACTAACCACTAGCTCCTAAATGAACATTAGAGCTTGTGCTTTGCCCCTCGTTGCCTCTTGCACACCTTACTGTAAAACAATTACCGGGGACACAACGGCACCGCCCACCCTGCGGCTCTAATACCACAGCAGTCAGGAGTCCCTGTCCTCCTAGCAACACGAACTGTCCCAGCTGTACGAACTTGGTGCTTCAATTACACCAGCCAGCAGCTGTGGGTGGGCATGTTGCTAGGAGAACCCGAACTTGAGTTTAAATCTGCAACCTTTCTTAACCGCAGCAGTTTTTTCCCAGCTACAAATAGACACACACACTCAAGAGCAAGATCTATAGCCCTGGGCCCTCCCCGGGAAATCCCAGCTGAGATAAGATTGCCATGGCTCTTTTTGCCCCCTGATTTTCAAGCTAAACCAACAACCAATAAAGCCAACACCAAACAAGCAAGAACTACCCACTGGACTATACAGATTGGGCCCCTCCAACTGCCAGGCACAGTTCTAGGCTCTGGGACATAGCTGTGAAGGAAACAGGCAAGACCCTGCCTCTGGGGAAGGAGGTGGTATCTGTCTCTAGACAAACAGAACTCGTAGGAAATATATGAGTGAGTATGTGTCTATGTATGTGTATGCGTAGATGTAGACGTGAAAGAGATTTATTTCAAGGATTTGGTTCGTTTGATTGTGGAGGCTGGCACATCTCGAGTCTGCAAGGCAGGCCAGCAGGCTAGAAACGCAGTCAGGAGTCAAGGTTGCTGTCTGGAGGCAGAATATCTTCTCCCACAGGGAGACTTTCAGTTTTGCAGAAAAGGCTTTTCCACTGATAAGACGCTATAGAGAGTAAGCTCCTTTTCTAAAAGTCAACTAATTGTAGATGTGTACCACATCCTCAGAATACCTTCACAGCAGCACAAAGCTGGTGTGTAATTGAATAACTGGGTACTGTAGCCTAGCCCCAGAGGACACAGAAATTAACCGTGCAGCCGTGTATACCTGTATGGGTATATGGGTGGTGAGAAACAAGCGCAGTGGGAAAGAAAAAAGCAGAGTGAGGGAATCAGGGACCACAGGGGGGACCTGCAGGGGGGACCATAGGAGATCTGCCTGTGTGAACTACAACATGTCATTCAATACAGCCCGCGTGAAAGATAAATAAATGAACTACCTGGGCAGTGAGCCCAAAAATCACAGCAAAAATCCTCACCTGGTTACAAATCTGTTTAATCATGACCGTGTTGCATGGTAACCGAGACCAGAGGGACGCTGTTGGTATAACTCCCATTAGTGTTACTTAACACAGCCAGAGCCAGCCTGGCCAGCCTCCTGCACTTGTTCATCCTGCAGCCGCAAACCCCTGTGGTCATAGACTCCTGCCTCTTCGGGCCCTTCAGCGGCAGCTCCATCCTGCTGGCCTCCTGTGGTTCCCCCACCCTCCCGCCCACTCCTGCCCCAGGGTCTTGGTTCTTTCTGCCCCCTCTTCCTGGAAGAGTCCCCTCCCAGCCATCTCCTGGGCTTTCTCCCTCACATCCTGCTCAGAAAGGCCAACAGTGACCACCCTGGACAGTAGCACCTCCCTGTCAGTCTCTGTCCCCTGGCCTGTCTTGTCTTCACGGCTCTTACGTTAAATACGTATTTCTCTGTTAATTGTGTCTCCTCTCACTTGAATGCAGAAAGGCAGGGACTCTGGGTTTTGTGTGTCTGTGTGGTACAATAACATAAAATTTACCATTTTAAAATGTACAACTTAGTGTCATTTAGTCCATTCACAGTGGTGTGCACCCATCATGGCAAACTAGCTCCAGAAGATTTTCATCACAAAAGGGAAACCCACATACCCGTCATGCGGTTCTTTGCTTTCGTCCCTCCTCCAACCCCCAGCAGCCACTGACTGGTGTGCTTTCTGTCTGCACAGATCTGCCTATTCCGGACATTTCATGTAAGTGCAATCATACACTGTGTGACCTTTTGTGTCTGACTTCTTTCACTTAGCATGATGTCTGTGCAATTCATCCTGTTGCAGCAGGATTTCATTTCTTTTCTGGCTGAACAACATGCCATTGTATGGATATCCCGGGTTTTGCTTGTCTCTCGGTCAGTCAATGGAAGTTTGGATTGTTTGTATTTGATACCTTTTGTCATCATGAGTAAAGCTACAGTGAACATTTGCATGCCGAAGATTGTTTGAGGAGGACTCTGTTTTGATCATCCTGTCTCTGTGGCCCAAGAACAGACCAGGAAAGGCCCAGCAATTCACAGCTATGTATAGTTTAATCCACATTTCAAGATGGCAGGGTAGAAGGATGTGCACTCCTCTTCTCCTGCAAAAACTCCAAAATTACAACTCGCTGCTGAACAACCACTGACAGGAGAATGTTGGATCCCACCAAAAAAAATACCCCACGCCCAAGGGCAAAGGAAAAGCCCCAGCAAGATGGTAGGAGGGGTGAAATCACTTTTAGAAGCAAACCCCATATCCGCCAGAGACACTCAGAGGGCTCAAACAAACCTTGTGCACACCACAACACAGAGACCCCACAGAGACTGAGACAGAACTGTGTTTGAACGTCTCCTGCAGAGGTACAGGTCAGCAGTGGCCTGCTGCAGGGGCAGGGGCTCTGGGTGCAGTAGGCCTGGATATGGCATAAGCCCTCTTGGAGGAGGTCACCATCAACCCCACCATAGCGCCACCAGGACTTACACAGGGCTGGGGAAACAGACTCTTGGAGAGCACAAATAAAGCTTTGTATGCTCCAGGACCCAGGAGAAAGGCACAGTGACCCCACAAGAGCCTGACCCAGACTTGCCGATGAGTGTCCAGGAGTCTCCAGCAGAGGCATAGGTCAGGGGTGGCCTGCTGCAGGACTGGGGGCACTGAGTGCAGCAGTGCCTGCATGGAACCTTTTGAAGGAGGTATCTTCATTACCTCCACCATAGTTTGGCCTCAGGTCAAACAACTCTGGGGAACACAGCCCCACCCATCAACAGAAAATTGGATTAAAGATTTACTGAGCATGGCCCCACCCATCAGAACAAGACCCAGTTTTGCCCTCAGTCACTCTCTCCCATCAGGAAGCTTCCATAAGCCTCTTATCCTTCTCTATCAAAGAGCAGACAGAATGAAAACCACAGTCACAGAAAACTAACCAATCTGATCACATGGACCACAGCCTTGTCTCACTCAGTGAAACTACGAGCCATGCTGTGTAGGGCCACCCAAGATGGGTAGATCGTGGTGTAGAGTTCTGACAAAATGTGTTCCTCTGGAGAATAGAATGGCAAACCACTTCAGTATTCTTGCCTCAAGAACCCCGTGAACAGTATGAAAAAGCAAAAAGACAGGACACTGAAAGATGAACTCCCCAGGTCAGTAGGTGCCCAATATGCTACTGGAGATCAGTGGAGGAATAACTCCAGAAAGAATGAAGGGATGGAGCCAAAGCAAAAACAATACCCAGCTGTGGATGTGACTGGTGATGGAAGTAAAGTCCAATGCTCTAAAGAGCAATATTGCATAGGAACCTGGAATCAAGGTCATGAATCAAGGCAAATTGGAAGTGGTCAAACAGGAGATGGCAAGAGTGAATGTTGACATTTTAGGAATCAGTGAACTAAAATGGACTGGAATGGGTGAATGTAACTCAGATGACCATTATAACTACTACTGTGGGCAAGAATCCCTTAGAAGAAATGGAGTAGCCATTATAATCAACGAGAGTCCAAAATGCAGTACTTGGATGCAATCTCAAAAACAACAAGATGATCTCTGTTCATTTCCAAGGCAAACCATTCAATATCACAGTAATCCAAGTCTATACCCCAACCAATAATGCTGAAGAAGCTGAAATGGAATGGTTCTGTGAAGACCTACAAGACCTTCTAGAACTAACACCCACAAAAGATATCCTTTTCATTATAGGGGACTGGAATGCAAAAGTAGAAAGTCAAGAAACACCTGGAGTAACAGGCAAATTTGGCCTTGGAGTACAGAATGAAGCAGGGCAAAAGCTAATAGAGTTTTGCCAAGAGAACACACTGGTCATAGCAAACACCCTCTTCCAACAACACAAGAGAAGACTCTACACATGGACATCACCAGATGGTCAACACCAAAATCAGAATGATTATATTCTTTGCAGCCAAAAATGGAGAAGCTCTATACAGTCAACAAAAACAAGACCAGGAGCTGACTGTGGCTCAGATCATGAACTCCTTATTGCCAAATTCAGACTTAAATTGAAGAAAGTAGGGAAAACCGCTAGACCATTCAGGTATGACCTAAATCAAATCCCTTATGATTATACAGTGGAAGTGACAAGAAGATTGAAGGGATTAGATCTGATAGAGTACCTGAAGAACTATGGATGGAGGTTCATGGCATTGTCTAAGAGGCAGTGATCAAGACCATCCCCAAGAAAAAGAAATGCAAAAAGGCAAAATGGTTGTCCAAGGAGGCCTTACAAATAGCTGAGAAAAGAAAAGATATGAAAGGCAAAGGAGGAAAGATATATCCGTTTGAATGTAGAGTTCCAAAGAATAGCAAGGAGAGATAAGAAAGCCTTCCTCAGTGATCAGTACAAAGAAACAGAGAAAAACAATAGAATGGGAAAGACAAGATCTCTTCAAGAAAATTAGGGATACCAGGGGGAAATTTCATTCAAAGATTTCATGGGCACAATAAAGTACAGAAATGGTCTGGACCTAACTGAGGCAGAAGACATTAAGAAGAGGTGGCAAGAATACACAGAAGAACTGTACAAAAAGATCTTCATGACCCAGATAACCACAATGGTGTGATCACTCACCTAGAGCCAGACATCCTGGAATACAAAGTCAAGTAGGCCTTAGGAAGAATCACTATGAAGAAAGCTCATGGAGGAGATGGAATTCCAGTTGAGCTATTTCAAGTCCTGAAAGATGATGCTGTGAAAGTGCTGCACTCAATAGGCCAGCAAATTTGGAAAACTCAGCAGTGGCCACAGGACTGGAAAATGTCAGTTTTCATTCCAATTCCAAAAAAAGGCAATGCCAAAGAATATTCAAACTCCTGCACAATTGCACGTATCTCACATGCTAGCAAAGTAATGATCAAAATTTTCCAAGCTAGGCTTCAACAGTATGTGAATTGTGAACTTCCAGATGTTCAAGTTGGATTTAGAAAAGGCAGAGGAACCAGAGCTCAAATTGCCAACATCTATTAGATCATCGAAAAAGCAAGAGAGTTCCAGAAAAACATCTACTTCTGCTTTATTGACTACCCAAAGCCTTTGACTGTGTGGATCACAACAGACTGTGGAAAACTCTTAAGAGATGGGAATACCAGACCACCTTAACTGCCTCCTGAGAAATCTGTATGCAGGTCAAGGAGCAACAGTTAGAGCTGGACATGGAACAATAGACTGGTTCCAAATTGGGAAATGACTTCAAGGTTGTATATTGCCACCCTGCTTATTTAACTTATATGCAGAGTCCATCATGAGAAATGCTAGGCTGGATGAAGCACAAGCTGGAATTAAGATTGCTGGGAGAAATATCAATAACCTCAGATAAGCAGATGACACCACTGTTATGGCAGAAAGCAAAGAAGAACTAAAGAGCCTCTTAATGAAAGAGGAGAGTGAAAAAGTTGGCTTAAAGCTCAACATTCAGAAAACAAAGATCATGGCATCCAGTCCCATCACTTCATAGCAAATAGATGGGGAAACAGTGGAAACAGTGACAGACTTTGTTTTCTTGGGCTCCAAAATCACTGCAGATGGTGACTGCAGCCATGAAATTAAAAGACGCTTGCTCCTTGGAAGAAAAGCTATGACCAACCTAGGCAGCATATTAAAAAGCAGAGACATTATGTGGCCGACAATGGTCCATCTAGTCAAAGCTATGGTTTTTCCAGTAGTCATATATGGATGTAAGAGTTGGACTATAAAGAAAGCTGAGTGCATAAGAATTGATGCTTTTGAACTGTGGTGTTGCGGAAGACTCTTGAGAGTCCCTTGGACTGCAAGGAGATTCAACCAGTCCATCCTAAAGGAAATCAGTCCTGAATATCCATTGGAAGGACTGATGCTGAAGCTGAAGCTCCAATACTTTGGCCACCTCATGTGAAGAACTGACTCATTTGAAAAGACCCTGATTCTGGGAAAGACTAAAGGCAGAGGGAGAAGGGGACGACAGAAGATGAGATGGTTGGGTGGCATCACTGACTCAATGGACATGAGTTTGAGTAATCTCCAGGGGTTGGTGATGGACAGGAAAGCCTGGTGTGCTGCACTCCATGAGGTTGCAAAGAGCTGGACACGACTGAGTGACTGAACTGAACTGATAGTTTAATCCTCAGACAAATAAACAGTAGCCAAGGTTTGAGCACCTAATGTCCTTGGGGTCCAGGCCCCCTTCATCTAGCCTCTGCCACAGCCCACACCTGAGACCCCTTTCATCTTCCTCTTCCCAAACCCACATTGTCAGTATCCACCCAGTTGGACCCCTGCCCTACTCCCCATTGATAAGTGGAAAGAAACGGGCCCTTTTGAATTCTCATGCCGCCCCAGGATCCCTCCCCAAAAACGAAGCATTATAGTCTTCAGGGAACATCAGATTAGTAGGCCAATAGAATGTGGAAAATTTCTTTGGCTAGGATAAAATCTTAAATTTCACAATTAGGAATAAGATTCTTAAAAAGATAACAGCCCTGTATTAGTTTCCTAGGGCTCCTTCAACAAAGCACAATAAACTGGGTGGCTTAAAGCAAAGGAAACTTACTCTGTTACAATTCTGGAGTCTCGAAGACTGAAAGCAAAGTGTAGGGGAGGCCACTCGCCCTCTGAAGACTCTAGGGGAGGATCCTGCCTTGCCTCTTCCTGGCTTTGGGTGGTTTCCAGCCATCTTCAGCATTCCTCAGCCCACAGCTGCATCCCTCCAGTCTCTGCCTCTGTCTTCACCTGGCGTTCTCTCCTTGTAGCTTCACATCAATTTCTTAGCCCACCAGTCATACTGGACTAAGGGCCCTCCCTGCTCCAGGATAACCGCATCTTCAGTAATCACAGCTGTGTGTGTGTGAGTTGCTCAGTCATGTCCAACTCTTTGAGACCCCTACAATCACACCTACAATGACCTTATTTCCAAATAAGGTCACATGCTGAGACACTGAAGATTAGGACTTGAGCACATCTTTTGGCAGGGACAGGAGGGGTACAATTCCATGGCTGGATGGTGTCTCTGATGCAATGGACGTGAATTTGGGCAAACTTCAGAAGACAGTGAGGGACAGAGAGGCCTGGCGAGCTGCAGTCCATGGGGTCGCAAAGAGTCAGACCCGACTGGGCGACTGAACAACAACAATAAAACATACACTTCAATCCATGGACACTCAATGTCCTCATCTATAAAACTGGGATAGGGACTTCTCTGGTGGCCCAGCGGCTAAGACTCCACGCTCTCAGTGCAGGGGACCTGAGTTCCATCCCTGGTCAGGGAACTAGAGCCCATATGCCTCAACTAAGACCCAGTGCAGCCAAGTAAATAAATAAAACGGGGATCATAGTCCTTTTGAGATGGCCTGTCCATTCACAGTCCCCAAAATCCTAAAATAACTTTACAAAATATCCCTGATGTGGAAGAAATGTTGTAACTATTGAAATGGACATTACGGCTGCAATGACCTCAGGAGATTCACTGGGCACCTGGTGTCTGAGGTCAGGGGGATCCATGACATCCAGATGGAGCCTGGACCAGAACCAGCTCTGGCCATTGAGATAATGCTAGCACCTGGCCTAGTCCCAGGTTCCTCACCATTCTCCCCTCCTCAGACCCCCACCACAGCCCAGAGTTGCAACTGAAGGAGTCTCTAGAGCAATCCTATCTCGTTTCAACACACTCTGGTAAATTCATCATCCTTCAAGGAAATAGCTTCCCCAGACACTCTGGCCAACACCAGCTGGTTCTAATCAGGGCTGTGAAAAGCAGTAGGTATCTGATCACCTCCAGGTGGTTCTGTCTTGAGAAGCCAAGTAGAGAGACTGGGGAGATGAGATGAGAAAACAACACCCTTTCTATATTCAAAGCTGTCTTAGTATAATGGTTCAGCTACTAATCCTCAGGTTGGTTCTGGTTTGGAGGGTCTTGAGATAATGTGAGCAAAGCACACATAAGGAGCCCTTGTTGATACTAGTTCACTCCCCACTCACTGCTTTTCAGGGGTGGGACCTTGTGCAGGTCCCCCCGAGGTCTCTGAACCTCAGTCCGGGGTCCATTGAGCTGCCTGCTGGCTTAACTACTTCAGGAGACCCAAACGCAACACTCTGTGTGAGGGTCACCTTGAAATGACTGTTGTGCTCACTCTCTGCAACCCCATCGGCTGTAGCCCAGTTTACCACACATACAAATATGCTACGCAAAAGAACAATGAGGATGAAAGGAAACAAAACAATTGGTTAGGGCGTGTATTCCTTTCCTAGGCTGCCATAACACAGTCCCACACTGAGGGGCTTAACAGAAGCAGATGGTGGCCATGGAAGTCGGAATTGCAAAGGAGCAGGTAACAACTCGGAGAAGGCGATGGCAGCCCACTCCAGTACTCTTGCCTGGAAAATCCCATGGACAGAGGAGCCTGGTAGGCTGCAGTCCATGGGGTCGCAAAGAGTCGGACATGACTGAGCGACTTCACTTTCACTTTTCACTTTCATGCATTGGAGAAGGCAATGGCAACCCACTCCAGTGTTCTTGCCTGGAGAATCCCAGGGACGGGGGAGCCTGGTGGGCTGCCGTCTCTGGGGTCACACAGAGTCGGACACGACTGAAGCGACTTAGCAGCAGCAGCAGCAGCAGCAGGTAACAACTCACCTGCCGAATCAATTGGCTCTGAAAATGGATGGCGCTGGCGTGCTGGGCCCATACCCGGCCTGCCTGGTGGTCAGAGAGGCGTGAGAGGGCCGGGATCAGGCTCGGGGGACTTGGTGCTCCCCCACTAACCAGGGGAATAGTGAGGCCAACCGGACCCCTCCTCCCCAGCGCTTCCCCACAAGGAGTAGCAGGGCCAGCCAGATGTGAGCCTTGACACCCAGGGCGTGGAGGCACCACAGCTGCAGATCTTCGTGTTAGCAGCTAGCATTCAAAGAAGAGCTCTGGAGGCTAAAGTTCCGCGGGAGTCGCCATTGAATGTGGGCCAGTCCATCCTGAGAGATGCACAAAGGATGGTGATACTTCCGAAGGATGGGGAATCTAGAAAAATGGTACAGGTGAACTATTTGTAAAGCAGAGATAGAGACACAGACATAGAGAACAAACATATGGATGCAGAAGGGGGAATGGGGAGGTGGGATGGATTGGGAGATTGGGATCGACGTAGGTACCCTACTGTGTGTAAAATAAATAACTAATGAGAACCAACTGCATAGGGACCTCAATACTCTGTAATGACCTATATGGGAAAAGAATCTAAAAAAGAGGGGTATAGGTGTACTGTACAGCTGATGCACTTTGCTATGCAGCAGATACTAGCACGACATTGTAAAGCAACTAGATTGCAATAAAAATAAAAAAAATAAATCCAGGCAGAGTCAGTCAAATATTCTTCTCATGACCTCAAGATCTGTCCAGTTCATCTTAGAGAATGTACCATTACAAATCAAGAGCTTCACATCATCGTGATTATCCTCTTGCTGTTTTAAACAACTACTGCCACCTCTTGCATAATCCTCTTTGCGCTCAACTGCAGGACCACCACTAACCGACACAGCATGATGTACAAATTTAGAAGATGTCACATGTTTTCATGCTTCTATCAATCAATTTTCATTTATCCTGAAAAAACCCAGAAATGTACTGTCTTGCCTTCTGAAAGCCAGAAGTCCAAAATCGAGGTGTCAGCAGGGCCCCCCTCCCCCGAAGGTGCTCCGGGGGGAACTGTTCTGGCCCCTCTTCTACCTTCTGTAGCTTCAGGTGTCCTGTGGCTTGTAAACACATCACCCCTCATCTTCACACTATTTTCCCTCTCTGTCTGTCCCTGTGTTCTAAAATGCACCTGGGATTTCAGGTTTCTTCAGAGTTGAGAGGCCAACAGCTCCGAAGACAATTGCCATTGAAAAGAGAGTTCGTTACTTGTAGTTCTCCAGAGGAGGGTGGACAGGGAACCCTGTCACCCAGGGAAGCCCCAGGGTTGGTCAGGAGGCAGAAGGAGAGGATAAAGTGTCTTGTCAGGTAATCAAGTGGTTCAAATGAGGCTAGTAGGGTGAGCTCTAATCCAAGATAATTGTTGTCCTTATAGACCCTATTTCCAAGTAAGGCCACATTCTGAGGTACCGTGGGTCAGGACTTTAACATATCTTTTTCACAAGACATAATTCAATCCACACAGACAAAAAACCGTAAATGTTTTCCATTAAAGGCCAGACAATGAATGTTTTAGACTGCGATTGTCACAGGAGAGCAGCCACAGACGATATGTGAATGAATGAGCATGGCTATATTCCAATAAAACTTTATTTACAAATTAGGCAGTGGGCCAGACATAGCTCACAGGCCATAGTTTGCCAACCTGTCAGTTAGGAGACAGATTTTCAAAATAAAAAAAAAGGGTTCATGCTGCCTTTAAGAAAGAGGGAATTCAGCCAGGGAATAAAGTGAAAGCCTCTCAGTCGTGTCTGACTCTTTGTGACCCCATGAACTGTATGGTCCATGGAATTCTCCAGGCCAGAATACTGGAGTGGGTAGCCTTTCCCTTCTCCAGGGGATCTTCCCAACCCAAGGACTGAACCCAGGTCTCCCTCATTGCAGGCGGATTCTTTACCAGCTGAGCCACAGGGGAAGCCTCCAGGGGAATAAAAGCCATGATCAAATTTTGAGTCCCCAGAAGTACTAGGGGTGGACTCAAGGCAGATCTAGCCCAGAATCTGAGCTCAGGGACTTGGATTCAAAATGAGGCAAGACAGAGGGCCCTGGAAGATCCCTCATAGGCCCTAGAGGCTTCAATCTTACACAAAAACCCAGTGATTTGCCAAAGGACTCAGAGCTACTAGAGGCAGGAGACAAACCCAGGTGAGGTTGAGTTTGTAACCATTAACTACATACCTCCCAGGCTTCCCAGGTGGGGCAGTGGTAAAGAATCCACCTGCCAGCGCAGGAGACTGAGGGACTCAGTGTTCGACCCCTGGGTCAGGAAGATCCCCTGGTGTAGGAAATGACAAGCCTGTCCGATATTCTTGCCTGGAAAACTCCGTGGGTGGAGGAGCCTGGCGGGATAGAGTCCACGGGGACACAAAGAGTGGGACACAACTGAGCAGGCGGGCACACTCCCCCCAGGGTGGGGCTCTGGCTACTCTAGAGGACGAGGCTGTGGAGGCTGGGTATCTAAAGGGCCAGAGAGCCTGGAAGGAGCCAGAGCCGGTGGAGAGCAAACACGGGTGGGTCATCAGAGTCCACGGTCATCAGGTTCACCCCTGAAATGTCTTTCCGAAGGGGCCTTAGTAACGCCCCTCCAACAAAAGCAGCTGAGATGGGACACTTGTACTCAGAATTAACAAAGGCTGTGAATTCTATTAAACATAAGTTAATAACTAAACACCCAGGGAATCAGTTCACCGGGGTTGTAAGGAAATAAAAGCAGAAACAAAGTCAGAATGCTAATTGCGCTTGTTTAGCTGCACCATAAAATTTCACCCTTATTGGCCTGTCATCTTCACACCTCATTGAAAATCCATTAAAACAATGGCTGGGCCATTAACCCTGACTTTCAGGCAGAAGCTTCCCTTGGGCACAGTTTTTGATTAGGGTCCCTTCATTAATACTAGCGTAATTACTTGGAGCGGGATAATTGTGATTACATACCACTATTGAAACATGGAGGAGGAGCACTGGAGCCTCAGTCTTTTCTTTGCAACTTTTAAATTTCTTAATTCGAGTGGACTTATCTCCCTCAGGCAAGATATATTGAAACTTGAATTTTTAAAACAAGCAGAGGGCTGACGGCTCAATTTACAGAATTCACCCTAGGATTTCTTAAATAGTGAGCTCCCAGAGCAATCAAACTTTTTGGATTTACAAATTTTCGATATGCTAGCATCTTTTCCATATTTTAAGTCGAGGGTAGAGGCTGTATTTGAAAAAGAAATACAAGTGCTAATGAGCACCCTAGTGACAGCTGAACAAAGACACTTGCATTTGTGACAGGGTGGCCAGAAAGCATATTTTAAGGACAACTTGAGGATGTCGCAAAGCCTGGGAGAGGGCTGTGCCTGCTAGGACAGCAGGGCAGAGAGGGAGGAGCATCAGTCAGAAAAGAGGGGACGCAGAGACCAGACTGCAGTCTGGAGCTACTGCAATTAGACACTCTGTATGTGTGCACAGAGGGTCAAGCCCCTGGTCCCGGGAAAGGAGCTCGGAGCCCCCCATCCCTCAGCCACACGAAGTGAGACAAATTTACCCAGCACCACTTCAGATACTGTCTGTTCTAAAGCCCGGGAGAATATTAAAGTCCTTTCCCATAAACCAGTGGCTTCTCTTCTAGTATTTCATCACTTTCCACTGCTCCACATTTAAAACCAGCCATGTGAAACTGCTTCCCTGGTAGCTCAGTTGGTAAAGAATCTGCCAGCAGTGCGGGAGAGCCAGGTTCAATCCCTGGGTTGGGAAGATCCCCTGGAGAAGGAAATGGCAACCCACTCCAGTTTTCTTGCCTGGAAACTCCTACGGACAGAGGAACGTGGTGGTCTGTAGTCCATGGGGTCGCTAGAGTCGGACATGACTTAGCAAATAAATCAACCAACGTGAAATTACAGTGCCATATGCCAGGTATGTGGCATCCAAGTTGTAGACTCTGTTGAGTAGTAATAACTACTAATTACTGCTAAGAACTGAATTTTGCTATTTACTATCTTAGCTGTGGTTCTTAGAGTAAATTCAAGGTCACCCCTGTATTCGCATCATGCTCACGTACTTGCATGTCTTTATGTTTTCATGAGGCAGAGAAAAAGGTGTAGATTTGACACACCGAGAATTATTGGCCAGTAGCCTTGCCACACAGACGAGTGTCCCATTTGTGACCATCAATAGTCCAAGCTTACTTGTAGGGTGGGGGGAGATGCTTAGCATGTGGCTCCCAGAATTCAATACGTCACACACCAGTAACGTGCACACAAAGTCTGGGCCCCTGGAGAGTATGGAGAACGTTTTATTTACAAAATAGGGACACCTGGTCAATCATCTGTCATCTGCTATGACCATCATTTCATAAAAGAATGATTATATTAACAGCAGCAGTCAGAAATACATCCTCTAGGCATTCCCTCGGGCAAGATAGCTGATAATCCAACACTGACTTTATCTATTTAAAAGCACGATTCTCATTTTTCTCGTTCTGCTGCACACTGGTGAAAACATTCCTCATGGACGTACAAACATCAATGCAATAACAAGGACAGAGTTTGGAAATCGCTGCCCCAGACCTTTGCTGTCCAGCTCAGTGGCCTCTAGTCACACATGGCTCGTGAGCACTTAGTGTGGCTGGTCTGAACTGAGATGTGCTGCAATGTAAAATTCACACCAAATTTCAGAAACTTAGTACAAGGATAAAAAGGATATCTCTCGGTAATTTTTATACTGGATATGTGTTAAAATTATAATATCCTGGATATATTAATATATCATTAAAATGAATTTAACATGTTTTTTATTTTTAAAAAATGATGCTACTGGGAAATTTTTAATTACTTTATGGTTCACGTTATGTTTCTGCTGGACAGTACTGCCTAGATGAGCAGCATCAGCTAGAAAATGTTAGATGCCATCAACGTAGTTATTATCGCTTTTGATTATATTCATACATATCTTATACATTTGACATCAGTTCAGTCACTCAGTCATGTCTGACTCCTTGCAGCCCCATCGACTGCAGCATGCCAGGCTTCCCTGTCCATCACCAACTCCTGGAGCTTACTCAAACTCATGTCCTTTGAGTCAGAGATACCATCCAACAATCTCATCCTCTGTTGTCCCCTTCTCCTCCTGCCTTCAATCTTTCCCAGCATCAGGGTCTTTTCCAATCAGTCAGTTCTTCACATCAGGTGGCCAAAGTTTTGGAGTTTCAGCTTCAGCATCAGTCCTTCCAATGAATATTCAGGACAAATTTCCTTCAGAATGGACTGGTTGGATCTCCCTGCAGTCCAAGGGATTCTCAAGAGTCTTCTCCAACACCACAATTCAAAAGCATCTTTTCTCCGGGGCTTAGCTTTCTTTATAGTCCAACTCTCACATCCATACATGACTACTGGAAAAACCATAGCTTTGACATTGGAATACCAAATAAACAGGACTTGAATTTATGTTTCGGTGCAGGGAAGGAAAGTTATGACTATGAGAACCTTAATGATTTCAAGACAAACTGAGTAGTCTTGAATCATTCAACAAGTTAAACATGCTGTTCCAGACTATATGGTTGATGCATATTGTGACCACTAGAGGGCAGTAGCGTATATGAAAATGTGAGCTCCCACACAAAACCATTACAAGGGAGACATTCAGTAATTATTAGAGCTGATCCTCTTTCCCTTGCTTTTAAGTGCCAAGTGCAAGATGAGGGAGAGACCACAGGAGGACTGGGTAGATCCTGAGTTGGCCCTTAAACTGGGAGTGAGGTTCAGATAGGGCTGCAAAGCCAAAAAACCATTCTGTATGGGAGAAATCCCGTTCAAGGGCGGGTATTCCAAACCCAGGCTGTAGAGTCAGGCTTACCTTCCTGGCTGTGCTGTTAACAACGTGTGAAGTCCAGAGCAAGGCACTGGGTCTCGGTCTCCTCCTTTGTGAAATGAGAAGGCGGAGTGAGGTGATTTCAAGGCATCTTCCAACCTCGATGTTCATTCCACACTTTCAAGTGTAATAAACCCTGTGAGCCTGGTGTTGTCATAGGCCTGCTGGAGAGCCAAAACAGAGTAGTAATTATAAGACAGGCACAACCGTGCTGTAAACTCATGCTTGAAAGTCCTCTCTGCTCCAAATGCTTAGCGATAACAGATAAAATACAAAAAAATTAAAAGTAGAAGCCTTGTTCAAAAAGATCAGCATCTCTGAGGACTACAGCAGAGGCATAGTGCTGTAAGCTAGGGTGACGCTTGGTGTTGTGAGGTTCCAGGGCGAGGAGCAACCTTACGTGGTGAGACTTCTCCTGTGATAAGATAGGGAACACGGCATGAGCTGGTTGTTGTTCCGTCACCCAGGCGTATCCGACTCTGCAACCCCGAGGACTGCACCATGCCAGGCCTCCCTGTCCCTCATCATCTCCCGGAGTTTGCCCAAGTTCACGTTCATCGGTGATGCCATCCAGCCATCTCATCCTCTGACACTCTCTTCTCCTTCTGCCCTCAATCTTTCCCTGCATCAGGGGCTTTTCCAATGAGTCATCTGTTGGCATCAAATGACCAAAAGCTGGAGCTTCAGCTTCAGCATCAGTCCTTCCAGTGAATATTCAGTGTTGATCTCCCTTAAGATTGACTGGTTTGATCTCCTTGCTATCCAAGGGACTTTCAGGAGTCTTCTCCAACACCACAGTTCGAGGGCATCAGTTGTTTAGCGTTCTGCCTTCTTTACCATACGTACAGCTCTCACAACCGTTCGTGACCCCTGGGAAGACGACAGCCTTGACTCTACAGACCTCTGTCAGCAGAGCAATGTCTCTGCTTTTCATCACACTGTCTAGGTTTGTCATCGCTTTCCTGCCAAGAAGCAGTCGTCTTCTGATTTCATGGCTGCAGTCACCATCGGCAGAGATTTTGGAGCCCAAGAAAGGGAAATCTCTCACTATCTCCACCGTTTCCCCTTCTATTTGCCATGCAGTAATGGGGCCAGATGCCATGATCTTAGTTTTTTAATACTTAATCTTAAGCCGCCTTTTTGCTCTCCTCCTTCACCCTCATCAAGAGGCTCTTTAGTTCCTTTTAGCTTTCTGCCATTAGAGTGATATCATCCACATATCTGAGGTTGTTGATGTTTCTCTCCCCATCTTGATTCCAGCTTGTAACTCATCCAGTCCAGCATTTCAGGTGTCCCCAAAACAGACTGTGTGGGGCTCCCACACAAACATTGGAGTTGGGTAGGGGGGTGGTTATAAAGCCATAACAAAATGTGTCCAGGGCTGAAGTTTATACAAAGCTTCTTACCCCCACGTGAGGAGGAAACTGGTCCCCTGGCCCAAGGACAGGATCTGCAATATCCCTAGGAAATCAGGTTCTGAACTGGGGGCTATGGAGGCCAAGAGGAAGCAAAGAAAAGACCCGCTGGCTGACTCTGTAAAAGACAGGGAACCAATGAAGCAAGGAAGGAGGTGCGGGTGGAGTTTTACTGACCCTTGGGAACAAGAATAGGGGCCTATGCCAGGTACAAACAGTTATTGGACAGTGAGGAGGTAGATGACAATCTACGCAGCAGAATTTCATGCTGGTGATTACCCTTTGCCCTACTCACCTTTCCCCAAGGCCCACTCTGAGTCCTCCTCACTATTGAACACTGTGACATCAGGAATACCTGCCCTGCTTTTAGCCAGACGGGGTTACAAGCTGTAAATGAAGAAGCATTTACAGGAACTACAAACATGGATGGAGGTTCCCCTTGCACCCAGGAACCTCCCGGGAAGCTTTCAAGCATAGAGACGCCCTTCCCCCAGTCTTATTCAGCTGATCTCAGCTGCTACCTGGGCAACAGAACTTTTCAAAACTCCTAAGGAAATCCCATTGTTCAATCACAGCTGAGAGTCCCTGGCCCAGAATAGCATAAGAAAAGAAAACGTCCTTTCTGCCCCAACAGGCTGAATCTGGGAGCAGGGCCTGGTAGCACCTCTCAACAGCCAGGACCAGCACTTGGGCGAACTTCAGAGGCAGCCCTTCTGACGGCTTTGGGAACTAGTTCTCCTTTCCCTGAAGGAAAAGTGTAACTCTTCTCTGAAATCAGAAAAGAGGAAGCATAGCATACTTGTCAGCAAAAGTGACAATCCTCCCAGAGTGGAGGAGGGAAGATTCCTCTTTCCTTGACATGGACAAAATCACAGGCCAGCCAAGGATCAAGCCAGGCTGCGCAGAACAGAGGTAATCCTACAGAATGGTGACGACAGAACTTAGGGTTTTCTATCAAGAAATGGCCTCCCCCACCCTCCTTTAGGAAAGTGATTTTTAGAAAGTCAGAGCCTCCCTTCCGAGACATGTTCAAGCAAGTGGGCCACTGGAATGAGAGGAAAGCCTGCCGGCTTGTCCCATCCCCAGAGACGGTCATCTCTGCTCCCAGCTCCACATCGAGCTTCACGGAGCATCCCCTGGAAGGGAAGCAAGAAAGATGTCCCCTCCTCATAGAGCCAAGCTCCCTGGAAGTCCTCAACGACCATGCCTTCCCCCAGAGAGGGCGGAGGCCATGTCCCAAGCCCAGCCCACCTGATCTGCCCACCCCCAACCTCAGGGTCCAGGAAGTTACCCAGCCTCCTAGACCTCAGCTGATCTGTGATGGGAGCCTTTGGAGATCTCAGATTCAGGAGGTCAAAACATAACACATATCTGATGCACAGCAGCTGATGCTGTGGCTGCCACAGGCCGTGGTGGCTGCACACGTGTGGGGTGGTTGCTGTTGTGTGGTCGCTGCGGTTACCACAGTCACGGCAGTTGTGTGGTCATCTGGCTGTTGCAGTGCTGGTTGTCGCAGAGTTTGTGGTCATTACAGTGCAAAGTTGTCACGCGCCTGAGGTCACCGCCCTTGGGGTCGTTGTGCTCGTGTGGTTGTTGCAGGTATTCTGGCTCCTCCGGCCCCACAGTCTGAGGAGGAGGCCGGCCGCTGGGGAGAGGTACCCTCCTGACCCATCTCATCACAGATGGTGCGGATAGCCTGGGGGCCAGTGAGCAAGCAGACTGCTGCTGGGGACTGTGGGGGCGTCATAAGGAGACCCACAGACCACAGCAGAGCCCCGAGCAGAGGGCCTGGCCTGACACCCACCTCCTTGATCCTGGAGCCAGTGGCCATGAGGCCCGGCAGGTAGGGTCAGGCCACCAGTGGGCAAGACCTGGGCGTCTCCCACCTCACCTCCACCCACCGCTCTTACATGGACCCCCTGAGTGGATCAGAGCCAGGAGGAGGCCCCGGTTTCCCTGACATGGTAGGCAGAGGCTCTGGGTTCCTGGTATCCAGGACAGAATTTTATACCTGCCTCAGGGGACCTGAGTCCTGTGTCATTTATCTGCTTCCAATCAGAAATATATGTTTGGCTTAAATATATTAATGGATGATACTTCACACAGTCCAAAGGTACAAAGGGGAATATAGTGAAAAACGCTCTCACACACCTTTCCCTCAGCCGCCCAGACATAGCTCATGAATGTGCAAGCAGGTGAGCCCAAACAAAAGAACAGGGCATGGTGGGAAGAGTACAGACTCTATCTGAGCTCAAGACCCAGTCTATCTGAGCTCAAGACCCAGTACTGCCCCTCTCCAGCAGGTGACTTTGGGCACCTCTCTGAGCCCTGGCTCCCCCCATCCGCAGAACATGATGTAATCGTGCTGCTGCTGCTGCTAATTTGCTTCAGTCGTCTGACTCTGTGCGACCCCATAGACGGCAGCCCACTAGTCTCCTCTGTCCCTGGGATTCTCCAGGCAAGAGTACTGGAGTGGGTTGCCATTGCCTTCTCCACTGCATAAAAGTGAAAAGTGAAAGTGAAGTCGCTCAAGTATAGTACCCACCTTATACTAGGGACGAGGTTAAACACCACGTATTTGCTCTCACTGTAATAGATGTTGTTTTCTTTCCCATTTTATAGAAATGACGTCGCACTGTTTCACATATACTGTTCTGTATCTAATTTCTTTCTCTTTCAAGTGTCTCTGGCAGCCCATTCAGTCTATTTTAGAGCTGCATGGTTTTCCGTTTCCTCAATGCACCGTAATTTACCTAAGCCAGTCTTTTCTTAGTGGCATTTTGGTCATTTCCCATCTTTTTTGAGCAATGCCACAATGCATAACTTTGTACATACTATTTAATTTTTTATACCTCTATCATGCCACAGTATTATCTTTCTTTTTTGTGATAAGAATGACTAAGATCTAGTCTCTTAGCACCTTGGAAGTTTATAATACAATATCATTGTCTATAATCACTGTTTTGCATTAGCTCTCCAGGACTTATTTATCTACTGGTTGTAAGTTTTTACCCTTAAATACCATCTCCCCAAATAGATATACTATATTTTATCCAGAATGATTATGGTAAATCCCTAGAAATAGAATGCTGGTCAACAGGTAATGTGCATTTGTTATTTTTTGCCATCCAGAGAGGTTGTACAGATATTCAATATTCCTTTGACAACATAAGACTTTCTGCTCCCCATACCTTTACCAACTGTTTATAAACAAATTTTTTATCTTTGTCAATTTGGTAAGTGAAAAGTGGTAAATGCTATCTCTCTGTAGTTTTATTTTACAATTTCTCTTATTATGAGTAGTACAAAGCATCTTCATGTTTATAAATCATTTGTGCTTCCTATGCTGTGAACTCTCTGTTCATTTGCCAACTTTTTTATCATATAGTCATTTTTCTTATTGATTCATAAAAGGTCTCTGTGTTGGGAATATTACCATACATTCCCTGGTTTGATGATACTTTGGAAATTGCTTTTACTAGTTTTCCCATATATAATTTTAATGCAACAGAAGTTATCATTTTTTCTTGATGTCTTCTGTATTTTGTGTCATCTTTGAAAGTTCTTCCCCTTACAAAATAGTAGTTAGATTTGTTTTTAATCTCCCATAGTTTCCTCTAGCATTTTTAAAAATTTAAATCACTGATTTCTCCTGGTATGTATCTGATATAACAAATGAGGTATGGATCCAACTTAATTTTTTTCCAGATGGCTACCCAGTTGTCTCAACACCATTTTTTGAATAATTCATCTTTTTTCCCCAATGATTTGAAATGCCACCATTATCATAAGCTAAATTCCCAATAAGTTTTTCTCTATTTCTGGACTTCCTATTTGTTCCAACCACATAATATCTTACACTATATTAATTATTCAAGTTTTATAATATGCATTATATCTTACAGGGCTAGTTTACTATTCATTTTTCAGCTTCTTTTTCCATATGAGCTGTTAGTTTTGTTGGGATTTCTTTTAATTTATAGATTAACTAAGGCAAGCTGACCTTGAATATGTCATTGAATATGATGTTGGGTCAGTTTCTGGAGAATTACATTTCTCAGGAAAGTATCCAGTATATTAGGTTTTGCAAATTTAGAGGGTTCCCAAGACTATCCTTGGATTCAAAAATCTGCTGGAAGGACTCACAGAACTCACTAAAAGCTGTTGCATTCTCGGTTTTAGTTTATTACCATGAAAGGATATGAATTAACACCAGCCAGGAAAGAGGTGCAGAGGGCAGAGCCCAGGACTCGTCCAAGCACAGGGTTCCACTTGTCCTCTCCCACTGGAGCTGTGGACAGTGCTACTTTCCCCCACAACAATATGCAACGGTCCATACAGGTATTGCCAAACAGGGAAATTCAGCTAAGCTCTGGTGTCCAGAGATTCTGTTGGGGTTCAGTCACCTAGACGTTGCTGCCCACGTGGCTGACTTTTAGTCTCCAGGAGCTCTAGAGAAAGAGCAAATATGGTATGGCCCAAAGTTCCCATCATAAATCATATTGTTAAACAGTGGGATGTCACCTTAGGCCCCCAGGTAAACGAAAACACTCCTACCAGGCAGGACAATCAGAGGCCTAGACATTACCCCTTGGGAGCCAAAGACCAGGGCTGGATCTCTCTCTCATGCTCGTGTCCAGTCACTTTAGTTGTGTTGGACTCTTTGCAACGCTATGGACCGTAGCCTGCCAGGCTCCTCTGTCCATGGTGATTCTCCAGGCAAGAATACTGGAGTGTGTTGCCATGCCCTCCTCCAAGAGATCTTCCCCACCCAGGGATCAAACCCATGTCTCCAGTGTCCTCTGCATTGCAAACAGATTCTTTACCCACTGAGCCACCTGGAAAGCCGGGGATCTCTCTTTGGATAAGGTTAATTGTTTTGCTACATAAGATTTTAAATTTGTTTTCATGGAGTTGACCAAATTGTCTCTAAGGGTTCTTTTCATTCCCTCCATTTGTGTTTATTCTCTGCTTAGCATTTCTTATTTGTGCTTCGTTATTTTCTCTTGACAAGGTTAGTCAACAATTGATTGATCTTATTCTATTTTCAAAGAATTATATTTGAATTTATTATTTGCTTATAATTTACTCATTTTAAACCTGTTTGTTTTATAAGTCTTTCATTTCTGCTTTAACATTTCGTAAGCCCTTCTGCCTTCTTTATATTTATTACCTTTTCCTAACTACTTCAGTTCAATGCTTAGTTCATTTTTTTCCTTTCTGTTTAATTTTTTATTAGCTCCTTATAAAACTGTCTATATTAGAGTTCTCCATAGAAGCAGAATCAGTAGATATAAAAAGAAATTTGTTATAAAGAAATGGCTCATGTGATTACGGATGCTGAAGGGTCCCAAGATCGGCAGACAGCAAGAGAGTCAATGGTGAAAATTCTAATTCAAGGCTAAAGGCAGAAGAAGACCAATGTCCCGGCTCAGAGATGGACAGAGAAAAGACACTCTTTTCCTACTCAGCTTTTGTTCTATTCAAGCCTTCAATAGATTGGACAAGGTCTTCCCACATTGGGAGAACAATCTGCTTTACCCAGCCTGCCAAATGTTAATCCCATCCAGAAACATCTTCACAGACACACCCAGAATAATGTTTGACCAAGGATGTGGGCACCCTATGGGCCAATCCAACTGACAATAAAATCTCACTGTGCCATTTTCCCTGGGCACTGCTTTAACTGTACCTCCTAAGTTCTGATAAGAAATGGTTTTTTTTTTTTTTTTAAGAGGAAATCATTCCATCTAGAAAGTGACTTGTGGCTTACCAAAAGAATGTTTTGCCACTAAATTTTGACCAGGTGTAAGTACAATGAATTGCCTTTTCAGATAAGGTTGATCTGATTCTCCAGGCTAATACAAAGGTGAACCAAGGCCTCCTCAGGGCTCAAAAGTTGCTTTGAATGGATTCTCTCAAACTTGAAAAATCATTTAAATATCAATGGAACATGCATCTCTTGCCTAGATGAATTTCTTAACAACAAACATGGAGAGTTCCTCTGTTAAATCTCTAAGAGAGAAAGAAAAAAAAGCTAGTCTCTCTACCATCTAACTGATTATAAATGTCATTAATAAAAATTATAGAACCTACCACAATGTATGTTTCCATCTATGCCATCTTTGCTTCCCAGATGGCACAGTGTAAAGAACTAGCCTGCCAGAGCAGAAGACCAAGGAATGCTGTTTGATCCCTGAGCTGGGAAGATCCCCTGGAGGAGGAAGTAGCAACCCACTCCAGTATTCTTGCCTGGGAAATATCATGGACACAGGAATCCAGTGGGCTCAGACCACAGGGTCACAAAGATTTGGACATGACTGAGTGACTGAGCATGCGCGCGCGCACACACACACACCATCATCATCTTTATATCCATGTATGTCAAACACCCTCTTCCAACAACACAAAAACGACTCTACACATGGACATCACCAGATGGTCAATACCAAAATCGGATTGATTATATTCTTTGCAGTCGAAGATGGAGAAGCTCTAAAAAACAAGACTGGGAGCTGACTGTGTCTCAGATCATGAACTCCTTGTTGCAAAATTCAGACTTAGCAGGGAAAACCACTAGAACATTCAGGTATGACTTAAATCAAATCCCTATGATTATACAGTGGAAGTGACAAATAGATTCAAGACATTAGATTTGATAGAGTACCTGAAGAACTATGGATGGAGGTTCATGGCATTGTACAGGAGGCAGTGATCAAGACCATCTCCAAGAAAAAGAAATGCAAAAAGGCAAAATGGCTGTCTGAGGAGGCCTTACAAATAGCTAAGAAAAGAAAAGACATGAAAGGCAAAGGAGAGAAGGAAAGATATAAGTTCCAAAGAACAACAAGAAGAGATAAGAAAGCCTTCCTCAGTGACCAATACAAAGAAATAGAGGAAAATAACAGAATGGGAAAGACTAGAGATCTCTTCAAGAAAATTAGAGATACCAAGAGAACATTTCATGCAAAGATGGGCACAATAAAGGACAGAAATGGTATGTATGGACCTAACAGAAACAGAAAATATTAAGAAGAGATGGCAAGAATACACAGAAGAACTGTACAAAAAAGATCTTCATGACCCAGATAACCACAATGGTATGATCACTCACCTAGAGCCAGACACCCTGGAATGCGAAGTCAAGTGGGCCTTAGGAAGTACCATTACGAGCAAAGCTAGTGGAGGTGATGGAATTCTAGTTGAGTTATTTCAAATTCTAGATGATAATGCTGTGAAAGCGCTGCACTCAATATGCCAGCAAATTTGGAAAACTCAGCAGTGGCCACAGGACTGGAAAAGGTCAGTTTTCATTCCAATCCCAAAGAAAGGCAATGCCAAAGAACGTTCAAACTACCACACAATTGTACTCATCTCACACACTAGCAAAGGAATGCTCAAAATTCTCCAAGCCAGCCTTCAACAGTACATGAACTGTGAACTTCTAGATGTTCAAGCTGGATTTAGAAAAGGCAGAAGAACCAGAGATCAAATTGCCAACATCAGTTGGATCATAGAAAAAGCAAGAGAGTTCCAGAAAAACATCTATTTCTGCTTTATTGACTATGCCAAAGCCTTTGATTGTATGGATCACAACAAACTGTAGAAAATTCTTCAAGAGATGGAAATACC
Source organism: Oryx dammah (assembly GCF_014754425.2). Lineage (NCBI taxonomy): Eukaryota > Metazoa > Chordata > Mammalia > Artiodactyla > Bovidae > Oryx > Oryx dammah. The sequence continues at coordinate 18,682,877 of NW_024070205.1, forward strand.
AGACCACCTTATCAGCCTCCTGAGAAATCTGTATGCAGGTCAAGAAGGAACAGTTAGAACTGGACATGGAACAACACACTTGGTTGTTGTTGGAACCACACACGGTTCCAAATTGGGAAAAGGCTGTATATTGTCACCCTACTTATTTAATTTATACGCAGAGTACATCATGCAAAATGCCAGGCTAGATGAAGAACAAGCTGGAATCAAGATTGCCAGGAGAAATATCAATAACCTCAGATATGCAGATGACACCACCCTTATGGCAGAAAGTGAAGAAGAACTAAAGAGCCTCTTGATGAAAGTGAAAGAGGAGAGTGAAAAAGTTGGCTTAAAACGCAACATGCAAAAAACGAAGATCATGGCATCTGGTCCCATCACTTCATGGGAAATAGATGGGGAAACAATGGAAACAGTGACTGACTATTTTCTTGGGCTCCAAAATCACTGCAGATGGTGACTACAGCCATGAAATTAAAAGACGCTTGCTCCTTAGAAGAAAAAAGCTATGACCAACCTAGACAGCATATTAAAAAGCAAAGACATTACTTTGCCAACAAAAGTTCATCTAGTCAAAGCTATGGTTTTTCCAGTAGTCATGTATGGATGTGAGTGTTGGACTGTAAAGAAAGCTGAGCACCGAAGAACTGATGCTTTTGAACTGTGGTATTGGAGAAGACTCTTGAGAGTCCCTTGGACTGCAAGGAGATCCAACCAGTCTATCCTAAAGGAAATCAATATTCCTAAAGGAATGAATATTCTTTGGAAGGACTGATGCTGAAGCTGAAACTCCAATACTTTGGCCACCTGATTCGAAGCACTGACTCACTGGAAAAGACCCTGATGCTGGAAAAGATTGAAGGCAGGAGGAAAAGGGGATGACAGAGGATGAGATGGTTGGATGGCATCACCTGCTCAATGGACATGAGTTTGAGTAGACTCCAGTAGTTGGTGATGGACAGGGAAGCCTGGCGTGCTGCAGTCCGTGGGGTTGCAAAGGGTCAGACACGACTGAGCGACTAAACTGAACGGATGTCAGCTTTATATATGTCATCTTTTGCAATTTTTGCATGAGTTCTAAAATAGAGATGGCATTCTGTACATCTTAAAGATGAGAACACTAAGCCTCATAGGGGTTACATAACTTGCTAAGATCACACCTCTATTAGAGTGGAGGAACTAGGATTTCACAGTGGCTCGGCCTGATTTAAGCCTTTGCATGTTTTTAGGACGCCTCTCTTATCTCTCTGCCCCAACTTGCAGCTATAAGGTCAGTCTGCCTCCTTTGGCAAAACTCCTTTTCTAGGCAGAGAGACTACATCTGCTACAGTCCACTGTCAATTAGGGAGGCGTCCAGCCCAGAATTCTGGAACTGAGACGCAGCAGGCCACCAGGCACGGAAGGCCTTTGCCTGCCGACACCATATGGATGGAGACTCTGAGCCAAGCACTAAGGAAGAGAAAGGGGAGGGAAGTCGGGTGGGGACTGAGGGAGTAGGGGGCAGACACGGCAGAGTCAGGAGGAGGACTTGGACCACGGAGCCTGCACAAGCCAAACACACCCATCGCCTGTGCCGGGCCCATCGGGTTCACCTCAGCTGTCTGACAGCTACCCTCTAATGATGCAGACAAAAGACTTCCTACAGGGAAGGTTTCAGTGTTGTTAGCCAAGTCTCAGTGGAAATCAGAGAAGACGACCCTGAGCGGGCTAGAGGCCCTGGTAGCAGCAGCCAGAGCCCACTGGCACATCTCTGAGCGCCTGCCAACTGGGCATATTATGAGAACCCTGCTGCCAAGAGATAAGGAACGCCTGATCCAGCCCCTAGAAAGGCAGGGCTTGATATAGCAGCCTGAGTAGGCTGCGAGGGAATGTCCTGGCTGAAGGCCCTTCTCTAGCCCAGAGGAGAGTGGGTGGGTGGGAAGCAGGGAGTTTATAAATAATCCCATGTGTACTGATCTGCTCAGCAGCCTTGTCTTAGCATGGCCTGGGATCTCAGAAGGAGGGTCATTTATAGGTAATTTTAAGTTTTTTTATACTTCGGTTTTCCAAGTTTTCTACAGTGAACTTGAACTCCTTTTATAGTCAGTAAACATGACTACAATTTTAAGAAAGTGAGAAAGAGACGCCCAAAAGGGGGACTTCCCTGGCGGTCCACTGGTTAAGATTCCGTGCTCCCAAGGCAAGGGGCATGGGTTCAATCCTTAATCCAAGAACTAGGTCCCCGATGCCACACGGTGTGGCCAAAAAAGTAAAGTAAAATGAATAAAAAAATTTTAAGTAAATATGATCAATTAAAAAAAAGAGAGAGGCACAAAAGGAAACCTTTCAGTTAGGAATCATCCCCCCTGCTCAGGGATGCCCCAGTTGTGGACCAATCCCCTCCTCATTTTCTGCTCCCTCTCAGAGGAGCCTTCCTGTGTGCTGGCATTCACCTACATTGTAAGGAAAGACCAGTTTGCTCAGCTCCTGTGTTCCTCAAGCTCTCCCTGCCCCCATTAGTTCAAGTGTCAGAATTCTTAGGTTTGATGTCATTAGATAAGGCATCCCGAGCCCTCATCTTTGCTGGAGGGGCAGGAGGGTTACTCCCATATGTCTGTCCTGGGTGCTTCCAAACACTAGCTTGGTAATGGGGAAAAAGCAATGGAGTCCCTTATAGAGAGTGTGTTTAGCATTCTTTGGCCCTCAGGCTCCTTGTCTGTAAAGTGGGGATAATAGCACCTGCCTCCTAGAGATGATATTAAGATGAAAATAAAACAGTGAATGTAAAGTGCCTGACACATTGGAAATGCCAAATTAAATATTTACTGATCATTGTGCCTCTTGCTCTACACCCAGCTGCCCCTCGAATGACCACACCTACCAAATTTGACCAAAATGACTCTTCCCGTTTCCAAAAATAACTCCTCCCAGGAGGTGTGAGGATTCACCACCCAAAAACTCAATGCAGGAATTCCACAAATGCTTTGAGAGGTGACAGGCTCCTTGCAATCCTTCAGAGAGCCTTATGAGGCACTGTCCTCGTTTGGATGTGTTTCAATGAAGGGCAGCTGGATAAACAGATAAATGAGTAAGCATGTTCCTTTGTAGTAATGCCCGTATGTAGGGTGAATTCAGCTTAGGACTCTGGGGCAAGTTTTAGGAGATGAAAGTAGGTAGAATATCAACTGATTTCTACTTTTTGAGCAAGTGCTAGGTCCAAAAAGGCACTGTGCTAAGATTCCAAAATGGAACATTAAAAAAAGATGAAAGTCTCTGCTCTATGAGAGATTACAGTCTAGTTGAGGAGGTAAACTGCAGATAAAGAAATAGAAAGCTTGCTCGGCAAAGTAGGATACGACCAATGAAGGTGATGGGGTGGAGAGTTTAGGAGAGAGTGTCCTCTGGGTTCTGGAGGTCAGAGCAGGCCTTGTGAAGGAAATAAATGTCTCTGATAAGTGGACACCAGGCCTGGTAGTATCCGATAGCAATCAGGATAGTCTGAGAAAGTCTCAGGTGTTCAGGTCAGCAAAGGAAGGCATGGTGTTCTTACGTGCGGATGTACACCATCTTCTTGATCCCAACAAAAGCACCATGTGGTGTTCTCATTCCCATTTTACAGATAGAGAAGCACAGAGAGGTTAAGTTATATGCCTAAAGTCACACAGCAGAGGCAGAATCCAAACTAAGTTCTGCCTGCTCCAGCGTCCACGTTATGCTATCACCTGGCACTGAGAGACCTCCCTAAAATCCAGCTCCAAGAACAGCCCTAGGCTGCCTGTGACCACTAACGGGGCTCTCATTCCATGGCTGTGGCCCTCCAGTACAGAACATGCTGCCCCGTGTGGCTGACAAATTCTTTGGGGATATATGTTTCAGAGGTTAAAGTGTCTGCCTCTAATACAGGAGACCTGGGTTCGATCCCTGGGTCGGAAAGATCCCCTGGAGAAGGAAATGGCAACCCACTCCAGTATTCTTGCCTGGAGAATCCCATGGACGGAGGAGCCTGGTGGGCTACAGTCCATGGGGTCACAAAGAGTCGGACACGACTGAGCGACTTAACACCTTATACTGCCTGTGAGTATCATGGAATAAGATGCAATGATTTCTAAAGCCTAGATCAAAGTGAAAATTTTGACGTCTTGTAGTTTTAAATATTTAAGCCCCTCCTTCTACTCTATCATGACCACTGGAAAAACCATAGCTTTGACTAGACGACCTTTGTTGGCAAAGTAATGTCTCTGCTTTTCAATATGCTATCTAAGTTGGTCATAACTTTTCTTCCAAGGAGTAAGCGTCTTTTAATTTCATGGCTACAAATCACCATCTGCAGTGATTTTAGAGCCCCAAAAAAATGAAGTCTGACACTGTTTCCATTGTTTCCCCATCTATTTCCCATGAAGTGATGGGACCAGATGCCATGATCTTCATTTTCTGAACGTTGAGCTTTAAGCCAACTTTTTCACTCTCCTCTTTCACCTTCATCAAGAGGCTTTTGAGTTCCTCTTCACTTTCTGCCATAAGGGTGGTGTCATCTGCATATCTGAGGTGATTGATATTTCTCCCGGCAGTGTTGATTCCACCTTGTGCTTCTTCCAGCCCAGCGTTTCTCATGATGTACTCTGCATATAAGTTAAATAAGCAGGGTGACAATATACAGCCTTGTCGTACTCCTTTTTCTATTTGGAACCAGTCTGTTGTTCCATGTCCAGTTCTAACTGGTGCTTCCTGACCTGCATATAGGTTTCTCAAGAGGCAGGTCAGGTGGTCTGGGATTCCCATCTCCTGAAGAATTTTCCACTGTTTATTGTGATCACACAGTCAAAGGCTTTGGCATAGTCAATAAAGCAGAAATAGATGTTTTTCTGGAACTCTCTTGCTTTTTCGATGATCCATCAGATGTTGGCAATTTGATCTCTGGTTCCTCTGCCTTTTCTAAAACCAGCTTGAACATCTGGAATTTCATGGTTCACATATTGCTGAAGCCTAGCTTGGAGAATTTTGAGTATTACTTTACTAGCGTGTGAGATGAGTGCAATTGTGCGGTAGTTTGAGCATTCTTTGGCACTGCCTTTCTTTGGAATTGGAATGAAAACTGACCTTTTCCAGTCCTGTGGCCATTGCTGAGTTTTCCAAGTGTGCTGACATATTGAGTGCAGCACTTTCACAGCATCATCTTTCAGGATTTGAAACAGCTCAACTGGAATTCTATCACCTCCACTAGCTTTGTTCATAGTGATGCTTTCTAAGGCCCACTTGACTTCACATTCCAGGATGTCTGGCTCTAGGTGAGTGACCACACCATCGTAATTATCTTGGTCTTGAAGATCTTTTTTGTACAGTTCTTCTGTGTATTCTTGCCATTTCTTCTTAATATCTTCTGCTTCTGTTAGGTCCATACCATTTCTGTCCTTTATTGAGCCCATCTTTGCATGAAATGTTCCCTTGGTATCTCTAATTTTCTTGAAGAGATCTCTAGTCTTTCCCATTCTTTCCCAACAAAGGTCTGTCTAGTCAAGGCTATGGTTTTTCCTGTGGTCATGTATGGATGTGAGAGTTGGACTGTGAAGAAGGCTGAGCGCCAAAGAATTGATGCTTTTGAACTGTGGTGTTGGAGAAGACTCTTGAGAATCCCTTGGACTGCAAGGAGATCCAACCAGTCCATTCTGAAGGAGATCAGCCCTGGGATTTCTTTGGAAGGAATGATGCTGAAGCTGAAACTCCAGTACTTTGACCACCTCATGTGAAGAGTTGACTCATTGGAAAAGACTCTGATGCTGGGAGGGATTGGGGGCAGGAGGAGAAGGGGACGACAGAGGATGAGATGGCTGGATGGCATCGCTGACTCGATGGACCTGAGTCTGAGTGAACTCCGGGAGTTGGTGATGGACAGGGAGGCCTGGCATGCTGCGATTCATGGGGTCGCAGAGTCAGACACAACTGAGCGACTGAACTGACTGACTCTACTCTATCATATTTTTCCCAGTTCAGCAATGTGTGCTATCGGCATGCAGCAGGCCTAAGCCAGCTATTTGTCCAGGCCAGTCACCTGTCATCATTTTTTACTTCCCTCATCCCTCAACCAGGCACAATATAGGGATCCAGTCAACCACTAAGTCCTGACCTCCTATCCTGAACGCATCTGCAATCCCTCTACTTCTTTTCATTCCCTCTGCCTTCCTTGGTCTCGGCCACCACGTTCTCATCTTGAATTTCTGCAGCAATCACCTAACTGGTTTCCCTGCTTCCAGACTTGCTCTCATTCAGTCTCACTGCCATACCACAGTGCATAGTAAGAAATTTGGCCTCACTGATATCTGACCTTTGTCTGGGCTCCTGGAGTAACCTCCAAACCTGCAGAAATTCTTGAAATTTCTGAATTGAGAGGAGTACCTTTGTTATTCAAGGTGGGACCCACACTATGCTAATGAGATGATTCGTGTTGGGGCTGGCCATGCAGAAAGACCAACATGACATGAGTGATTGTGGCTGGGGCTTTGGGCCACATGGTACCAGCCCAACCACCAGGCAGGGGAGGGTACCTGGAGATGAGTTTAACCATGTGGGTAATTATTAAATTAATCATGCCTGGGTAATGGAGCCTCAGTAAAAACTCTGGACACTGAAGCAAAGATGGACTTCTTTAGTTGCAAGACTCATGTTTATTGTCACATAGAGGTGCTGGGGAGGAAATGCATCCTAGGAATACAGACCCTTACTGTTTGGAACCTTCTCAGGTTCCACCCTACTGTACTTTGATTTCAGTTTATATATTTTATGTATTTTTATCTATTTGATTATAATACAACACTGTTCCTAAGAATAACACTTTCTTAAATTCTATGAGTTGTTCTAGCAAATTATCAAATCTGAGGGTAGTCATGGGAACCCCTGAATTTATAGCTAGCTGCTATGAAGAGAGGGAGATTCTGGGGACCCCCAAATTTGGGGCTGGTGTCTGAAGTGAGGGCAGGCTTGTGGGAAGTGTGCCCTTAACCTTGAGTTGGGCTGACTCCTTGTACACAGCAAGAGGGGTTTTCTAAAATAGGACTGCGATCTTCTCACACAACTGCCTAAAACACTCAAGCGATGTCTTACTCTCTCTAGGGTGAGGTCCAAATCGCTAAATTTGGCATCCAAGACCTGTGCTGATCCAGTGCTGAATAGGTCTCCAGTCTCACATCCTCCCAAACCCCTTCAAATTTGCCATTCCAGCCACACTGAGCCACAAGCCACTCCCTGAGTGCTCCAGCTTCTCTCATTTCTCCAGGTCTTAGAGCATGTAGCCACTCATCCCACAATATTCCCTGCTCTCTACCTTTGTCCCACATCACTTCTCTTGGCTGATTCCCACTATCCTGAGGCATTGGCTTAGATACCACCTCTTCTGGGAATCCTTTCCACACTGCCTTGGGTCAGGGCTGGACACTCCCTCCTCTCAAGGCACCAGAACGTGTATTGAAACAACTTGCTTACTTGGTCCGCACCTCCAACCAGACCACGAACCTTCTGCATATGAGGACAGTATTTTCTCCTCCATCATATTCCCTTGAATGCTAACACATGATTTTAAAGAGAGAAATGATAACTTTGCTTGGAAGAAACCCAGTGGACACCAACACAATTAGTGTTGAGTGAACGAATGACAACCTAGGGAGGTTTTGGAAGGCTCACCGGTCTCCTTGATGGAAATTTGGAAAGCACCCTGGTTGTAGCTGGTAACCAATTACAAGTCATCTTTCAAGATGGGTCCACCCCACAAGTAGTTAATGTCATTCATTTAAGCTGATTTTTATTGGTTTCAAACCTCAGGGAATGAACTTTTTGTAACTTTGTGAAATTCTGAGACGGGTCCCTGTTGTGAGGCATGTGCCCAACCGTGAATTGTCACTTAGACATTCCTTTGATCCTATCATTGCTATTTTATATTTTCCACTCTACCCTACCTACAAGGTTCTACAGCATTTGTGAAGAGGACAACAGTGCATTATATTTTAAACATAAATAATCAGATAACTGATTAAAACAATATTAATTACCAATTCACACCTGCATGTGCATCTCTCTATACTTTCTTATTAATCAATACTTGATAAAGCACTTACTGGGTTAGGTGAAATGGCATCTCCTTTTCCTTCCTTTTAGCTTTTAATTAAAACAATGTGCACAGCTTTCTCTCTTTCCTCTTCCCTTTCCTTTCCCTTCCCTTCCTGATATGGAAAAGTCGGCATCTGATCCCCATGGGATACTGACAGGAAGAGGGGGCTGACACGTGGAGGTGCCTTGATACAGCACGATGTGTACTGGTGCCCAAGTACACAGGACGCTGGAAGGTGGGGGCAGGGGTGGAAGTAAAAGGCACAGCTGGTGTGATCGGGAGAGTGGCTACATTAAGCAAATAAGAAAATTTATTGAACAATTAGGTGCATATATTGAGAATAATGAGAGCCAAGTTGGAGACCAAAGTTGCAAATGTGGAGAGGGGATGATTTATAAAGAACCTTGAAGGTGGATTGGGGTTTGGAGGTATAAGTATCAGCTTACGTTGTTTTAAAACATGCAAACACGGGTAGATATAGAAATGGCTTCCCAGGCAGCTCAGTGGTAAAGAATCCGCCTGCCAAGGTAGGAGAAATGGGTTCAGTCCCTGGTTTGGGAAGATGCCCTGGAGAAGGAAATGGCAACCCACACCAGAATTCTTGCCTGGGACATCCCATGGACAGAGGGGCCTGGCAGTCTGCAGTCCATGGGATTGCAAAAGAGTCAGACACACCTTAGCAACTAAACAACAAAAATGATTTAAGTATATGTATATGCAGGTGTGTTCAAATGAATATACATGTTTCCAAACTCTCTCCACTGAAAGGGCCTAGAAGCAATGACAGCCCAGGAAAAATAAACACACTAAATGCCCAGATCTTGATTTCTAAAACCCATCCTCCACCAAAAGAAAGCAAGGCTCCTTGAAGAAAGAGCTAATTCCAGCCTGCAGCAGGAAAAGTACAAGATGAACCTAGGACAAATTGTGCCAACAAGTAAGAACGTGATGAGAATGAAGGAGACAAGTCAGAAAGACACAAGGACCAGCCTGAAGGGACCACTTAAATATACACACAAACACAGAAAACGGAAAAGCTCTTATTAAAGTAGCCTGCCAACTAATGAAAGTAGAAGAAATGATGAAAATAGAAATTTGGCAACTGTCAGAGTGGTGTTTGCTTCCAGCAGGAGACATCAATGGAGGCTAAGATTGATAGATGGAAGCTTATTAAAGAACAGGAATATCTCCCCTCAAAATGCCAATCAATATTAAAGGAGGAAATGGTAACTTTATGTGGGAGAAAACTGACAGACGCCAACATAACTAGTGATCAAGATAAACATTGCCAAATGGGTAAAGATAGTCACGGGGCACTTTAAAAAATAAATAAATTTCACGAGTTGAGGAATTCCCTGGTAGTCAAGTAGTTAGAACCCAGTACTTCCACTGTAGAGGGCATGGGTTCGATCCCTGGTCAGGGAACTAAGATCCTACAAGCAGCAAATAAAACAATAAAAATCACCAGCTGTATGATTGGCTAACATCATATGTTTCCCCCAGTCCACGCCTAGATAATTCACTAAGAAAACACATTTCCGTGGTATTCTTTTAAGAAAGCATGACGATGCTTTTCAGGTCTACTATATCCTTCTACTTTTCTGTATATTCATTCTATTAATTCTTGAAAGCTTTATATTGAAACTCCAAATAAAGAGGATGAGATGGCTGGATGGCATCACCGACTCAATGGACCTGAGACTGAGCAAGCTCTGGGAGATGGTGAAGGAAAGGGAGGCCTGGTGTGCTGCGGTCTACGGGGTCGCAACGAGTCGGACGCCACTTAGCAACTGAACAACAACAGCAATGTAACTTTTCAAGTCCCCTGTAAATGTGTTGTCATACTTTCATAATTTAAAAAATAAAAAAGAAAGAGAAAAAAGAAAGCATGACCAAGTCTGATCATGAGAATACCCCAGAGAGACCCAGGGACATCCCACAGAATAAAAAGAATCGGTGACATGAAACACCAAGGAACTCTTCCAGGTTGGAGAAGGCTAAAGCGGGGTGAGAACGATGCAACACATATTCCTGGATATCATCTTGGACCAGAGAGGAGAAAGAGTCATTGTTGGAATGGCCTGAAAATGTTGAGTGGGGGAAGGGGGTCTACGAATTGCGCAGTCATGATGCGTCAATGTTCATTCTCTGATTTGGAGGGTCATATGGTGAGTCTGTAAACCCTGTTTGGAGGAAATAAACACTGGAATATTTAGAAGTGATGTGACATCCCTTCAACAGCTTGCACTCAAATGGTTCAGACATACACATCCATTTACATATATGTCCATGTACATAGAGAAACAGAGAAGGTAATAGGGCAAATTTAGTGAAGTGTTAAGAGTTGGGAAATTTGGGTGTGGGATATGGGAATTCATTATACTGTTCTTGCAACTTTTCTGAAAGCGTGAAATTATTTCAAAATAAATTATTAAAAGTTACATGTATATATGTAAATTATAAATATAAATATGTATAGTGAACATGCACATCTCTCTCTTTCACATCCGGCTAGGGCATCCATTCAGACAGGTGGCTTTTCCTCCAGCAGTGAGCCATTCTGGTTCCTGGAGGTTCTCTTCCTAATATCTCCAACCAAAACCTGAGGCTGCCTCTTCTCACAATCAGCATTTCTATCTACATTTGACAGTTACTGAGGAAGCTTTCTGTATTGGCTTGCCAGGGCCGCCATAGCAAATTGCCACAGGCTGAGAGGCTTAAATGACAGAAATCTATTTTCCCCATAGTCCTGGAGGCTGGAAGCCCAAGATCAAGGTGTCAGCAGGGCTGGCCTCTCCGAGGCCTCTCTCCTGGGCTTGCAGATGGCTCCTTCTCGCTGAGTCCTCACAGGATCTTTCCTCTGTACACGCAGATCCTGATGTCTCTTCTGTGTCCGAATTTCCTCATCTCACAAGGACACCAGTTAGGTCGGGTGGGGGCCTACCCTAAAGGCCTCATTTTAACCCAACGGCTTCTCTAAAGTTCTGTCTCTAATACAGTCCCATTCTGAGGTGCTGGAGGTTAGGGTTTTCACATGATTCTGGGAGACACAACTCAGCTCCTAATATGCTCTGTGCTGGACACTACATTGGTGTCTGGGTGTGAAGATGGCTAGACAAGGGCGCTATGCTCCTGTGGGTCACAGTCCAGCCGAGGTTGACCTGAGAACAGCCTGAACCCACAAACTGATGCACTGAGCAGAAGGCGGAGGAGACTGTTAACCCTGTTTGAAGAGTGGAGAAAGGGTTCATTCACAGGGTGGTGCCATTTGAACCGGCCCTGGAAAGAAGAGGTTTTCACCAGACAGGGGAGGTCATTCTCTGCAGATCAGAACTGTAGGACTTTAGCTCTAGTTCTGTATTAAACTATGAGTGTGTTGCCAAGGTTCAAAGGTCCAGCTTCCTCCAGCCATGAATATTCCCTGTGATATTCCATCATTTCGCACAAACAGGATTCTCTCCTTACATTCTTCCATGTAATGATACACAGTATTTCAGATATCTTCATCCTCTGCTTTTTTCTGATACTATCTGGAACTCCAGCATCATGTTAGGGCTCCAGCGTCCTCTTTCTCCTTTTGTCTTTTCCTCTATCACTAAGAATTTATCTTCTTCCTGACCTGCTTCTTCCTGTTTTCCTTTCTTCAGGGGCTCTTTGTTCATCAAGAGTGCAAGGCTTTAGTCTGCCTTGAAGCACTCTTCCTATTAGCTAGGGGCTTTTTTTTTTTTTTACAAGAAAGGTGTGTCTAAGCCCATTTTCTGTAAAATCTGTCAGTGCCTAAGTGGTACCCTGCTGCTTGAATCCTCATTCGTCTCCATGGCAATGTTCTGATATGATTCTGCTTGTATGAGTAAGTTCAAGGCCCATAAAATTATTTATCATCACAGAGTTGGCATATCCCACCACGGTGCACACACACACATTTGCTGCAACACTTGTAAATGGAGCCACGGTTTGGTTTGTATTCATTTAAAAAAAAAAAAACAGCACTTCCTGTGAAATGAATGAATAGCCCACTCATCAGCTGACTTCATTTACTCATCCTTCATTCATTTATGCATCCAGGCTTAGTCAGGGAGACAGAAACTTAAAATTTTACCTCCTCCTTAGGAGATGGAGATGGAAATCAGGAATGGCTTCACTGAGGAGTGGTCAGTTGACCACCAAAGGGAAGGGCTTTTCTGACAAAACCAACACATGGGCAAAGGCATGAAGATGTGAATGAACATTCGAGATAACAAAGGAAAACTGTCTGCCAGTCAGGCTGGGAAATAGGATGGAGAAGGGTGATGGAGGGAGATACAGAGGGAGACAGAGCTAGGGCTAGAGAGAGGGGTCCCCAGGGACCTGCAATAAAAGATTAAGGAGTCCGTACTCCTTGAGCGACGAGGAGGATCTTGAGAGGAAACGCAGCACTATCAGGTTTCAGTTCAGTTCAGTTCAGTTCACTTGCTCAGTCGTGTCCGACTCTTTGCAACCCCATGAATCGCAGCATGCCAGGCCTCCCTGTCCATCACCAACTCCTGGAGTTCACTCAGACTCACGTCCATCGAGTCCGTGATGCCATCCAGCCATCTCATCCTCTGTCGTCCCCTTCTCCTCCTGCCCCCAATCCCTCCCAGCATCAGAGTCTTTTCCAATGAGTCAACTCTTTTCATGAGGTAGCCAAAGTACTGGAGTTTCAGCTTTAGCATCATTTCTTCCAAAGAAATCCCAGGGCTGATCTCCTTCAGAATGGACTGGTTGGATCTCCTTGCAGTCCAAGGGACTCTCAAGAGTCTTCTCCAACACCACAGTTCAAAATCATCAATTCTTCGGCGCTCAGCCTTCTTCACAGTCCAACTCTCACATCCATACATGACCACTGGGAAAACCATAGCCTTGACTAGACGGACCTTAGTCAGCAAAGTAATGTCTCTGTTTACATTCTACCAATAGGAAGTCTTCTTCCGCTGCTGCCCTGGGGTCTCGTTGAACAGTGAAGGCAGAGTTAGAAAGAAGTCAGGGACAGGCAGAACAGTGCTTAAGACTCTGAGTTTCCACTGCAGGGGGTCAGGTTTGAGCCCTGGTTGAGGAACTAGGATCCCATACACCATGCAGCCCCCCCCAAAAAAAAACCAGGGACAAGTTGATGGGGGCCTGATAGGACCAGAGCCTGGAGGTATGCATGGGAAAGATTCAAGCACCACTTTAGAGGCAAGGCATGTGGGACTTCAGGACCAATTAGGTGGAGGATTGAAGGAGAACCTGAAGATTGATGTCCAAGAAAGAATAGGGTTGGGGAGATGAATTTAATTTGGGATAGCCTCAGTGTAGGGAATCTCTGGACATCCAGGAATACAATCAGACACCTCAATCTGCCACTTTCCCCTCATCCTTAATTCTCCATCATAGGGATGAAGCAATCTGACAGCTAGTCCCCACAAATGTAGATTTACAATGTAAGGGTTAACATGTGACTTTCCCTTAGGAACCATATTTCCAGTTAGCAAGAGAGTACCACATAGCCAATGTTAATCAAGAGAATGGCTTTCCTATAGTGAGATTCCCAGCAATGGGAAGGGCAAGTGGGGGACGTATTTCCAGTGAAGAAGATCTTGCCAGCATCCCTAAAATTACATTGCGGAGGCTACAACTAAAGCTCTCGTAGTGAAGAGATTGCTGTGGAAAGTTCACCTTCATTCCACAGAACCCTGTTCACACCATAGAGAAAGGGATCTTCCTCTTGGACAGGATTCTGCTCTCTTGGGCTGGGGTGATGGACAGCCAATGCCACAAAGCTCTGGGGTCACTGAGTTCAGGTCCTGGCTCCAGCATTTACTGGATATATAACCTTGGGCACAGCGTTTTGCCTTTCTAGGACTGATTCTGACTTTCATTAAACAGGGCCTTGGAACACTTGCTGTTCCTCTGGGGTGGTTGTGAGCTGGGATTTCAGGGAGATGGCTGCAATAGACACGACTGCATCCGTCATCCTTACCACCGCCACCATTTATCTCAGTATCTTTCAACACCCAATTCACTTGGAGAAGCCTAATTTTCTCCCTGTTCATGGACTATTAGCTGCTCTGACAACTTTAGGTGATGAAAAGCCCCCATTCGGTAGAGCTCTGAGATCAGGCTCAGAGCCTGCGAACCCAGAGGTGAGGGCTGTGCCTCTCAACAGCCTGCAGGGGGCAGCATCGGGCAGCGTAAGGTCTCGCCCGGCTCGCTCGTATAACGTCGGAACAGGTCTGGGAAGGGCCACGAAGGTGGCCTTGGAATTCAGACTCCAGCTGACAAAGGACCCGTGATACTCCACGTGGGTCTGACATGCAGCCTCCCGGGGAATCGGGTCTCCAGTGAACAAGGGGGCAGGGAAAGGGTCTTCTGAAAGCATCCCCGGCCCTCACAAATCCAGCCGGGTTTTTCCCAAGCCCACACCAGGCCTGACTGCCGTTACCTTTCAATTTAGCGCTGATCTGACCTCGAAGAAGCAAGACTGAGCCTGCTTACCTCCCCACAGGGGCCCTGATGCAGATGTCTCAACCCCCCTGAGGTAAAGGGAGGGAGCGCCAGACAAGAACAAGGTGGGGTGCCTGCCACCCCTACCCCACCCCCCGCAAAGCATTTTTAGTTTCCCACTCCCTCAGCCCCACGTGGAGAGTACGGAAAAGACAAAAGAAATAAAGGGACGCAGCTCCAACTCTTCCGAGCTAGGAATGTTGTTGAAAATAGATGTAGACGGCAAACTGGAGGAAGACCCAAGGCTACTCAGGATCCCTGTTCAGGTTTCCATCCAGCCTGGTGACGCGTTCCTAAAGCCCAGGAGGCATGCTCAGACCTAACAATTTCCTCTCATTTGTGAGTGCGTTTACCTGGAAAAACAAAGAGGCAGAAGGCTTAGAATCGATCGAAACTGCCCCGAATATGGAGTCACTGTAGGGACAGACGATCCAAGCTGTGGGAATCTGGAGGTTCACCAACCGAGGTGGCATGTAGTGGCCAGCCAGCGGGGAGGAACGTGGTCACTCCGAAGAGAGCCCCAGGCCTCAGTGCCGATGGGACCCACTCGTCACTCACTCTCCTACTGACTTTTCTGGGGAGAGGAACTGCTATGTCACCATGACATCACCTCCTTCCAGGAACCACTGAGTCAGCTTGGGGCCTGAGGCTGGACCACTCACTTCCTCCAACCCGGCAGAGGGGGAGCACTCCCCCCACACCACCCACAGCTGGGCCTGCTCATTCACCACTGTGTCCCGGGACTCAAGAGCGGGTCAGCTTGGCGAAAAGACACACCAGGTGGAGCCATCCGTGCCCACTTCCACTGGGATTCTCCTGCCACGGAAGAGGGGTCCCCGGTGCAGAGTCACCGCTGGTTTGGGGCTGAAGGGCAAGTGTCCCTGGGAGAGGGAGCATGTTTAGCTTTGTTAGTCACGTACAGCTCCCTGTGAGAGGCAAACTGTGACAGAGGAATCAGGAGGGATTAAGTGAGAGGCAGGTGGGCGCTGGCTGAAGTGGGATGGTTCAGAGGAACTCTGTGCCCAGTCACAGCTGAAGGCTGCCACAGACGGGGCCACACCAGTCATGGGCATCTTATCCAAGTAACTACTTCCTCAAAAGGCTGGGGGTGGGGGTGGTTACCCATATGGGCAGTCTCACCCTTAGCCAGGAATGGGGCCAGGGGCTGTCTGTCTGTAGCCCTCAGAAGATGACTTTCTCTTGCCCCTCCCCCAGCACAGTCACAAGCACCTCCCCACCTCCCTGTTTGGAACCCTTCCCTTCCCCGTTAAAGAGGATTCAAGCTAGAATCTGCCTGCCCACCTCCCTGTGTCGAACCCTTCCCTTCCCCGTTAAAGAGGATTCAAGCTAGAATCTGTCCACACCACATCAGAGTTGATTTCATCTTGTCATTAAACCTGATGCTCTGTAAGCTGATCTTATGAAAAAGAAAATTAACCACGAGGCAGTAACTCAATTTTATAGCACTGTAAAGGTCCTAGCGTCTCCTAGCGTTCCCACTAACACACACACACACACACACACACAGAGTCTGCTTTGATCTTTTCTTTTCCCACCTTTTATGATATTGTTTCACTTAATGCCAACAAAATCCTGCCAGGTAAGTATGGCCATCTTATATAGATGAGAAAAGGTGAGGGAAATCCTCCAGGATCACAGAGCTAGTGACTGACACACAGCCAGTCTTGGAAATGAGGTTTGTCTGACACTGAGGAGCTGGGATCCTTCCACTCAGACACTGTGACCCAAAGTAAGAGCCTCTTCGGGGTCAGAAATTGTAAAATTAGAATTCTGTTTTGCAACCCGCAAAATCTTAAGGTTGGGAGATATTTTGAAGATTGTCCAGGCCCAAATGGGAAGGGAAGCCAGGGTAGCCTGACGTGCTGTAGTCCATGGGATCACAAAGTCAGACACGACTTAGTGACTGAACACCAACCAGGTCTGTGACCCAGACAGATGTCTGAATCTCCTGCGTGACGTCCTGGCTGCAGCCTAGATACAGCAGCTCCGGGAAGGACAGTTTGTTCTGATTCAGACCATGCCAGCTAAGAATCACTGGACAGTTCTTTGGGGTTCCAGGCTAAAATCTCTCTCCCTACAATGTCCATACATCAGAACTCCCCTTGGGACCATGGGGGAACTAAGCAGTGAGTCACTCCTGGACTAACTTTCTCCTGACTGCACATTCTCGATTCCTTCTAACCTGCTCTCACCTGGCAGTTCCTCACCACTCTCCTGGGAATGCTATCTGCTTTCTCTGTTCACTCTCAAGGGGGTACACACCAGTGTGACCACAGTGCTCCAGAAGTGAGCCAACCAGCCCAGAGAGGAATGAGACCAGACTATCAGCTCAGTTCATTTGCTCAGTCGTGTCTGACTTTGCAACCCCATGAACCGCAGCACACCAGGCCTCCCTGTCCACCACCAACTCCCAGAGTTTACCCAGACTCATGTCCATTGAGTCCGTGATGCCATTCAACCATCTCATGCTCTGTCGTCCCCTTCTCCTCCTGCCCCCAATCCCTCCCAGCATCAGGGTCTTTTCAAATGAGTCAGCTCTTCGCATCAGGTGGCCAAAGTATTGGAGTTTCAGCTTCAACATCAGTCCTTCCAAAGGACTGATCTCCTTTAGGATGGACTGACTGGATCTCCTTGCAGTCCAAGGGACTCTCAAGAGTCTTCTCCAATACCACTGTTCAAAAGCATCAGTTCTTCAATGCTCAGCTTTCTTTATAGTCCAACTCTCACATTCATGCATGACTACTGGAAAAACCATAGCCTTGACTAGACGGACCTTTGGCAAAGTAATGTCTCTGCTTTTTAATATGCTGTCTAGGTTGGTCATAACTTTCCTTCCAAGGAGTAAGACCAGATTATATAAACCTTTTATTTTTTTTTTCATGAGTTTTACTATTTCACCCTGGGGACTCACTTTGATCTTATCATGAATGAAAACCCTAAGTGCCTTTCTCATGTACTGTCCCAAAACCACATCCTCTCCTGCCCCTTGTCCCACTGGGTTTGGGGGTGTTCATGTCCTGTTTCGTTCTTGTAGGTTAGGCCTAACAGCTACCACAGGCAACCTGGCCATCTCCCTGCTTCATGGACCCCCGCTCCATGCTCCCTGGCACCGCTGACCCACTGGGGCTCAGCCACGTCCTCCCCCGGTCCCAGCTCTGGTTGTCCGCACCAAGACTCTGCCCAGAGGTCCCACTGCCCCAGTGACTGGGATGAGACTCTTAATTCCCAGCTTCCTGATGCATCCCTGGGGGTCATCTGGGAGGTCGTGGTCACACCCTTATGCACGGCTCCTAGAAGCAAGGCCCACTGTCTCAGGCCCTCCCTGTCCTGAAACCCAACAGTGTTTCTGCTGTGCGGTGACGGCCTTACGCATTCTCCTCCCAGCAATCCACATGTGAAGTGGGCCTAAGCCCCTTTCCTCCCTGCTTCCTGTCACCCAGTCTGGGCAGATTCTACCACAGCGGCCTCCACCCTGAATCTGTGGGTAGTGGGCAGGTCACACAGCCTCTTACCCTACATCCTCATCCCCTGAGTCTCCCTCCAAGCTTCTCCCAGCACCAGATGGGCTGTCTTCTGTCTTGGGAGGCTAGTACTGCCTTTGTGTTGAACCCTCTCTTCTCTGCACCCCAGCTGGACATGTCACTCTATGCTTTAATCTCCATACTGTACTCTAGACACAGAAAAGGGATCTTCATGGAAAGTAGAAAACCTCCCTCTCAGCAACCCGGCTTTTTTTTTTTTTTTTTTTTTAATGGCCATGCTCTGTGGTTGCTAGGATCTTAGTTCCCCTACCAGAGATTGAACCTGGGCCCTCAGCAGTGAAAATGCAGAGGCCTAACCAGTGGACCTGCAGGGGATTCCCAAGGCTTTCGGAATTATTGATTATTCGCTTCCTATGGACTTGGACTTGTAATAGCCTAATTAGAAATGCAAAGCTGGGCAAGACTTTTTGACCTATGATGGCTGAGTCTCCCCGGAAGCCACAAGCCCACTAATTCAGTGCGTCGGAGCATCTGCATTACTGAGACTGACGATCCATTATTCTAATATCTCAGAAGTATCACTTTTTCTCATGACTCAAAACAAACATTTAAAAGAACTTACTTCTTTTTGATTCCCCTTCGCATACATTCAGTCTCCTCACCTCCAAATTCCTCCCACGTCCCAAATTCTCTTCTCCCAGATCTGTACTTGACCCTTCATAAATACATCCTTAAGTTATCAGTTCAGCGTCTGCTTCACCCATCAGTCATCCCACCTAGTGGCATAAAGGTCACACCCCTGAAGGTATGCTCTTGTCGGCTCACATCAGGGTGTTTTCAACACAGGTGTTAGCATATTTAAAACCAACTGAACTGGTATCTTCACCCCAGCCTTATTAACACCCTCGGTCTACTTAATGTGGATGGGAGGTGGGGCTTGTTGTTTGTGTAACCCACATAGCCCAGTTCATTATAAGAATAGATGCAACAAGTTCCTAGGAAAAAAGAAAGGAGATGAGAGGCAGGGAGGCCGCACAGGCCTGACAGGGTCATGGTAGGAGCTGGGTTTTACCATGTGCTGGGAGGTGACATGGACTGATGACAACTGTCAGCCATCGCTCTGATTGCTGTGTGGGAAAAGGCAGCAGGGATTGGGGCAGGGGAGGCAGTGGGAAGTAAAGTCAGAAGGCAACTGTTGGGGAGTTTGGGGTTTTTGAGCATGAGTCACCCATTCCTCTTGCTGCTTGACCCCACAATAAACCTTTATTTACTCCAAAAAAAAAAACAGGCAGTCAGACTATCCTGCTTGACTCCCTGAGAAGATGGAGGCAATGGAAGGAAGGATGGAGACTCTATCTGAAGGGAGCTCTGCGTTGGAGGCAGGACTGATCTTTTTTCATATGGTTGTTGTCAGACTTTAGGGAGGTGTGTGAGGAAGCACCCCATGCTGGGAGTCGGAGAGACAGACTGTGGTGAGGGGACATGGGGTGGGCACTGAGAGGTGTCCTACTTCGTGTGGGGGAGGGTGGTGAGCACGTGCACACGTGCAAATAATCTGGGGGTGAGCTGAAAGCCCTCTAGAAAGATCCAGTAGGGATAGGGGTAGGAAGAGCTGGAGGTGTATCAAATACTAACAACCTGAACATTGAAAGAAGCTGTGCTTCTGGCAATGACATCATCGCTTCCCTCGTAAAGTATCTGATGGGGCATTTCCCAGTTATGACAAAAGAATGGCAAAAGTTTACTACCCGTCCCAGCCAAACTCCTTTCTCCTGTTGTTTCTTCGTAAGTAGGGAGTTTTGAAGCGACTTAGCACAACACACGGGGCGGAAAGTTTCAAGCCATGGGTGGGCCTTTCTGGATAGATCTGTGAGAGAAGCAGTTCTGAGTTCCTGAAAGTGATCTATAAATAGAACGGTGGAACACAACTCACTAGGAAGTCACCCCCAAGGGAGGTTAACACACACACACACACACACACACACACACTGCCACAAATCAGCTTCTTCTCACCAATCAGTATCTCTGCTACTTACTCATGCTCAGTTTGTGGCCAAGAGTGTCACTTCAGGATTTATTTTCTTCTGTAGTTTTGCCCAGAAGGGTTTAAGCTGTTAGTTTTTGTGCCAGTTCATAGTGGAATGGGCCAGAGGAATCATGGCAGGAAGCATTTTTAAGAGTCTTTTAAAGATAGCCATTCCTCCTTTATGAGCAAAGCCTAGAGAACGTGTTTTATTTTAGGGTCAAGGGTGAAAACAATTTTGCTTTTAAAGACCTATAAATGTAACTAATGCCAGATTTCCCAGACCCTGCCAGTCTGAGACACAAGAACAAGAGGAACCCATACTGGGCTGGTTCTGTGTCATACCTGCGCTAGTCTCTCCAGTGACATGCCCCACCCCCAACCCGGTATTTCTGGACATCTGGAGAACTCAGGGTTTCAGAGAGGGCAGTGGTCAAGAGCGCTGACAGATGAGAGTTCCACTGGTGGCTGGACATATGAGCCTTGGTTTCCTCATCTGAAAACTGGGAAATATAAAATCAGAAACTGGACATCTCACATCAAGGTACTTTCTAAGGAGAAAATGATCTCACATCCATAAAGGACTGAAGTGTGGTACCCAGCACCTAGGAAGTGCCCAGTAATAATACCCATCTGTATCTACCACTATCATCATCAGTACCCATCCCTCTTCCCCCAGAGAGGACCTCCTCCCCTACCCCCGACCCTGACTAAGACATTCTTTCCAGGCCGGGTTTAACCACACCTTGAGTCCAGTTGAGGTTCTCAAGAATCTCTGCAGTCTTCACACAATCATGCCCCAGCAGACATGCCCAGGCATGTCCCCTCCCGCCTCAGCCTCAGGCTGAGCTATCCCCACATAAACCCAGAGATCCAGGAACACACCAGCAGAAACATGCCACTAGCAACCCTGCCCATCCCCATCCCTAGCTGCTCCTTCCTACAAGGAGTGCCACCCCAGGCCCCCAGGACAGGAGAGCAAGGCTCTGAAGAAACTGGCTCCTGCCAGTGATGCCGATAAAAGAGTGAGCTTTCTCGAGAATCTCTGAAGTTGTCAGTGGGCCTCCAGAGCCATCGATGGTGAGAGCCAGAGATAAATCATCTCTGATAAAATCAGGCAAATGTGAGGAAGCAGCTCTGGGCACAAGGACACTGTGAGCAGCTGAGGAAAGGCCAAGGATGACCCAGCAGCTTCCCCCGCTCCTCCCCGACCAAAGCTCAGCATTGTCAACACAAAGCAGAAAAACACTGAGGCAGCATTCCCTAAACTGAGAGTTACATGCCAACTCTGTCATTTGTAGAATGACCTTTGACAAGTTTCGCATCTTCTGAGGGAACCACAGTTTCCTCATTTAAAACCAGGAGAGCCACCTGCATTGCACGTCCATCTTCAGTGAGACCGTTGCCATTGCTTTCACCTGGGCTATGCTCAGTGGGCTCACCCTTTGCCTCCTCTGGGCACCTGCTGTGTGCTGGGGGCCACTGGGCCTGGGGGAATAAAGGGCAGCAGAATACACCCCCTCAAAACATGCCACTTCAGCATAAGGACTGTGTTGAGCAGAAAGCATTTGAGGGGAAAAAAAAAAAAAGCTCTCTGCCTTCTCTTTATTTGCCCAAAGTGTTAGTCGCTCAGTCGTGTCCAACTCTTTGCAACCCCATGGACTGTAGCCTGCCAGGCTCCTCTGTCCATGGACTTCTCCAGGCAGGAACACTGGAGGGGGTTGCCATTTCCTTCTCCAGGGGATCTTCCCAATCCAGGAATTGAACCCAGGTCTCCTACATTCCAGGCAGATCTTTAAAAGTCTGAGCCACCAGGGAGCCCAAAAGCAGAACATAAATTTATAAAGATGTTCCCCACCCCCAACCAGGAAGTTCAGGAGTTAATCACCAGAGACAACTCTAGACCCTTATCAGCCCAGAGAAGGCACCAGAGGAATTTCCATCAAAAGCTCCACTAACCAGCTCTTATCTTCCTTTAGTTTCCCCATGTATTTATGTTCCCACAGTTTGCCACCTTTGGAAACCTACAACCCTTTCCCTTTGTCTTCTCGATTTTCTACAAAGGCATTGTTCTTTTGTTAAAATGCTCTGTAAGTCCAGGGTCAAACCACCCTTTGAGCTTCCCTTCCCTGAGTTCTCCCATTATGTATGCATGAGGCCTCATAAAATTCCATTTATTTCTGTCTTGTTCATCTGTCTTCATAGGTCTAAACTGTGGGGCCCCAGTGAACATAGCTAAGGCAGGTAAAAAAAAAAGAGCTTTTCCTCTTCTACAAGAGCAGAGGCCTGTGGGCAGGAAGGGTCTCAGACCAGTTGGTGGGTCAGTGGCCTTCAGCCCTGACTGCCAGTTAGAATCACCTGGGGAGGATTTAGGATGCCAATGCCCAAGCCAATCTCCAGACCCACAAAATTAGAAACTCTGGGGGTGCCCCTGCTGTTCCCGTTTCAGAGAAGTTTCCGTTCTCCCTTCACTGGACAGTTTCCTGCCCACCTCCCACCTTAGATGAAACGTGCTTTCTCTGTGAGGACATCTTGATTTCCCTAAGTCTGGGTTACAGGCCCCTCCTATGCTGTCCTTGCCCATGTCTGCATCTATACCCCCAGCTCTAGCTCCTCAGGGGTGGGGCTTTCACCTATCCATCCCTTATTTGATCCAGAATAGACACTAGGGCTTCCCTGGTAGCTCAGATGGTAGAGAATCTGCCTGCAATGCAAGAGACCCGGGTTCGATCCCTGGACCGGCAAGATACCCTGGAGAAGGAAATGGCAACCCACTCCAGTATCCTTGCCTGGAGAAGTCCATGGACAGAAGAGCCTGGTGGGCTGCAGTCCATGGGATTGCAAAGAGTCAGACACGACTAACACTTTCACTTTCAGATACTAGATACCTACTTACTGGCTGAAAAAAATGAATGGATCTTATTTCCATTATAATTTGCTTTTCCCAGAGCTCTACCTTCTCACTAAGAATCGGAATGAACCCAAATCCAAAATTTGATTTCATCTCGCCCGTGCAGGTGGAGAGTATGAGAGGAGACCAAGAACTGCTGAAATGAGGGAACAGGAGCAGCCAGGGGTCTGCCCCTTTCCCACTTCTGCAGAGATAAAGCCAGCAGAAGGAAGCCGTGTCTCTTCCCTCCTCATCCAGGCAGGGTCACTGCCATGGTCCCTGAGCCAAAGTGCCTCCCTGCCCCACTGCCAGCCTCTCCACTCCTGCGACAAGGTGGGCCAGGTCTCCCCTGGGAAAAACAGAGTGACTGGGCCCTGCAGGAACACCCCTCTAGGGAGATTCTTCATCTGTAACTTCCCTAAAGGTCTGAGGGGCCACATCTGGGGCAGGGACTGAGTGGCTTTGACCCTGAGCGCCAGCTGGTGACTGGGCCCCACGGCTCCCGGGGCATCGAGGGTTTGGTGGCACTGGGAGAACACAAAATGTAAAGCCAGTCTGTGAGCACAGCACCTCCGGGAAGAATTAAGAAGCTGAATGGTCAAGGTGAGGTTCTAGGGTTGGTTATCTGGGCGCCCTTGCTGCTCACCGTGGCCACCTGGACGTCCAGACAACAACTGACCTCACCAGGTTCAAAATCAAGTCTCCTTTCTGTCCCATCCCCCACACCCCAAAGCGCCTTCTCTCTGTGACTTCCCCATTTCTATAAATAACCCCACCATCCTCCCAGCTGACATTTCAGTCTTTTTTTTTTTATTCCTCCCAGGCCCACAACTCTCTGGCCCACACATCTCCCCTCCCCTCTCCCAGCCTCCCCACTGCTCACATAGAAGTCTCCTACCTCGGCCCCTGCAGCTCTCTCGTCGCCCCACTTAGACCACTGCCAAGACAACCCTGACCCTTCGATGCCCCTCATCAAAACTTTCACGGGACCCCCTCCCCCAGCCCTTCTCCTGGAGAAAACACAACATCCACAGTGGCATTCAGACTCCACAATAGCCCCCACGTGCGTCCCTGCCCAGATCTGCTTCCACACTGTGCCCACACCCCCAGAAGAAGCATCAGCCTTCCAAACGTCTAAGTCCTGCTCATTCTTTGGGGCCATTTCAAAATCGTTTTCCACAGAGCCCCTCCTGCCCCTGGTTGGGGGCTGGGGCTCGGCCCATGCTGGCCCCTGGCTGCAGCTTGCACAGAGGCTTTGCCCTGTGCCAGCCGAGTGGGTGGGCGGGAGGCCTTGAGCCTCTCGGGGCCAGGCTTCCTCCCGGTCAGAGATGCTGTGAGAACAGCACATCATGAGCACTCACTAATAGCTGTGGATACAAAGCCCCTTCTCTTCTTTCTTCAGGGGGCTCAGCTGGGCCAGCGGGAGCCCGCCTGCAGACACACGTGAGTGGGCGCCCCCCGTGGAGCCCTGCTCGTTTCAGCTGTCTGTTGGCCACGTCTAGTGACCTCCTGGATGGGGCTTCCTGCAGGGGCACCAGCCTCTCTGGCATGAGTCCTCCCAGCCAGAGGAGTCCTCCTCACAGCCCCTCACTGAGCCTATTGGGCCCCAAGCAAGGTCAGCTCCACGACACCCACATCTGATCAGGGTACCCCTGCCACCCCCAGAGCTACAGAGTGCTTCCAGAGCCCCCAGTTGGTGATCTTCAAGTGACTTGAATAGAGAGAAAAAAGAACACCACGTGTTGGTTGATGTTCAACGGACTTCTTTGCACTAAATCAATCACACTTAGCTGTGGCCCTTCCCAGGGTTTCAGTCATGCAGCAGCTCAGAGCAGATTTCCCACTTCAAGGAGGTAACGGCGACTGGTCCCACTTTCCAGATGGGACAGGAAGACAGATGCTGGTAAGGCTGTGGGCAGATGACAGGACGGCTTCCTGGTAATGCAAGAGTGGGGATGCAGACGCAGGGTCTGGAGCCGGAGGCAGCGCGGCCTGCAAGAAGCCCAGGAGCGGGACGCGGGCTGAATTCTGAGAGGGCTCCAGGAGCGGAGTCTGACAGGAGCAGTGCCAGGGGAGGAAGCCTTCCAACCCAGGGCTGGTTTGTATTGTCCGCAGGACAGAAAATAGACCATTCTGTGTCCTTCATGACTTCACCGAGGGAAGAACGCGAGTCTATAGGAACACCAGAGAAACACAAACCTGCACACTCATGGGTATTTCTGTCTGCTGCCTGGGGGCCTGCATGGAGGAGGAGGGATACTCTGCCACCTGACAGAAGACAGTTCCCTCAAAGCCCACTGTAAATCCCCAAATGTGAGGTTCTTTAAATTCACTTTCCCTGAGGGCCCCAGGAACGCACACTTTTACTCTCCAAGTGCACACATCAAAGCACATGTTTGTCAACACGACTTTTCTCCCCAGCCCTGGAGACCAACCATCACACCCCTTTCCAGAAGTCTGCGGTTGGTAGCGGTTCTGACTGGGACCCCAACCTTCACAGCTGCTGGGCAGGGCGGGGCTGGACCCCAGGCTGCTGTGACCGGAAACCCAGCCTGCTCTCTCAGCCACCCGCCTCCCGTCACCTACAGCCCACAGGCTCTCACTTCCTCTTTCCTAGAACAGAAATACTCTGGCAAAACAGCTCCGCATGTTGCATGTGGAGACGCTTCGTATACCTTTGCCTACTCCTGGCCTCCATTCTTTCCTGCAGAGTTACATCCCCGCTTCCAGCCCACTGAGGTCTTCCTCTCCACCTGGCTCTGTCTCCCGCTCTCTCTTTTCTTTTTAGCTTTCCTACCAAGACTCTGAGAGCACCCACCCCTTCTGCGTTTTCTTCCCTCTTCCCCTACCCCCTTTCAGGCCTCAGTCTCCCTCTGTCTCCTCTGCCCCCTTCTTCCACCTCCACTCCGTTCCTTTCTCCCTAGTTCTGAAACAAGCGGGCCAGAGAATCTGTCTCCTCCCCTTTGCCTCTCCTCTCCCCCCTCCTCCCCAAGACACACAAAAGGGGACAGAGGCACCAGATGGCCCTGGTGCTAGCAGCCAGGCTCAGGAGGCCTGCTGCCCCACAGAGGTCCCCGCTGGGCCTGCAAGCTAGTCCAAGCTGCTGCCCAGCCCAGCCGCCCAGCTGGCAGAGGAGCAGGGCGCGGGGCCAGCCTCTTCCACATGAGGCCAGCTCCCCCTGCCAGCTCCCTCTGCCCAGCCTGCCCCTGGACCAGCCCTCAAGTGGGGGGGGGCAGGCGGCAGGCAGACTCACCAGCTGAAAAACAGAGTGTCCCCAGGTGTCTGAGCCTCAGTACCAGAGTACAGGGCCCAGTGGCCTATGGGGATACTAGGATTTCCCAGGAGGGATAGGAGTGCCTGGCAATCTGCTCTTTCTATGGAATAGACTGTGCCAAGGCGGGCCTCAGCGATGGGTGAGTGGGCCACAGAGGAGTTCACTGTACCCCAACTCATCCCACCCCCAACAAAAAAGCTTAGCTGGTACAGCAAATAGTGTTAATAGCTACCATTTATCCAACTGTTAGTTGAGTGAGTGAGTGAGAGTTGCTCAATCATGGCTGACTCTTTGTGACTCCATGGACTGTAGCCCACCAGGCTCCTCTGTCCCTGGGATTCTCCAGGTAAGAATACTGGAGTGGGTTAAACAAAGTCATTTCTGCAGTATCCCAAGACCTTTAGCAATCCCGCAGGGTAAGTATTTGGATGTCCACTTCACAGACAAAGAAACTGAGGCTCAGAGAAGTTCAATGACTCATCTCAAGCATAGCCAGAAAGCCAGTTAGCACTGTTTAAAGTTTTTTTGCTAAAGTTTTTTTCCAAACATGGGTACCTACTATCTCTTTTTGCTCCATTTGCCCCACTCAGGCCTTCAGGAAAGCCACGTGGTGCACAGCAGAAGTTTCCAATCCTGACCATGACAAATGCCTGAGGGACTTTTTAAAAACCAAGATCCCAAGACTTCTCCTCTGGAGATTTTGATGTGCACGCAGCCTCTCCGGGAGACATTTAGTGCAAGAGCGCCCTATGAAAGAGGCAGCCTGGGTTTCCTTTGAGAAAAGATGCTTTGATTCCTCCCGGCCTGTTTCCTGGTACAAAAACATGAAGATAATGTTTACTTCACCAACACGTCACACGTATCGTATGGTGCCTGGCCTGGGGCCAGGCGTACTGTCGATGAGCAGTTGATGTCAGCTGTCTTTCACTTCCCTCCAGAAACTTGAGGTTCCAGAGTTCAGACTTCAGAAGGCTCAAGAGAAAGGGGTGAGGTTCACGAATATTGTTCATGATACCCTGACCTTTGGATTGTGCCTGAAGAAAGGTCTGTGCACCCTGCCCCCAGGTCACCAGCTCCCCCAGGGCTGCAGGCAGTCTTGACAACAAGCCAGCATGGGCTAGGTGATTTCCAGGGGTGGGGCCTCTGCTCTCAGAACTTCCATGGAAAGGGCTCAAAAGTGATCTATTCCATCTGCAAAAGGTCAAAGCCCAGCTTTGCTGAGAGTTTCTGTCCAACTGTCAGTGTTCCCTGGCCTGCCTTCCCTTCTCCACCAAAGCACACACATCCAGAGACACCCTTACTGGCTGCCCACTCTTGAGAGCAACAAGCTCAGCCCCAGGTCCAAGCCCTCCTGCCCTGTCCAGCCACCATCAGCCCCTCAGGACACTCTCTCCCGCCAGCCTGGGGCACCTCCTAGCCCCTGACCCAAAATCCACTTGCCCACTTTGAAAGGCAACGATCCCCAAATTTTCTTAAGGCCATGCAAGGGGGGTTCTGCAGTGGCTCAACATAAGCAAACATGAAAACTTCTAGAAAAGAGAGGAACTGGAAGAATGGGGAGAACGAAGTGCTGTGAACTAAGATGGAAGAGGTTCCCCAGAGCTTGTGCTTACATGTGCGGGCTCCCTCACCTGACTTCAGGGAGGCCTCCTCCAGGAGAGAAGACAAAAGAAGAAGAGGAAGGAGCAGGAGGAGGGGAGGGGGAGGGGGAGGAGGAGGGAGGAGGAGGAGAGAGGGGGAGAGGGGAGGGGTGGGGAGGAGAGGCAGGAACTGCAGTTGTAAACAAGGTAGCCCAGTGACCACAAAGTGGGAGTAGCCACTTCCAGATGACCTTGGCAGTGAGGATCACGTGATGAAGTCTGATCAGGCGCACCCTGACTTCAGAGAGTCGGCAGCTAGACCGTGAGAGGCGGAGGGTGGGCAGCAGCGCAGGGCGGCTGTGAAATGCTCCAGTTCCTCCTCGTCCAGCTCCTCCAACCGGGCCAAGCTCTTCCTGCTCTGAGACTCTAGCGGGCTGTACCTCTCCACTACAGACTGTGTTCCTGCCCATCCTCGGTGCCTGGGGATAAATGTGGCACTTCTCTCTGGAGCATCGATTTTACTCAATTATTTGATGGGAGGCACTATTTTGATTAAATGTTTAGGGGAGTTATTTTGCAATAGGTACCAGATGTATGTGAATTTTCAAAATAAGATGGAAATCTTTCAGAAATGTCCCACCTGTAGCCATCTTTATAAACAGCCCAAGGGGTGTCTACTCTCTCAAGTTGTTCAGAGGTATCACCAGGAAGAGTAGAAGAGTGAATGTTTCGATGCACAGGCTTGAGCACCAGACTGCCTGAGTTCACAGCCAGGTACTGCCAGTATGACCTTGCACAAGTTGCTCAACCTCTCCGTGCCTCAGTTTCCCCACCCATGGAATTGGGCTGATGGTAATGTACCTACTTCCTAGGACATGTGTGTGAAGGGCACAGGGTAAGCACCTATGTCACTGTTCCATTACCCAGGACACCTGATTCCATGCCACCTGGAGCCACCTTCTCTCCCCAGCAAGAGCACTGGTAACACTGGGAGGAAGGACAGGGGAGCCTGGCATGCTGCAGTCCCTGGGGTCATAAAGTGGGCACAGCTGAGTGACTGAACAGTAACAACATTGGGAGGGGGACAGTGACCCCCTTGGGCATGATCAGTGGGGTCCAGGCACCAGCAATTTCCCTCCCAACACGCAGCCCCTGGGAGGCTCTGGGGGCTCTCACCTCAGGGCGCAGACCCTTGCTGCCCGCTTCCTTTATCTGCAAGGCGCTTTATTCACCGTCACTATCTTCCCTTTCCTACTAACCCTGCCCATCCTCAGGGTCAGGGCTGGGAATGAAGTGAAGTCGCTCCGTCGTGTCTGACTCTTTGCGACCCCATGGACTGTAGCCT
The DNA here is from genome assembly GCF_014754425.2 of Oryx dammah. Taxonomy (NCBI): domain Eukaryota; kingdom Metazoa; phylum Chordata; class Mammalia; order Artiodactyla; family Bovidae; genus Oryx; species Oryx dammah. The sequence goes on from NW_024070205.1 coordinate 18,712,070, forward strand.
ACCAGGCTCCTCTGTCCATGGGATTTTCCAGGCAATAGTACTGGAGTGGATTGCCTTTTCCTTCTGCAGGGCATCTTCCTGACCCGGGGATTGAATCCGGGTCTCCCGCATTGTAGACAGACGCTTTACTGTCTGAGCCACTGGGAATAAAATGAGTCAAAGCTTAGGGCATAAAACTTAAGGAAACTGACTCTCATCAGGCATCACCTCCTCCAAGAAGCCCTCTCTGAACCCCATCCATGCAAGTCTTCTTGGATGTCCCTCACCTCTGATCAAAATCCATGGCAACTGCCCATCGACTAGCTGGCTCACCAACCAACCTGTGCTCCAGCTTAGGCACTTACTATCTTCCTTTCTCCTCCAGCAGAGCCTCATACTTGCTGAGCCAGGAAAGGAAGGCAATGACACTCCGGTGGATAAAGATAGAAGGAATCTTTCTAGAGGAGACCCTGAAGCCTAGCAAAAGTAAAGTAATATGCCAATTGCCCAGGTTGGGTAATGAGACTGGAGGGAGGAGGGGAGATGGGGAGAGCAGAGGAAATAGGGATGGCTTATGGCAGAAATGGCCCCCATCTGAGGGGCAGACACCCAGGAAGGAGAGAGTCTGGAACTCTGGAACTCACTCTGCTCCTTCATTCATACAACAATCCTTCCCAAGGGCCTGCTGGCACGAGAGCACTAGAGCAAAGAGCCAGAGGTGGGTGGGCACCCCCCCAGGGCTCCCAGGAGCCCCCACCACCGCCCATGGACCCAGCTCTTTTTCTCCTTCTCTCCACGCTGATATACACCACTCAGGCCTGGGCCCTCTGTGCCTGATGCTGACCTGGGTCACAGTGACCTCAGTCTTCAGAGCTACCTGTGACAATCCTACTGCAGGAACTGTGCTTCCAGGGAGATACCAGGAGAGGTGCTGAACACACACGAGAAAAACCAGGAGGTTGAGTTGTGGGGCCTTGGGGGTCCTCTCATCCCTGGTCCCCTATCCCTTAGCCCCTCCCTTGCCACAGTCCTGATAAGCCCCTAAATGGCCAAAAGACAATCCCCACACTGGAAAACCGGCCTCCCAACAGGAGAGGCCCCAGGAGGCAGAAGGAGGAGCAAAGCCTTTGCCTGGATTTGAACCCCAGGTTTGGCAGGTAACTGCCAAGTGACTGTGGCTGTGCCATTCAGGCTGTCTGTGGCCCAACCCAGACCTACTGGTTAGATGACATGACATATGTGAAGGCCCAGCACTGTCCACTGGAGGCTTCAACAATTGCTAAGCTGATCCTTTGAACAATGAACTCCATGATTTATCTGGATAGCTTTATAAATTTTCTTTTTGTAATGTTGCAGTGTCTCCACCCCAACTTAAAGCACTATATTCTAAGGTTGTTCCTCTGACAGATGACCACTACAGTGGTCAAGCACCAGATCATTCCACTTCTGGTTAGCAGAGAGCCAAGCTCCATTCTGGGGACAGATAGCACAAAGGCTGGGGCAACCATCTCCATCCTGGGCATCTGGAATCATTAACCAAAAGGCAGGAAGCTCAGGTTAGGTCAGAAGACATATATGGGAGTTGGGATAGTGAGTGGTGATGACTGAGACAAAGGGCAGTCCTGGGAGAAAAGCCACCTTGAGAAAACTCGCAGGCATGTGTGGCTCATGTGGGAACTGCACGCAGGCCCCGGGCCTGGGGCCCTGGAGAGAAGATATGGCATCATGGATGATCAAGGTCCAGTCCAAAAGAGCCTTTTATTTAAAATAATGGGTTTGTATTTATCGTGAAAGCTACAGAGAGCTACTCTCCAGCAGAAGGTTGGATGAGCAAAGCTGGGGATAGGGTGGGGGGGAAGGAGGGGGTGTTCCAGGCAGAGGCCACTGTGATGAGCAGCCTCATGAATTATTAGAGCCTGGATTAGCACAGTGACCCAGGAACGGGAAAGAGGAAGTGGAATCAAGAGATATTCAGATGGTAAGAAAAACAAATACAGAAAGCAGAGATGAGAGAAGGGGAGGTATCTTGGATAACTTCCAGATTTCAGGCAGCTAGACCAATGGCCATTTACTTAGGCAGGGAACCCAGGAGGAGACAATAATAGTGAATTTAGTTTTGGATAAAAGAAGTTTGAAATATTTGAATGACATCTAAGTGGTGTCCTATAGAACTAGCAAGCGGCATTGAGTTCACTGAGTCTGATGAGTACTCTTACGGCCCCCAGGTTCTGTGTTCTCATCTGTAAAATGGGGGTGATACATACTTCCTAGCATGATTGAGAGAATGCTGGCTAAATAAGAAGCATGGGAAAGCGCCAACCCCCAGCTGGTACATGGCGGGAATTCCATGAATATTTGTTGAAATAGAAGGTGATGTTGACCATGGATGTTTCTTTGTTTGAATACCTTTACAGAACATGTTCATCATGGTCTCCTTGGGGCAGTTCTGGCTATATGGAGAGGATCATGGTCAGGGTTGCCAGGGGACCGGAGACTGAGCCGGCAGCTCTTTGCGTCCACCTCCTCAACTCCCACACCAGGGATACACCTCACCTCTTCTCGCCTCCCTGCCCTGACAACATTCCAGAGACTAGGAGGTGATCTTCCACCTGACTCAGGCAAACTGACATGCAGAGGCCCCAAGGCACATCTTGCCCTGGGAAGATAAACAGGTTTGTATTACCTCCACCTTAGGGCAAAGCCCCAACCTCTGGCTGCTGTAGGAGGCTCATTCCCAGGAAGAAAAAGTGACCTCCAGTTGAAGTGTGCATGTGACGCCTAGACTGTGAGCTCATTGAGGGGAGGGAACCAAGTCCCTCATGACCCTCTTTCCTCCTGGCACCCAGTAGCGTTCCCGTCTGAGTACACCGCGGTCAAGGAAGGTTTGTTGAATTTTCATTCGTTTGTGATTTATTTCTGTTTCTGAGCCAGGGGCTCCCTCCACGTGAACAGTTAGACACACTCCGCAGAATTCAACAGGTAAATGCCATGCGCAGCGGGTCAAGGTCGACAGAGCTGGAAGCTGATAGGCTCCACTGCTGCCCGCTCCTCCTTCCCTGCTCTGCACCTGCCCCGGCCTGTGATGCTGAGGGTCCTGGGAGTACATTCCTGAAGCAGGCCAAAGGCAATGATATAGGTTCTTTAACAGAGAAAATTCTGTTCACCAGCCCCCAGATTATACCACCTTTAGCAAGAAATTAAGGCAGCTCCGAGGGCTTTCTCCTTCTTGATGATCTCAAACTCTGGTCTATGGAAGGACTTCCCTGATGGTCCAGTGGTTAAGACTCTGAGCTTCCACTGCAGGGACCACAGGTTAGATTCCTGGTTGGCAAACTAAGATCCCACGTGCCTCAAGGCATGGCCAAAACAAGCCAAAAAACCCCTAAACCTCTGGTCTATGGAGCCCCGGAAGAGTGCAAAAGGCACTAGGATCTGCCTAACATACCCAAAGGGACCTGCCACTAAAGCTAACTGACACGAACCCTCCCTCCTCCTCTCTTTATCTTCTCTTCCACTGGGTCACCTCTTAGACCGCTCTGGCCAGTACCAGGCAACCACCCCAGAGCTGCTTCTCAACTGGAGACAGCAGTAACACACTTGAACTCGGCCCCACGCCCTAAACAGCAGCTCTGGCATTTCAGCAAGAGGGTGGCCCCCAATCCAGCCTCCCTTCCCGCATGCCCCCCTCCCCCGGGCTGACTGATTCACTAATTCAGGGGCCAGCCTCTGACACCTCCCCCCCCCCCCCCCCGTCCTGACCTGCCCCCACCTCCACCAGGTGAGCAGTCAGTCATCCAAGGTTTACACGTGGAGAACAGCTGCTTCAGATTTCAGAGATTCGGGAGGCCTGGGGAGACTTTCCTAAATGAGATCCCCGCTTCCGGTACAGACTCCCAGTTGCCTAGCAACTGCAGGACGCGCTCTGGGAAATCTGAAGCTTCGCCCCCAGCCCCCTGTGCAGTGATGAGCTGGTGTGGCCCACCTCCGAGGGCATGCGCTGCAGCTGATAATTATCAGGGTAACGATCATAATCCCGGACCTGCTATTACTGTGTTTACCGAGGAGGGATTGCCACAGGAGCTCACACCACTGGCCTTTCCCAGGCCCTCACCCTTCCCGCCCAGTGCTGACTAAGGGAGTAGAAATAGCCTCGGGCTGTTCCCAGGAGTAGAAGCCACAGCCTCAGAGAGCCCCAGGGCGCTCGACACCGGTTCTACCACTTATGATGCTCCCCAAAGCTGAGAGCAGCCCCCAAAGAAGCAGGAGGACGGCTGGGAGTGAGGCTCAGGCCACACACCCTTGGCCTGGGTGGGGGCAGGGAGGATCCCAGGCAAAGAGAACCAGAGGTGATGTTTGGGGTGTAGGGGGGTGGAAGTGGGGGGCTCTGGTCTTGCTGAACTCTCTCAGAGAAGCCAGTGGCCTGCTCTCTGCCCTCTTTTCTGAGTGGCCCACTCAAGGCCAGGCTAAGGAAGACTCGTGGAGTTGAGGATGTTCAGCACCCCACTCCCATCCCACCCCCACCCCCTGCCCACTGTGGTCATGTCTGGAACTTTGTCAGCTGTGTCAGCTCAGTCCAGTCACTCAGTCGTGTCCAGCTCTTTGTGACCCGTGGACTGCAGCACACCCGGCCTCCCTGTCCATCGCCAACTCCCAGAGTTTACTCTAACTCATGTTCATTGAGTCGGTGATGCCATCCAACCATCTCATCCTCTGTCACCCCCTTCTCCTGTGTGTCAGCTGTGTGGGGAAGAGTAAAAGAAAATTCCATGCCTTGTCAGGAAGCCAATGATGAAGGAGGACAGAAGTCTATAAAGCCAGCCCACTGCTTCTCTTCTGGGAACTCCCTTGTTTATGAGATCCCCACCTAGGCTTAGTGGGTAAAAAAAAAAAAAGAAAGAGGCTTCCAGAAAACTCTCTCTCTGAGAATGACATGGCACTTTCCAGAATGCCTGGAAGAGATGTCAGCGAGAAGAGCCCTCTCAGGATCCCCAGGTGCCTCTGGGATTGTCATCAGTGGCGGGGGCCTCCTGCACCTCTGCGTTCATGAGGAAGCCTGGCCTGTGACAGCAGTTAGCTGCTCCTGCCTGGACGAGGGCTGTCCCTCCTCCGGACAAGGCTTTCTCCCTTTAGGCTGTTGCCGACATTGTGATCAGACAGTGGTTCTCAAACTTCAGAGGACTTCAGAATCACTTGGTGAGACCCTGATAAGTTCAGATGCTCTAGCCCCATCCTGAGAGCTCTGTAATTCAGTAGGTCTAGGGGGAGCCTGGGAATTTGCATTTCAAGTTCCTAAGCGAGGCCAGGGCTGCAGGTCTGGAAACTACACGTTTCCAATCTGTGGTCAGCTATATGGGTCTGGAGTATGGAGAGGATCAGAGAATACAAAAAGGAGGGGTGGGGCTGGGAAGGCGTTTGACTGAGGACTAGCCGCCTGTATTTGGAATTTGGACGAGGGAGCCTGGTGGGCTGCCGTCTATGGGGTCGCATAGAGTCGGACACGACTGAAGAGACTTAGCAGCAGCAGCAAGTGGTGTACACAGGTATGACGACTTAGATGCATGTGCCAGGGTTAGGGTAGCAGTTTGGGAATGGAGAGACTAGAGGTGAAAGGCCCTGGGAACTTAGTCGACAATTTCTCTGTTATCTGTCTCCCTCTCCCCTCTACAATCAGTGGCTTCCCTCCAGAGAAAGTTCCCTGAGCTACGGCTCCCTGGTGACTCAGGGAGGGGGTGGGAAGGGAGGGCAGAGTGAGCTGAGCTGCAGGTCTCCAAGCATACCTGACCAATAAGGAGCTCACAGGGCAGGATTCTCTGGCTAGGTGGGAGTGGGGCCCAAACGCTCAGGGACAGGGAGGAATCAGGGACAGCACAGCCTGTCTTCTGCTGGCAATTGGCCCTCTCCCTCCCTGGGCTCCTCCAGAGGGCACCCCAGTCAGATGTGCACTAAATGTCTGGACCAGTGGGAATTTGGTCCCTTGGGAGGTGGCAGGGGTGGCTCTGGGAGAAGGGGCCACCTCTGGGCGAGGCGGTGACATCCAGATATTCACCCTGGCCACCAGTCCCTTCAGGTCAGGAGACCTGGAAGTAGGACACTCCTGGCCATCAAGCATGGCTGCCCAGAGCAGAAGAATGCCAGGGAGGGTGGGAAGCAGAGGCCTGGGCCTCAAAGAGGTGATGGCTAAACAGCAGGAAAGCCAGCCCAGCCCTCCTGAGTCATTTCCCAGAGCTTCCTGGGAGCCAGTGGGCTTAAAGTGCCCGGTACCTACCTCACCTGTAGGCTAAGGGGGCATATAGTGTACAATTTAAGGGGCAGCCAGGGAGATTTTGTGCCTCCCAAAACCGTCTCCCATCACCTATGGGAGGGCCAGAAATGAGTTTTCATTGCTTTGGGACTCAAGCTATTTTGGAGCGAAAACATGGGGTGGAGGCAGAGGCAAAGGATGAAAAACACCAGGATCCTTCTTGGGAGCAGAAGGATGCCATCCAGGAAAGGGCGCGAGGTTGACAGGAAGGCACGTGGGAGACAGCAAGAGAACTTGCGGAGTCACTGCTCCTCCCAGGGGGCCTCCGTATGTGCCAGAGGAGCGTCTCGGACATGCCGGCTACCTCTGGCCCTGTGAGCAACAGGCTGGGCCCCTCCCGGCCTCCACACCCTGCTTCTTCCCGCCTCCCACCTGTCAGGCATGTTGCAAGACTCCATTGACCAATGTTGACAGAATGCTCCAGAGAAGAATGATCCTGTTGCCAAATGGCTGAGTCATCCGGTCGCGTCACCCTTCGCTCCTGCCGGAGGAGCAGGGATCACGCGCAGTAACATTTCTTCATAAGGCCTCACCCCTTAGGCGGCCAAGCAGGCTTCCCAGGCCTGCCTTTTCACAAACACAGGAAAGGAACCTTTAGTGATGCATGCAAGGACTGAAGCAGATGCTCTCCCATATATTATCCAGTATGACAAACTTCGGGTGACATGATGACACCCATTTTTTCAGCTGAGGCAACAGAAGCAGGGCAGTTAAGTGGTTTGACCCAAAGTTAGTAGGTAGCAGAACAAGGAGTGGGCACTGGTTGTCTTCACCTGGCTCCCCCAAAGCAGAGCCTGCTTATATGTGAGCAGTACATTTGAGAATGTGGCCCAAGGAGGCAGCAACAGGGCAAGAGGGAGCACCAGTACAGACAGTAGTTATACAATGAAGCTGTCCATAACGGTCAACTGGTTGACCAGTCCCATGGGACCATCTGAGGACACTTTGAAATGTATCTCAAAATCACACACCAGTGTAGAGACCAGACTTATGGGGGCTAGGGGGAAAGTGAGGAGGGATGAGTTGGGAGATTGGGATGGATATATACACAGTACTTTACCCCTGGTGGCTCAGACGGTAAAGCGTCTGTCTATAATGCAGGAGACCCGGGTTCGATCCCTGGGTCGGGAAGATCCCCTGGAGAAGGAAATGACAATCCACTCCAGTGCTGGAAGATCCCATGGACTGAGGAGCCTGGTAGGCTATAGTCCATGGGGTTGCGAAGAGTCGGACACGACTGAGCGACTTCACTCACTCACTCATACATAAAATAGATAACTAATAAGGACTTACTGGATAGCACAGGGAACTCTACTCAATATTCTGTAATGACCTAGGTGGGAAAAGAATCTAACAAAGACTGGAAATATATATATATATAACTGATTCACTTTGCTATACACCTGAAACTAACACAACACTGTAAATCAACTATACTCCAATAAAAATTATTTTTTAAAAAAATCATCCACCAGAAGAAAGGGGGAAAGCATTTATCCACTGGCTGTGGTTCCTCACTGGGCAAGAGTTGTCCCACAGGGTATTAACTCCTCTGCATTTCTGAGCTGCGAGTACACAAGTCTGGGAATTCTGCACAGAACTGGCTGGAATAAGATCCCAGGCACTGAAGGCTTGAAGTGGTGCCCAAGGGCCGTGCTCTGGTCCACTGCCTGTCCCACCACACCATCACAGATCCGCTGAGTAACTTGCACATGATCACCAGAGCACTCAGTGAAGCAGCGAAGTTGCTCAGTCGTGTCCGACTCTTTGCAATCCCATGCACTATAGCCTACCAGGCTCCTCCATCCATGGAATTTTCCAGGCAAGAGTACTAGAGTGGGCTGCCATTTCCTTCTCCAGAGCACTCAGGGGAAGAGCCAAAATGTGAATCACAGGCCCTGACTCCCATCCAATCATTCAACAAATATTTAGTGCAGGCCTACTATGTGCTAGACCCTGGGGCATAGCAGTGAACCAGGAAAACAAGATCCTTGCTCTTATGGAGGTTAAATTCTAGTGGGAGGAGGGAAGAGGCATGGGGGACACAGGCAGTTAGCAGCTGAACAAATACACAAGTGCTGATTGTTATCAGGCACTGTGCTAAGCACTAGGAAATCCCAGATGAAACTGTTTTCTTCTCAGGGAGACCCAGGAGCAAAGCACCGCAATATAATATGGTAACTGCTGTAATTCAGGTAATGGTTAGGGTTTGGGTTAGGCACAACATCCTCTGGAGCACTTAGAAGGGGCAGCTTACTCTAGACTGGGGAGGGGTGGTGAGCATCGAAAAAGATGAGATGCAAGCTCTTTGGAAGGCCAGGCATCTCTGGAATTGGGAAAGGGAAGGGTGTTCTTAGGGGGAGGGAACAGCATAGGCCAAGTTAGAGAGGATTGAGAAGATGCTATGCCCTGGAAAGCTGCAAATAATTCAGTGTGACTAGTTGGTGTCTATATGCAGGATAGTGTCAAAAGATGAGGCAGAAATGGAAGGCAGGGGACGAACCGCAAAGATTGGAGTCCCTAATACTATAGCATTTGGATTTAATTCTGAAAGTGAAGACAAACCTCTTTTAGTCCTCTAAGCCCAATTAGCTCTTGAACATCTCAGCTAAGAAGAGAGATAAAACCAATCAGTCAGCACAGAAATAGACCCCAGTGACCTTGGAGCCCCGGAGGATGACTGACCAGTGTTGCCTGGGTTACAAGTCAACAACTAAGCCCTTGACACTTGAAAAAGCATGGGGGGCAGAGGGCTCTCTCTTGGCCACTCTGTCCAGTGTACCAACCTTAAGGTCAGTTCCTCTGGAGCTAAAGAGTCCACCCTCTGGTCCCCAACCTTTTTGGCACCAGGGGCCAGATTCATGGAAGACAGTTTTTCCATAGATGGGGCAGCGGGGGGTGATTTCAGGATGATTCAAGGGCATTACATTTATTATGCACTTTATTTCTAATCTAATGTTGCCACTGATCTCACAGAGGGTACCAGTCCATGGCTCAGAGGCTGGGGATCCCTGCTCTACCCCATCTTTCAGCTGCCAACTCAGCCCCTCCCCTTCTCAGCCTTGCCCACTTCAGGCAGAAATCCAAGGGCTGCCACCCACAGGTCTGTGACATTGAGGACTTTGAGCGCAGGCGTGGTGCCTCTGGCCCTCTCGGTTTGCATGAAAAACTTTCCAGGGCTTTCCAGCTGAACCCCAGCACTAAAAGCTAAACCCTGAAAAGCAACCAGCATCTGGCTGCCTCCTTCGCAGAGGCCCATCACATCCATCATCTGGGCAGGAGAAGTGTTTCCTGCAGCCCACAACAGCATCCCGCAATTTCCCTGCAGAGTCCTTGTCAAACTGAGCTCCTGGCTTCCGTTCACTCTTCAAAGCAAAGAACATGGCGATGATCTGAATGCAGACAAGAGCAAAACTCCCAGCAGCAGCCTTCCTGTTCTCAGATTTAAAGCAGAATGAAATTCCATGACAGCATCCCCCTAACTCACAGAGATTCTGAGATGACTCAGGCCACAGTCGAGGGTCCACAGGCCCTAAAATTCAGAGATGGTTGAACACCTTGTGCTTGCAGCCAGGACCTGGGTCAGTTTCAGAGTCCTTCTGCTCACAGGGATGGAGAGAAGGGAGCAAAAACAGCTCCTAACCCTAGCCCTGGTATTTGGGACTTTTTCCTTCCTTGTCTTGTGCCCATCCCCAGAAAAAGTCCCTGGTCCTAGACCCCATTCCTTCAGGTTTCTGGTCCATGCTGGGTGGCCCTCCTGTGCTTGCCAGTCCACTCCTTCCAGCAGATGGTGATCCAGGGCAGCACCATGCCCACAAAGGCAGCACTGGCATTTCAGTGAAAACTGACGATTGTGCTTCAAAGTAGACCAATATCCCAAAAGAAGCTGTAGGCTAGTAGGGTTTGTGGTTAGGGACATAAAACTGCTCCCTTCCCCCCAGGAAGGCCCTTAAAATCATACTCCCAGGTCCTTCTGGAGCCACAAGACATGACCCCCTAAAGGACATTCTCAGCAACGGTATTCTGAGACTATCCCAGGCAATGGAAAAGGGACAGTATTTGGGACATACACAGATATACACCGACAAAGCAGAGGTTTCCATCCCCTAGGATGCCAAGGTCTCTAATTAAACTGACTCCTGGTTGTTCCCTTGAATAGAGAAGCAGATCAGAATCTTTGTGAGGGACTCCTCCCTTCCACCAGACACTCACCATCCTACAGTGATCCCCTCCATCCTCCCCCCAGTCCACCCTACCGAACCACTCTCTCTGGCCTACAGGTGCCTGGACTCTTCCTGGGGAGGCTGCCAATGGGGAGGGCGGCAGGATGCTGAGCACTGGCCAGGGAAAGAGCTCTCAGGTCTTAGCAGGACTCCTCTTGCCAAAGATGGGAAAAGAAAAATGGGACCAGAGCTGATTCCAGGCTGCCCAAGAGCTGGGATATCATCGTCTTTCTCAGCAACCACAGTGAGCCCCCACCTGCTCACTCCCCAGGCTCCTGGTAGGAGCCAATAAAACAGATCTGTCTTCATAAATCCAGGCCCTCTCACTGACATGTCTCATCTTTTAAAAAGACCAAGAGAGACTAACCTCCCTGGTCTCTTCTTGGATCTCAGTGACAGATTTTTCTGATTCACCTCATTACCTCCTCCTACAGGGGCCCATTCATTTCCACCTCATTTTCCTCCCAGTTCTCATTCCTGTCCCCATCCCAGCATATCGTGATTTGGTGGGGGAGGGGTTGTTGTCTAATTTCACCCAGCTTTCAGCCTTCCAGACGTGGCCTCACTCCCTCAGCACTTCTCTCTGGATTAATATAGGTTATTTTTCCTGTCCCTCTCCTCGAGAGCGAAAGCCCTGGAAATATTTCAATCTAGCATCTCAGGAAGAAACAAATCACGAGGCAACGGGGTAAGAGGAGGCTGACCTCTGGGCTTTGATTGAGAAGTAATGGGAGACAAGACTTCTCACTCTAGCCTGGAACTCTTTCTGCTTCAGTTTGCTCTGTCGGTGGCCTTTGCAAAGATCTTAGACCCCAGCATTCACATCTCTGAGTCCCCTACAGCATCTAGCAGAGCAGCAGCACAGAGCACACATTCAATAAATAATTGATGAGTGGAATCCCTGTAAAGCCTGAATCATTCATTGAACACTGCCTAGGATCATCAATATATTTCAAAATATCAGACTCTCCGAGTTAGAAAGAGGGGGTCATCAGGTCATCAAATTCACCCCCCACCCAGCACAGGAATATGCACTGCAGCATTTCTGACAGGTGGCTATCTAGTTTAGACAACCATCTCCATGACCACAAATACCTAAGGCAGCCCAGCCTCTGTCATAGTTGGGATCTCCAGTTATGAGAAAATCCTTTCTACTATTTACCATGAATCTCCTCTCCCCACTGCTTCATCCCACACCCCTTCACACAGGAATTGTTGCAGAGTTTGTGTTCTCTGCAAGAGTGTAAATTCCCTGAGGCAGTGTCCAGGGCAGACTGGCTTGCAGATTGGTTTGCTGATTGAAGGTGGTAGAAAATTCTCTCTAGAGCACTGTGTAAGTAAGACAGAAGGAAAGGAAGCCAAGCCCCATGGTTCTGCTCATACTTTTCCCAACTCTACACAGCCAGGCCTCCATCAAGAGACAGCAACTTAAAACCAAAAGATACACAAAAGGATTCTAGGGTTGCTGGGCTCTGTTCCTGACCCTCAGCTCCATCCCAGGCCATAGAAAAATGTTATTGATGACACTTTCCCCTCAGGAGGGTATGCCTAAGGAGAAAGCAGGGGTGAGCTTTCCCAGACTGAGAAAAACAAATCCCTACTCCTTCTGCCCTCTGCTCAGTGTTCAGGACACTGATAACGAATTCACAAGATGGGAAGACAAACCACAGGATAAGTTATTAGATTTCAGGAAAGCTCTCCAAAAACACAAATCGATTGTTTTCACTCTGAGGCTTCCAAAGAACAAGATGCTGCCAGGCATTTGGATATTAAGTGAACAGAGATGCAAAGATACACTATGCAATAATAGTCACATGACAAACCTCTTTAAATGTATAACTTAATACCTCTGGTACTGGACCACAGGCCAAAAATGGACCAAAGCACTTTCTTGTCTGTGTTCCTAGGGGCTGTAATTTGGGCCTTGGCCAGAAAAAGAGTGGAGGGGATATTAGAGAGCAATATGGATGAATATTTATTCCCTGAAAGGCTGAGTTTTAAAGTTAGTGGGTGAAAGGGATCAGGTAGGGGTAATAATTAAGAGTGAGATTAGGTAGAATTAAGAGACGGACCTTTATAAACTATAAACCCCATTAAATGTGAAGTATTCCAGACTATAAGAGTAGATTCACAAAGGTCCTCGTAGAAATGTTACATAAATTTTTCTTAGAGGACATATAGGTCTATCCTGGGGCTTTTTATAGGCGGAAAAAAAGTTTTTTTTTTTTTTTTTTTTAAAAGCTGACTTTGTTGAACAGAAAAGAAACAAAAGGAAATGGATACACAAAAAATGTAAGTTTTTAGAATCTGCAGCATACATTGAACTCTGCCCACCTCCCTTTAATATGTCCCTGAAAGATTCTGACAATCCCCTTCAGGTTCAGGCAGGCAATCCCCCCTGGGGTTCTGGGATGACCTTGGGCTTGACTTTGGAGAGCTAAAAATGAAAGGAGTTAAAACAATGCAAAGCCCTCCCACCGGATTCCACCTTCTTCTGTTGGCCACTTCCTTCCTTCCCTCCTTTTTCCTTCCCTTCCTGCACAAGCTACTCTGCCCCACCTTCCTTCCTGGGGAGGAGGACCTGCCCTTTCCTCTTCTATCCATGGTGCCAAAGGATGAACAATGTGATGTTGAGTGGGGGTGGGGCATGGACCTGGGTGAGGGAGTCTAGAGGTGGGAAGAGGCAGATGCTGTATGACCTGAAGCAAAGAGTGAGCAAGCAGAGACAGTTTACTCCTCCAGTTGCATTTCATGGGTCTTTGGCCAGTTCTCAGAAGTTTCCTTTACCTAAGCTTACGATTAAAGAGACAGGTAATGGTGACGGCAGCAGAATTCCCAAAAGCCCACCAGAGTATCACCTACACTACCCAAACAATGAGATTTCAGGGTCACAGAAAAACGGTGGTGTCAGCAAAAGCTGGACAATAAAAAAGGCTGAGTGCGGAAGAATTGATGCCTTCCTAATTGTGGTGCTGATGACTTGAGAGTCCCTTGGACAGCAAAGAGATCAAACCAGTCAATCAAAAGGAAATCAACCCTTGATTATTCATTGGAAAGAGTGATGCTGAAGCTCAAGCTCCAATACTCTGGCCACCTGATGCGAAGAGTCGACTCACTGGAAAAGACCTAGATACTGGGAAAGATTGAAGGCAGGAGGAAAAGGGGACGGAGGACAGAGGATGAGACGGTTGGATGGCATCACCGACTCAATGGACATGAGTTTGAGCAAGCTCCGGGAGATGGCGAAGGACAGGGAAGCCTGGCATGGTGCAGTCCATGGGGTCACAAAGACAGGACTGAGCAACTGAACAACAGCAGCGAGAAACAAAAGGGAGCTCAATCTAGGTAGCCATTTGCAGTCTCCCTTCTGCTGTCCACAGTCCTCTGAGAAAAAGGTGGAAAGGAAACTGGGAAAGAGGCAGAGATGTCAAGAGGGTTTCGGGAAGTCTTCAAAAGCCTGAGAACAGAAAGTAGCTTGTGTTAGGTAGGGGAGCCAGCAGCTAATAGAAAAGGTAAGACAGAGCAGTCGCTCTCGAAACAAAAGCGTTAAACCAGCAAAGGACGACAGCGTGGGGGAGGGGCAAGGTCAAATGGAGTCGTTTTTTAAGGCAAAGCTCTGGGGTGAGGGCCAAACTTGAGCTGGCGAGCACAAAAGAGAAGGCACTCCAGGAGGCGGCTGTGAGAGGTGGAACGAGTCAGAGATGACGATGAGAATGGAAAGAAATCAAAGGGTCCGTCGAGTGAAGGGGGGCACGAAGGAAACGCGCCCGGGAGGGCCCCGCTTTGTTAGGCGAGGGCGGCGGCGGGGGCTGCACGTGCAGGCGGGAGCTCCCGGGGCCGCGGGGCCCCACGCCGGGGGGCGCCCGGGAGGAGGCGCGATGCGCGGGGGGCGGCCCTCCAGTTACCCGGGCCTCTTGCCCGCGGGCCCCGCGCTACAAAAGGGGCGCATTGTCAAGTCCCAGGCCGCAGCAGATTGCGGCTGTCCTGCCATACCCTCGCACCCTGGCACCGCGCCACTGGCACCACCCGGGGGCTGGAAATAGCTGCGCCGTTCCCATGGCGACCAGGCAGCGACTCCCGCCCCCGCCGCCCGCCCCAGGCGGGTCTCGCCCCGCCCGCTGAGCAGGTCCGCCGGCCGGAGCCAAAGCAGCCTCCCTCCCACCTGGGCGCGCCCCGCCCCTGTAACCTTGGCAACTGTGGCCGCGGCCGGCGGTTGCGGGGGGTGCGAATCCGAGAACGCCGCCCGGCCGGGTCCGGCCCTCCCGCCAGCTGCGCAGCGGGCGGGGGCCAGACCAACTCTCGGGCGGGGCCCCCGAAAGGCCCGGCCGCAGGCGCCACGGGAGCCGGCGCAGGAAGCCTTCCCTCCCGGCCGCCGGCCTGCCCGGAAAGGCGGGAGCAGGGGAGGAAGCTCCGCGGCCGCCGAGGCTGCGGGAGCACTACGCGGCCCGCGTTGTCTCCTCCGAGCCTCTCCCGGAGCCGCCTGACCTCCAGTCCCTCGAAAGCCTCCCGAACCTCCCCGCCCTTCCTCCGGCGATGGGTGGAGGCTTTGGTCGAGGGTCCCCGGCCTGCGCGGCCAGGTGAAAGGGGGAGCCGGGAAAATAAAGCTCTCTCTCCTGCCCGACCGCCCGGAAAAACGGAGAAGTGTGGGCCGAGAGGTCTGGGCTGGAGAGGGAATCGCTGTCGGGCGCCGGGGTCGTCCGTTCCAGGGAGCCCTCCCCAAGTGCATTGCACCTTGTGAAAAGTCCCTCTAGCTCCTGGATGGGATCGACGCCCCCACCCCACCCCTCCCAGAGGAAGATTTCCACGGTGCGTCACCCTCCAGCTTTTGTTTGCTGATGTGATGTACTAAAGTTTTGGGGATCCTCAAGTGCCTCAACTTGCAGGTGATTGGCTCAGAATTGAGACTGACCGACCAAATTGGGTGGGTGGGGGGAGAAAGTGAAAGTGAAAGTCGCTCAGTAGTGTCGGACTCTGCGACCCCATGGACTGTACCCATGGAATTCTCCAGGCCAGAATACTGGAGTGGGTAGCCTTTCCCTTCTCCAGGGGATCTTCCCAACCCGGGGGGGAGAAAGGGGCAGACCAAAGAGTGTTCCTTCCGCCATCCCTCTTCAGGGGCGCAGCCTACCCCTTACTTCTTGGAAGGCGAACTCCTGCAGGGTAGAGACCATGGCACGTAAAATATTCTGAACAAAACGTTTAGAGACGGGATATGATTAAAACCAGGTAGTGCTTATCTCATTCAGTTGTCCTGGATGGGCAGGGCATCCCACCGGAATATACTTAAAGCATTCAAGGTCCCTTGAAATTTGGTCTCATATCAAAGGAACCTAATATAATAATTAATACTCTGCATTTGTAAAATCCTTTCCTCTTAAGAATGTTATCTCATTCCATATATATTTGCTGCTTCAAATTCCATAAAATTCCAAAGCAGAAGAAAGGATTCATATGGGGCAAATAAGTTTCCAGTTCTCCATGATCAGAGTGGAGGAGCATGTAGAGTTGGCTTGGCTAGTTCTAAGAGTCCTGAATTTTCTTTGAAGTGGTCTGGTGGGGTTACTTTAGTATGGTGGAAAGAGTTTGGGGACGTAAGTCAAAGGACCTAGGCATGAGACTTGCTGGGCCATTTAGGTGTAAATTTCCTCATCTGAGAAATTATTGTTGTGAAGATGAGATAATGTATGAAGTATTCTTCATAAGCCATAGGATATGCCATACAAGTCCTTTGGTTACTGAGACACCTTTAAACTGATATACAAGTCATAATTCATATACCGTAGCTGCAAAATGCTTTCCCATTAACTTTAATGGTTATTTCCCCAGATATACTAGTAAGACACAAACAACCTCTTTTCCAGGCACCTCTGAATGGGGGAAGAAATTCAGTTGTTTTTCCAGGGCCACTCCTCCTGTATCCTTGGCTCAAATTGGCATCAAAACATCAGATGATTTCCTTTTTACTTCTTAGCCTATAAGATGGCTTCAACTACCACACAACCCCAGTGTAGACACCAAAAACGAAGCCCAAAAGAGCAGCCCCAATAAGAGATAGAAGTTATAAAAAGAATAAATGTTGACACAAGACCAGAAAGAAAATCTGTTGTCCAGAGAACAAGACGAAAGGGTCTGTGGACTAAGAGAGATGCCAGATCTGCAAGTGGCAGTGCCTAGGGACAGGACTGAAGGGAGCTCTGTGTGCTCTTGAATCTCCTTTAATATTACTATGAACTGAATTGTGTTCCCAGCTCTTCCTTGTGTATGTTGATGCACTAACTCCCAACGTGACTGCAGGAGATAGAGTCTTTAGGAGATAATTAAAATTAAGTGAGTGCACAAGGATTGTGGCTTTATAAGAAGAGGGAGAAGAGATTGCCCCATTACTATCACAGGTGTGTATACAATGAGAAAGCAACCATCTGCAAGCCAGGGAGAGAGCCTTCACTAGAACCCAACCATGCTGGCACACTAATCTCAGACTTCCATCCTCCAAAACTATGAGAAAATAAATTTCTGTTGTGTAAGCCACCCAGTCTGCGACATTTTGTTACAGCAGCCTGAGCAGACTAAGACAAATATGTCTTGCTTGGAGCTGAGCACCCTTCCTACCACCTCTACCACCTGGCGTTTTGTTCAGCACTTCCACAGTTGTCTCATTTTTAATTCCTCACTGTGTGAGTTGGAATTGGCAGGATTTATTTTTAAATGAAAGAGCTAAAACTCAGAATGATTAAGTGACTATGCTGAAAGTCACACAGACTGTGAATGGGCCAAACCAACACTTAAGTCTCCCCAGTCGATAGCAAGTCAACTAATGCTAAGTACTTCCTATGTGCTTGATTCTGATTTGGATGTTGGGACTAGAAAGATGACTGTGATTTAGAGATGGGAAGGGCACAGTCTGGTCAGAAAGAGAAACATGTGAACAAACCATTACAGCAAAGAAGACTGTCTACAAGGATAAATGGCCCAGCAGGTTTGTGGGGAAAGCATTCCAGGCAGAGGAATCCTGGGAAAACATGGCTTCTCGGGGAGCTACAGTCTGCCGAGAGCTGAGTACAGTGGCGGGAAGAAAGAGGCAGAGCTGCTCCACATGCCATTGGAGATACTTTTCCTCTTCCTTCTGCCCAAGGACTCTGATTGCCTCCCCAGAGCCCTGGCCAAAGAGGAGAACCAAACATAACAGAAATCAAGGCAGTCCTTAAGGGACTTAATATCCTTAAGGAGATGCAACAGTTAACTCTGCAGTTAGGTTCACATTGACATTCTATAGTAAATTAGGTTTGTTTGATTGTCTGAGCTGGAGGTCTCCTAAGGGTTAGTTTATTACAGCCCTAGCCATTTTGTAAATAATCAAAAATGTGCTTTAATTCGGAGAAGACATGAATTGCATACCTATGACTCTTACCAGCAAGTGTCAATATTCATATAGAATGGCTAGCTTCCAGAGGAACAGTCTTAAACTAATAGAGGATCATCCCTCACAATAGAAATGCAGAAAAGGCCCTGAGTAAATGAAGGGACTAACATCTATCTGTTCTGTTTTGGGAGCATTAGCCCAAGTTCTTAACAGTTAGATATGAGGATTCACTTTCTACTGTTTTCTCTATGAATACAAGTTGCATGCTTATGTTTATCACATCTTGAATCCACTCTGCCTTTTAAGGATTTATTAAATTGCAGCACTCAAATGCCGTGTCTGGGGAGCAAGACTGTAGGTTGTGGAAGAAATGATCCCAGAAGGGCTACTTGCTCTCTCCCAGAACCCAAGTATCAGAGGTTTGCCCACCTCCCCAGGGCGCTCAGTCCACACACAGGCCAACAACCAATTTAGGGGCTGGTTGTGGGATTTCAATATCTCTCTGCCTGGGACCAAATGAAGACTATCACCTCTGCCTCACTGGAGACCTCATTAGAACCTGAACTCTGGTCTTTGTTCTTTCCCAGCAGGTTCAGTACAGTGGAGAAGTTGAGGGTAGAGGGGGATCAGTAAACCCACAACTCCCAGAGCAGCAAGAGTCCAACAGCTTCTCAGAACTGGATGGGAGTAAACAAGCAATTACCCACCAGACAGACTGGCAACTGGAGAGGTGGCTGGAAGGACTGATTCTGTTCACTGTCTGAAAGGATGACTCCCTTCCCTCCAGCCCCCTCACCTCTTCCTAGCTTCTCAAGGCTAATTTCACCACCTTCTGCCTGCTTTCCAAGTGATAGTCCATGGCCCCAGGGCTGAGAGGCAGAAGCTTCTGTTCTGGCTACTATCTTGTTGGCCTGGCCATTGCCAGCATCACTGCTCTTTGTCTATCCTGGGAAACGGGAAAAGAATCAGAAGGTGCTGCTATCCTCTCCCTACTCCAGTAACCCTACAGCCTTCAGAGCCTTTTGGGGAAGAGAATTTAGCAAGAAAGAGGTGACTCAGAATTCTCTTTGCAGAAACCAGAGTGGGAACCCAGCTGGGCTGCTGAAAGAATGGGGTCTGAGCAAAAGAAACCTCACATTCCTTTTTCTGTTTGGCTGTGAGCTCCCCCACTGACTACTGTTGCTAGGTCCCCATTCTTTTTTTCATTTTTTATAGTTCGTGTGTGTATGCTCAGTCACGTTGGAGCCTTTGAGACCCCATGGACTGTATCCCATCAGGCTCCTCTGTCCATGGGATTCTCCAGGCAAAAATACTGGAGTGAGTTACCATGCCCTCCTTCAGGGGATCTTCCCGACCTAGGGACTGAACCTGCATCTCCTGTGTCTAATGCTTTGAAGGCAGATTTCCATCCGCCCCCCCCCCCCCCAAGCCACTGGGGAAGTCCCCATCAATTCAGATCCTGACACTGAAAGGCCTCTACACAGATAAGATTAAGGGCCTGCACTTACCTTCAAGGAATTTACAATCTGATGGGGAAGGGAGAAGGAAAGAATTTCAGGAAGTTAAAAAACAAAACACATGTACCTAAATAACAGTCAAGACAATGTACCATAGGTGTCGAGGAGAAGTGCGGCTGCAGCTACTAGTCCAGTCATTTCTCACCTGAGTTATGGAACCGCTCTAACCAGCCCTGCCTCACCCTACCTCCAGGCTTTCCTCTTCTTTCACTTCCAGTCTTTGGGAACTCAGAACAGAAATAACCTCCTCTTCCCAAGAACACCCCCCTGATGCTCCAGTTAAGCACCCCTCATCAATGTCCCCCATCACCACAGTATGAAGCCTGATTTCCAGGGAGTTTTTCATCCCCCTCCCCCCTAAATATCAAGTTCCTTGCTCCTATTTGTACCTAGAGCCCAGCACAGAGTAGACAATAAACATAAAAGGCTGCATGCCTGCAGAGGAGTTCACAGAGAGGATGGGAAGTCATTAAAGGCTTTTGACTCAGAGGCTGATAATATCAGAAAACTCTCTGCTACGCTGAGTAATCCATTAGTTATTCAGTGCTGGGGGCAGGGAGGCTGAGGGAAAGGCGAGAACGAATGAAGTAGTAAGGGCTGGAAGAATGACAAAGGCAACAGTGGGGACGGTAAAGGGGATGGAAAATGATCTTCATGGGGAGGAAGTGCTAGAAGCTTGAGCTAGATGTTTGGATGTGTTGGCAAAAGGGAGAGATGAGGCAAGGCGAGGTTAAGGTCTGCACCCTTGGTGCCAGAGATGGAACTAGAATAGAGGAAGCAGACTGCAGTCATGGGAAGGCACCGGAAGTGGTGGGAAAGGGGCTGCGCAGGAACGCATGGGAGGAGATGCTGTTGTTTAATCCCTAAGTCGTATCTGACTCTGCGACCCCAGGGACTGTAGCCCGCTAGGCTTCTCTGTCTATGGGATTTTCCAGGCAAGAATACTGGAGTGGGTTGCCATTTCCTTCTCTAGGAGCTCTTCTTGACCCAAGGATGGAACTTGCATCTCCGGCATTACAGATAGATTCTTTATCGCTCCGCCACCAGGGCTTCCCTGAGAGGAGATGATCTGTTTGTTTTTAGAAATAGCTTCATCTAATGAGGACAGAAAGCAGACCCACTGGAAGAATTCTGAGCTCTGCATTGATTTTGTCTCTCAATGATGTAAGCGTGGAAAGCTTAGCAAGCTAAGTTCTCACCTTGACCTGTCAAAACTTGTGATGAAGATCCAGGAATAAGGTTGCTCTAGTCCTCCAGCTTTGGTAGAAAATGCAACCCCCGCCCGTCTCCAGCAGAGCTATTCATTCTTTTCCATTTCCAAGTGTTCCAAAGGACTTTGCTGGGGCATAATGCAGCTCTCCATCTGGACAGGGCTGTGTTTGAATACACTGCAGCTTTCAGTCCATTACCTTTTCCTCCTTCTCAAATTCTTCCTGTGAAAATGACTCTTATTTTCGTCTTGTGTCCCTTGAAATCATCACAGACATCTGTCACTCCTGCCTTCAATAGCCGTCTACCCCTCTCTCCTCTCCCATCTCCTTAAACCTCTCATCAGTTGCTTTAAGACACCTAAAACTGCTCAACTTCCCTCCCTCTTCTCAGCATCCGGAACCTCATTGTTAGACATGTCTCAACCTGTTCTTGGTCTCAGACTAATCCTCTCTAACGCCAAGAATGACAGATGAGGTCAGACGTTCTTGGGAGGGAAAGAAAAGCAAAGCTCTTACCCAGGAACCCATGCTCATTCATAACTAGCTTTCCAAATGAGAGCATACTACGTGTGTGTGTTTTCTGCTAACAAAATATCCAATCCTGCTTTCCTCGGAGCACATGCATGTATTCTGATGTTTTAAATTTCTCATATATAAAGAGGACAAAACATCAGAAATATATATCTTTCGATTAGCAGCTGGCAGTGCTAGGGTTTCAGGGAGTGATCCTTTATCCTCTGGGATCCTCTCGCCCTTTGTTACCTTGCCAACTGGTATATTGGGGCTGGAGCTGCAAGAGTCTTCATGGGCCAAGAGTGAGGAAGAGAATGCAGGGCGGCTGATATTAACAAGGTCCCTGGAGTGATTTATGAGCTTCTCCAGTCTCCTTTTATTTGACAGAAGGAAAAGAAAGTGTTTATTCCTTCTGATAAGAGACCCTTACTTAGTAGCTTATGTATTCAAAACCCATTCATCTCAATATAGCTGTTTCAGTGCCCACTGGCTCTGTCTTAAGATACACGCATACCCTTTCAATTGACCCAGCATCTTCTGTAGCAATTATCCTGGTTCTCTTTTGCCTTTTATGTCAAATTTCTTGAGGAGAAAGCTACAGCTGGAGCCTCCACAGCCTCTGAATCTCTCTCAAAATTCACCAAGGACCATGTTTAGTTCAGTGATCCCGGTTTCCTTAACTTTTATGTTGCCCATCTCTCTGAGCACAAGCCTGACTCCCACCTCTCCACCAACCATGGTCCTGCCAACAGCACCCTCTTCCTACTCCAGCCTTACCTTCATGCTTCCCCTTCTCTAGGTCTCTTCTCTCCTGCCTGCAGTTTCTTCCTGCTCTCAGCTTTAAGGACCATCTCTAAACCTGGCCTATGTCCTCCTGGGGAGCAGCATATGAAAGGCCCAGAAGCGTGCAGCTAGTCCCATGTGGAGGAAGGAGTGTGTGAAGAAAGGAATGACTAGAGGGAACTAGACTTGGGTGACCTCAAGTTGAGAAGTTCACGCTAGACAGCATCCCCCTCCCCTGCCCCTAACGACCCTTCCCTCCAGATCACTGGAAATAACTCTTTTTTAATTTGGAGTAGAGATGATTAACAATGCTGTGATCGTTACAGGAGGATAGCAAAGGGACTCAGTTATACATGTATCCATTCTTCTCCAAACTCCCTTTCCATCCAGACTGCTGGAAAGAACTTTGTATTTAACGTGCATGCAGGTCACCTTGGAGAAGGCAATGGCACCCCACTCCAGTACTCTTGCCTGGAAAATCCCATGGACGGAGGAGCCTGGCAGGCGGCAGACCATGGGGTCGCTAAGAGTCAGACACGACTGAGCGACTTCACTTTCACTTTTCACTTTCATGCATTGGAGAAGGCAGTGGCACCCACTCCAGTATTCTTGCCTGGAGAATCTCAGGGACGGGGGAGTCTGGTGGGTTGCTGTCTATGGGGTCGCATAGAGTTGAACACGACTGAAGTGACACAGCAGCAGGTCACCTAGGAATCTTGTTAAAAGCAGATGCAGTAGGTCTGGGGTGGAACCTGAGATTCTGCGTTTCTGGTAGACCCCCAGATGACCCAAGCTACTGGGTCAAAGACCATACTTTGAGGAGCAAAGGGCTAGATCACACTTATCTATTGTCAGATTTTCTGGGGAGGGACAGTGGTTTCCGGGTTGTTTTTGCATCTCATCTGGAATGTAACCCACCCTACACGAGGGCCAGGATCCTGCTGTTTGCACTTTTGTATTTCCTATTTATGAGTTTCTCCTGCATGTTCCCGTAAATACCTAATTGATGGGACCCAGGGCTGAGTTGTTTAATATCTTCGGACTTTGCTTTACAGACCAATTTATCTTCAAATCACAAGGCAAGTAGATACTTTTTTTTTTTAGCTATAAATAGAAACTGAGAAAGATGAATGACTCTCCAAATAGTGAGTCACATTTTCATCAGATTCTGACCTACAAGTCCCTGGCTCAGAGGGATCCCAGTCCAGGGGTAAATTCCAGCATGGCCTCTGCTTGGGCTCTCACCTGGTCATTCAAGATGCCCTACTCACTCTCTGGACCTTGTTTCCTTTTTCCTGACAAGTAGGAGACCATTCCTCTCCTCCCTCCCCTCACAGAGGAGCTCAGGGGCTTTAAGGAGCGGTCAGCTTCATGTTAGGCTGAGGCCAGATGCCTCATGCTGAGGTGACTAAAAGGTTGGGAGGCAGACAGCTGGGCCAGCCCACGCGCCGGAATCTCCCACACACCACATCTTTGCAGCTGCCTTCCTTAGTGCAGACTAGGAGCGCCTGTTCAAAGACATTGTGAAAACCGAGTGAGTGGAGTGCAGGGAGAAAACCACAGAAATCAGAGAGTAATAACGACCTCAGCATAGTGTTCCACGTACCCTAAGTTCAGCTTCTGAAGGGAATCTCTTTCAGGGATTTCTCCCACGGCCTCTAAAGTAGGTCATACACAGAGAGAAGGCTCTGTTGATAAATGCTCATGTCAGGTGCTTCCACCTTTTTCCAGACCAAAAATAAAGCCTGGAAATTGTCTGAAGAAAATGGAAGGTGGTGGCACAGTTTGAGAGCAGCCAGGGAAGAGAATGCCAGTGGGGTGCTGAAGTCCCTCAGGCAAAAGCAGACCTTGACTGTGGGAGAACTTGACTCAGTGGTGAGTCCCCCTGCCACCACGACTGTCCTGGGCTGCGCGGTCTCACCTCACAGTCTGAGCTCACTTGCTGCCCATCACTTTTGTTGTGTGACTTCAGGGATTATGACCCTACTTCTAATAACTCACTGTAAAAAGTTTCTATTAATTGATCAAAGTCTAAGAGAGGAGAGACAAAGCAAAGAAGCACTTAGATTTCTTGAGAC
Source organism: Oryx dammah (assembly GCF_014754425.2). NCBI lineage: Eukaryota > Metazoa > Chordata > Mammalia > Artiodactyla > Bovidae > Oryx > Oryx dammah. Next base: position 18,736,035 of record NW_024070205.1, read on the forward strand.
TTCCCTGGCAGTCCAGTGGTTAAGACTATGCTCCCAATGCAAGGGGCGTGTGTCTGATCCCTGGTGGGGAGAAAGATCCCCCCACATGTCATGCGATGTGGCTAAAAAATTAAGGGAAAAAAAGAGACTTCTCCATTAGAGGGGCCTGTGGACTCATTACCTGTTCAGAAAGTGGCAAAGCAAGAGGGAGCTATGTAGCCCATGGGCTTCCCAGGCTTTGCCTTTCCTTTCCCCCATCTGGTCCCAAGCCAAGCTGCTTTTTAGTGGCTGTTCGTTTCTAGGATAAATACTCCCATACCCAGTCCCTACTTCTATGCTGGAATCTGGGATTGGATGACCAGTAATCACAGATGTGACTTGATCTCTGGTAGGCAGAGTCTCTGGAGACTGCAAGCCTCGAAGTCAAGAAATCCAGCTCTGCTCTGTAGCTGGTGGTAGCATTCCCAATCATAGCTCTTCCCTGCTCCTCAGACCTTTCCCCAGACAAACAATAAATGTGAGCACACTCAGAAAAGGATGGAGGGCAGGAATCTTAGACTCAGCATCGACAGAAAGGCAAAACAGCTACCACACTGAAGCAAGTATTTATGACTCAAAGGGCAGGATGATGCTAGAAAAAGTCATACACTTGTGGATCAACTTGGAGAAAAACTCTGAACTGGTGGTATCCTGGATTCAGGAAGTGCCTCAAGTGTGGGGAGTAGCCTAAGGAAATCCTGCCCTCAGAGACAACTTCAGTTCTCTGAGAGGGAACAGAATGGTTTTCTTTGACCTTAGAGAAAGCAAGTTTCCAGCAGCCTCCCTGCCCCAAGACTTGGGTGGTCAGATGAGTTGAAGAACAAGCAGGTGGGAACACATAGCTTTGGCATACCCCTGAGTTCTAGAAAAACTGAAAGGAGTCTTGCCTTGGCATCTCAGGGAATGACTGGGCTGGGGCGGCCTGACAGAAGCCCAGTCCTGAGAGCCCAGGGAGAAAGCAGAGGGCTGGGATTAGGGCTGACCTGGTGCCTAAAAGGGGCAAAAAAGGAAAGCTGTGTCTCATCATTATCCTATAAGTTAGGAATGTGGTTTATCACACAGAGACTTGTTGTGACCGGGTCCTAGAAAACTCGATTATATAAAATATCAACAGGCCTACTTAATGCCAGTCCCCAGAGAGACCTGCTGGGGAGACTTGGTGGTGATGACAGGGGCCAGCCCTTCTTCCTGCAGAGACCCAAAGCTGACAGCCAATACTGTTTCTCACCTACCTGGAAGCAAGCAGCATCCAGAGGTGGAGGCTGCTGCTGGTCAGCAGAGCAGGCAGGGAGAGGCCCTTTCAGGAATCCAGTCCCAGGAGGCTTCTCCCTCCCTCCTTGTAGGATTCCAAAGGCCTGAGATAAACCCCAGGATACAACCCAGCAATATCCCAGCTGGGCTATATTCTCCCGAGAGAGAGCAACTGCTAGAGAGAGATCTTATTTTTAAAAACCTCTTTCCCACTTGGGGTAGAAGGGCGGTGGCAGACATTGGGGAAAATTGTGTTTCAATCAGGAAGGGGGAATTCTACTAGATGTGTGTATCCTTTTAGACTTTTTATTCTTATTCTCTTCTCTAGGGCACCCTCCAGAATTGCTACTGAAAAACTCCCAGGTCCACAAGTTAAGATCACAATGATTCCTAACATCAACTCTGCTTCTACTTTTTCCTCCCAAGGATTTCCACTGGGTGGAATTTTAAATGTGAACAATGGTTCAAAGGCTGAGAGACAAACTGCTCATTACTGGAAAGAGTGCCAGGAATCCTGGGAAGCAGACCTCACTCCCCACCCGAGTTCTGTACCTAATCGGAATGGCTTCTTTTATAGTCACTGGAGGGTTGGATTAGTGTTTCTTTTCATTCCTGTCTTCTTCAAGGAACTTGCTGGGATAAAAGCAAGACTAGGAGAATGAAAAATTCACAAACAGGACAAGAATAAAATATTTCGGGCAAGAGATCAGAAGTTCTTTGGTTATTCAGTGAACTGTACTAACTCTACTTAAAAAAAAAAAAAAGTATAAGGAAATAAATGTCCATCATACTGCATGTCACAGTGGCTATTACCCTCTTAACCTCATCTCACAGGCTCTAAGCCAAGTAGTTATGCCTAGCAAGTTGAAGCAACTCAGATTAATCCAATGATAAAAACAGAGTTTTGTCATTATGAATTCTGTTCCTCATATTTATTATATCTTTATTCTGAGAAGCATTCTACCAAAATTGTTAGATGGTCCATCTGCTTCCACTTCTTATCCCCAGATCCAATCAGTGGTGAATGGTAGGAATACAGGGGTTATTATTACTACATTAGGTGCCTTAGAGCAAAGGCAGTCACGTTGGAGGGGCAGTTCAAGCTTTCCAGCATTAGTTCCTTTCCCCAAATATAATCAGTGGTTTCTGAGAGGGAATACAAGTTTAAAGAGTCACAGTTGAGATGTTACTGAAACTGACCACCTCTATTTACTACTCATGTGATCTTCTTGGAGTCCTTGTCAGAAAGCACTTTAAATATCTGTAAAAAAATTTTTCCAGGCCAGACCTGAGGTTAATTGATCAAAAAATTCCCTCCCTGAGTGGTCAGGTGGTTAGGTACTAAAACTATGATTCATTGCTGGTCACACTGATAACCCCATCCTGGCATTGGGAAGGCTCTTTTCCAGGACCTATCAATTAACATGGCTTAAGAAACATTCTATGCCCAAGCAATTCAGTCTAAAAATAACTGTGGGCTTTTTTTTTTTTTTCTCTCTGCTCATCCACAGAAAGCATTTGTATGTCAACAAGATCTCTGCTCCTTGACTGTTTTCACTCTTGCTTACTCTTCACTGAAAATAGAGCTGTTTAATACAATCAGCAAAGTCACAGGGTTGGTGAGAGACACACAGAACAGCAAAACTGTTCTGACTAAGCTTTGTGGACTGCCCAGTGTCCAGAGAAATACAAGAATAAAAGAACCCGGAATTCACAGATTGGATTAATTTCAAAACAGACTCTCCTTTCCCCTCCTTTCTTACAAATATACACAATTCTTTTGACCATAGATCTGATTTATACCCAGAACTTACTTCTACATTAACAACTAACAGCTGTATGCTTACTTACCCTATGTATGATGTGCTTTTCCAAAAACTTTACAGGCATTGATTTTACAACCCTACAAGGTAAGCACAACTATCTCAATTTCATAACGGAGAAAAAATTAAGGCACAGAGAGATGAGGTAACTTGTCCAGGATCCCTCAGCTAGTAAGTGGCAAAGCCAAGATACAAACCCAGAAAGTCTTGACATATACTGCTTTTACGATAAAAAATCATCTTTACTGATTTCTCCAAAGCTATATTTTCCTATCAAATATATCCATTTACCTTTTCTAAACTAAGCAGACTCATAGTCCCATGGCTCATCTCAATGTGAAAACAAGATCAATGGAGATTTTCCTCTCAAGCAAAACGTATCAACTCAAACACACCAAATGTTCCCTTCTTTCAAATATAAAAATGCACTGAGATAGTTGTTCAAGCATAATAATTACTTTCTAGCAACAGGAAATGTTTGCAAAATTAAGGCCCTAGACACCTCCAGTTTAAGCAGTCACACTCAATGGATCTCTCGTGGCTCTAAGTAGCTAATTTCTGAAAGCAAAACAAGTCAATGTTAACAAGACCCTGATTAGAGAATGTTTAATTTTATGAATATATTATTCATGGTGATAGAGCATAAAGTAGAAAATTCCTTTGACTTAACCAGTCACAGATTTGCAAAAATACCAAAACATGGGGCCTACTGGCCTGACAGAAGTTCACACTGTCGGGACTTTAGGGAGAGCAAAGCACTCCCTTATGCTTCTGCTCAAAGGCAAAATAATCCCTTCTTAGAGGTTTGTCTCTTCTTCCCTCAATTCTTCCCACCTCATAAACACCCAGTTTATTCATAAGCTATTTTAGACCAGTTCCACCTTTTAAAGAACTAGCAACCATATTTTAAGACACTATTCTCTAACTGATTTGCTTCTGAGAGATTACTGACTACCCTTCAAATACTGAACATTCTGCCTTAAACCCCCCAAAAATGTATCAATAGATGTCTCGGCTGTCAAAGTATTTATTTACCATGACCCACAGCCAAAACACTGATGTCACCATTTGGATGACGAAAACAAATCAGGCTTTGCTAATTCATCTAGCCCTACTTGGCCTCCAACCTTATCTAGTTTGACACAAGCTATTTCCTTTCACTGATGCATTTACTTTCTACAGACATAATTTTTTTAAAAAATTTAAAGCACTCAAATTTCCATCCTGATATCCACTGGAATGCAGAGGCAGACCTGACCAGCTGGCCATGTCAGTCTCCGCAGTATCCCTCAGGTTTTATTTATTAATAACAGGAACTAAAAGTTTTAGTGAAAGACACTTTTGTGGATGGGAAGGGCCTCAGAAGTTGGCACTTAAACAGTTTATTTAATATTAGACATTGTCAGATTGGGCTAAAAATCAAATTGCCTAAATTGACTTTAGACAAGGGAGTTTTAGTGGCAGGTTTCAAGAAACTGGCAGACCACTGATATTAGTACCTAACAGCAGTCTTCTGATGTGAAGGAGAAAGCTTAAATGTGACTCTCTCCATAATTAATGAAGTCAGCAAACAATGTCCCCAGTCTGCACAACTGATATTAAGAACCACGTCTTCAATTTTCCAGGCGGACCATAGTTGCTCTCCTCCCACTTCCCTCACAACCCGGACAGGCGATTTACACACAAGGAGGCAGTCAAGTTGCTTCAAAATATTTAATACGTGTTAGACACGTAAAGTTACATTTTTATACAAAAATCAATACAACGAAAGAGAAAATACTGTACAAAAACCTTGTCAGTTCCCCCAACCTTTATACAACAAAGACTGGAGTCACTATCTACAAAACCATAGGGCCTTTCCACTTAGGGCTTCTGTCTGTAAACTTTGTTTCCTTAAACACTTTTTAAAAGCACTGTGTAGTAGTTCTGATCTAGAGCTTTTAAAAAATAAATCTTTTCTCTATAAACTCCGTATTTCCAAGCTTGAACTCTTCTGAGAAGTTCATCAAGCTTTTTTTTCCCCTCCGCGAGGAAGACAAGGGCCGCTAACACTCCCTTTCCCCGAGTAATCACAGGGTATAAACGTTTCTTCAGCGACAGAGAAAAGTGGGGAAGGAGAGAAATAATACAAGTCTCTACTCCAGACTAAATCCCTCTAGTCCGAGGAAATCCTGGGAGGAAACGCCGCTCCTGGCCTCGGTGCGGTTCTAGCTTTCATCTAAGAGGTGTGTGTAAAGTCCCTTCCTCCCCCGAGAGCGAACGGGGAACTCCCCGGCCCCGGCCTTTTTCGCCGCTTCCTTCTCGGCGCTGCCGGTAGAGGAAAGTCCCTGTCTGCCCCAATCTCCTAAACCGCGGGGAAGGGGTGACGCTCTCCAGAGGGACAAAACAGCCTTAATTCAACGAGACAAACTGACATACACAGACACAGACACAAAAGTCCACGATCGCCGTCCTCTTCCAATAAGTCTCCCACTCCGAAGTCTCCAGAGGAGAACCGAGAGGCTCGGCCCAGCCGGCCGCCAAGCCCAAGGGCAGTCTGTGCCGCCCGGCGGCACCCCCTCGCGCTCGGCGCCGACGGCCTCGGGGGCGTCCTCGCCGCCGGGAGAGGCCCAGCCCTCACGTCGAGACGCCCGCTGCTCAACTTCCTCTCCGCACAGGGACCGCGGGGGCTCAGAAGGCCACGATGGCAGTGCTCCAAGGGTTAATGTCTCTCAGCACCGGCTTATCGCAGCAGATCTGCCCGGGCTCGGCGGCTTCCGGACCGCTCTCCTCTCCCTCCGCTTCCTCCCGGCCGCCCCCGGGGCTTTTCCGTAAGAGTCCCGAGAAGCTGGAACCGAAGATGCTAATGAGGTTAGCCACGTTACCGGTCTCCATCTCCTCCTCCTCCTCCGCGGCCGCCGCCGCCCCGCCCGGCTGCTCCTCTGAGTTCCGGCGGGGTTTCTTGAGCGGGGTCGAGCCGGGCGCGGGGCAGTCCGCGGGGCCGCCGCCCACCCATCCCGCGCCGCGCTTTCTGGCGCAGACGGGGGGCAACGCGGGGGGCTCAGCCGCAGCGGGGAGCGGCGCGCGGCAGCCGTCCACGCGAGGGGCCGCGCTCAGCTTGTCCTCGTCCCCCGGGGGGCAGCCGCAGGGGCCGCGCGCTGCCTCGGGCCCCTCGGGGAAGACCCCCGAGACTTCCGCGGGACCCCCGGCTCCTCCGACCGCCGTCTCTCGCGGTCCCTCCACGAGGCGCCAGGCAGCTTCCGGCGCCTCCGCCTCTCCGCCCTGAAGAGTGTCCCCGGCGGCCGTCACCGTGGCCGCGGGCTCCGAGTCACCCGCCCTTGGCACTTCTGGGATGGCAGGGCGCTCCGGCTGAGGCTCGGGCTCCGGCCAGGAGGCACGGCCGGCCGGCGGAGGTGGCTCCCCCCAGCCCGCGGGTGGCCCGGCCGCCGACTCCTCGGGCTGCTGCGGCGGCGCTGGGGCCCCCGGGTGACCGGCCAGGTAGAGGCCGGGACACGGGTCGCTCAGGTAGACCTGGCGGGCGCTGCGGAGCACCAGCGAGACCAGGAGGTTCTTGTGCAGCTTGATGCCGCCGCGCTGGACCCGCGAGTTGTAGATCTTGCCCAGGGAGATGCTGACGATGCGGTGAGCCTCCAGTTTGAACTCCATCCTACCTCCTCCTTCCCAGGGCTGGCGCGGAGGTGAAGGGGTGAGCCCCAGCCCACGTTCCGAAGCTGAGACGGGAACAAGAAGTGCCAACAAGTCCGCCACGGGGGGTGGACCCTCGGTCTGTAAAGACTCTCGAAGAGAAACGGCTGTGACGACGCGCTCACTAGCCTCCACGCCCTCCCCACTACTGCAACACAGCCAGTTTCGCGTCCGGTCGCTAACTGAATGCAAGCAGGCCGCCCGGCGCCTTATAAAGGCCTCTCGACAGCCAATCGCGAGAGGCCGCCAACCGTTCCGGGGCCATCGGCGCGCCCTCGTGCGCCTCGAGCGGCCAATCAGAGACCGAGGAGGGGCGCCAGGGCTATTCGAACGTTAGTCCCGCGGAGAAGGTTCTTAAAGGGGGAGACGCGCGAGACCGCCTGCAGGCGGTTACCCCGAGACAGTGCTGCGAGCGCCGGTGATGCGGAGAACGGGACAGCCACGGTGTTGTTTGTCCTTAAATTTGCTGGCCTGTGCGCTGCTTCCCAGAACCAGAGCGAACTAAACCATTCGAACTTTCATCCGAGTATGGTGGTGGACTTCGTTCGGCAATAAAGCCTCGATCCTTCCTGGATCAGCTCTCCTCCCATTCCCACCCCGCACCACCGTTTCCAAGGCGACATACACCTGTAAGCTCCGCGCAACCTAACAGAAATGCAGACGAAGGCAAAATGCGGCACAGGATTCGCCTAGATAACATACTTTTGCTACAAGATATTTGGCAGATATTAATTTTGGATAAGTCCCTTGCCTCCTAAAGTCACATACACCCTAGTACCTGTCAATTTTAACACCGAAGAAAGAAAACGGGGGTTCTGAAAGTTCCAAAGTTTTTGTCTTCTCAGGAAGGTTTTGTGTCTACCTACAAAGTTTTTCGGAGAAGGTAATGGCACCCCACTCCAGCACTCTTGTCTGGAAAATCCCATGGACGGAGGAGCCTGGTGGGCCGCAGTCCATGGGGTCGCTAAGAGTCAGACACGACTGAGCGACTTCACTTTCCCTTTTCACTTTCATGCATTGGAGAAGGAAATGGCAACCCACTCCAGTGTTCTTGCCTGGAGAATCCCAGGGACGGAGGAGCCTGGTGGGCTGCCGTCTCTGGGGTCGCACAGAGTCGGACACGACTGAAGCGACTTAGCAGCAGCAGCACAAAGTTTTTGGTTCTCTATTTAAGCTAGTATTTATCACTTTGTTCTCTAGTTTCTAGAACCAATACAGTTGTAACATCAGTTACAGTGAAAGGTGGTTCACATTCTTGACAACGATTTTTCTTCAGTACGAGGACTGACCAATCCACCCTTGGGGGAAAAAAACCCAATATGTCATAATAGTACAAATAGAGAAGTCCTGTAATCCCATCATGATGTCATAATTTTATTTTGTGTCAAGGTAAAAATTTAGCGGAAGAATCTTCCAGAATTTTCTGGTCAGTCGATGACTTAGTCTATTTACTGATCCTTACACCAGAGGGTTGTCCAGGGTCCTAAACTGGGTTCCTGGAGAGTCATTTTGGGTTGGTCCCAGCTAAGCTCCACCGCAGACCTGCCTGATGCTGGGTAAATAACCTCAGGATGCTTCAATTTCTCCAAGTCTAAAAAGGAGAAATCACATACACATCTGCTCTATTATGCAGTATCTTCCGATGAATGACAACTCTCATCCACAATCTGAGTCACCAAACTAAGCAGTTTTCTTGGAGTCCATGTGAACGATAGCCTGATCTTGCATCAGGGTTTGGCCAAGTAATGTATTTACTTGGGAAAAGTACTAGTAAAAGACAGGTTTGATTAGGCTAATTCATAATCAGGATGTGATGGCTCAGTAATTATCTATCCTCACAACCTAATGATGATAACAGACACTAGTCCATAAGACCCAGAGTTCCTCTTCTCTAGGAATTTTCAGCTCACCTAAAGAAGGAGATAAAATGACAACACACACACAAAAAATGACAACACAAATAATTACAAAAACAAGCCATGTGTTTCATGTAATAATGAGCAATTTTTTTCCTTCTATTTTCTCTTTCTTTGAAAGCTAGTCATCACTATAAAACACTAAGAACACAGGCTCTGAAGATAAGCTTCCTGAGTTGCAATCCCAGCTCTACTTTTTGCCTGCTGTGTGACCTTTGGAAAATTAATTCACTTCTCTGTGCCTTGGTCTTTTTTATCTTAAAATAGAGATGATAGTAATAGTGCCTACCTCTTAGAGCTGTTGTGAAGAGAAAACAAGGTATCACATGCTAGCAATGGGTGTTTAGAACATCGCACCTTGCATGACTTGGGGTGGAAAAGACAAGGAAAGGAAGGAACCTAGATGGAACAAAGAATTTGTATTTGAGGAGGGTGTTGAAAATCCCAGAGGTGGGGGTCCACAAGTTCCAAGCAGCAGGGGCCACTGAGTCCATTGTAAGGAACACTTCATTTGGCAGGGGTGCCAGGCACCTACAGTAAGTGGAAAGATGAAATAGAAGCCGGGGTTACATGATAGAGGGTTGTGGATACCTATGAGCAGATGAGGAAGCTACCAAAGACTGTTTACTAAGGGAACCACAGAATAGATTCTAGAACAGTCAGCACCCTTAATTGCCACTTAATTATAAAGGGGACCACTTAATCATGAAGATCTAGGAGGACTTTAGGCAAAGAGTAGTAAAGGTCTGAACCAGCTGGAGGTAGTAAGAATGAAAAAGGCGAGAGACAAGAGGAACTTTAGTGATGATCTGGATGCTCTCCCCAACCCACACTGGTCCCTGGTAGACCAAGCCTTCCTGACCCACCTGAGTGGGGAGTCCCCCGATCCTCCGTACACCTTCATCACTGTCCCCGTTACTTCTTTCCATCATGCCTAGGGCTGCTCCCCAACTGCCCTCTGATCATAGGCAGGAGCCCATCTCATGTTTGTAGCCAGGAGATAGTGAAAATATTTTACAACTGTAGGACACAGGCACTGACCATCACGTTCTGGAGACCCTTCCAGTGCAGGGGTTTTGGGCAGGCTCCTGCAGGAGGGGCTGCATGTCCTGAAAGAGGGGCACTCAAGAGTTTCTGCCAACTGGTATGGCAGCATTTCAAGGTTATGACACCTGAGGTGGCCATACCAAGTGCATGGTGGTTTGGTCACTAAGTTGTGTCTGACTCTTGCGACCCCAGGGACTGTATGTAGCCCACCAGGCTGCTCTGTCCATGGGGTTCTCCAGGTGAGAATACTGGAGTGGGTTGCCATTTCCTTCTCCAGGGGATCTTCCTGACCCAGGGATTGAACCCAGGTCTCCTGCACTGCAGGGAGTTTCTTTACCAACTGAGCTACCAGGGAAGCCCACCAAGTACATATACACTTGGATTAATGAATTCCACTACAAACAAAGCTAGTGGAGGTAATGGAATTCTGCTTGAGCTCTTTCAAATCCTGGAAGATGATGCTGTGAAAGTGCTGCACTCAATATGCCAACAAATTTGGAAAACTCAGCAGTGGCCACAGGACTGGAAAAGGTCAGTTTCCATTCCAGTCCCAAAGAAAGGCAGTGCCAAAGAATGCTCAAACTACCACACAATTGCACTCATCTCACATGCTAGTAAAGTAATGCTTACAGTACTCCAAGCCAGGCTTCAGCAATACATGAGCCATGAACGTCCAGATGTTCAAGCTGGTTTTAGAAAGGGCAGAGGAACCAGAGATCAAATTGCCAACATCTGATGGATCATCGAAAAAGCAAGAGAGTTCCAGAAAAACATCTATTTCTGCTTTCTTGACTATGCCAAAGCCTTTGACTGTGTGGATCACAATAAACTGTGGAAAATTCTGAAAGAGATGGGAATCCCAGACCACCTGACCTGCCTCTTGAGAAACCTATATGCAGGTCAGGAAGCAACAGTTAGAACTGGACATGGAACAGCAGACTGGTTCCAAATAGGAAAAGGAGTACATCAAGGCTGTATATTGTCACCCTGCTTATTTAACTTCTATGCAGAGTACATCATGAGAAACGCTGGGCTGGAGGAAGCACAAGCTGGAATCAAGATTGCCGGGAGAAATATCAATAACCTCAGATATGCAGATGACACCACCCTTATGGCAGAAAGTGAAGAAGAACTAAAGAGCCTCTTGATGAAGGTGAAAGAGGAGGGTGAAAAAGTTGGCTTAAAGCTCAACATTCAGAAAACTAAGATCATGGCATCCGGTCCCATCACTTCATGGCAAATAGACGGGGAAACAGTGGAAACAGTGGCTGACTTTATTTTGGGGGGCTGCAAAATCACTGCAGATGGTGATTGCAGCTATGAAATGAAAAGATGCTTACTCCTTGGAAGGAAAGTTATGATCAACTAGACAGCATATTGAAAAGCAGAGACATTACTTTGTCAACAAAGGTCCATCTAGTCAAGGCTATGGTTTTTCCAGTGGTCATGTATGGATGTGAGAGTTGGACTATAAAGAAAGCTGAGCGCTGAAGAATTGATGCTTTTGAACTGTGGTGTTGGAGAAGACTCTTGAGAGTCCCTTGGACTGCAAGGAGATCCAACCACTCCATCCTAAAGGAGATCAGTCCTGGGTGTTCACTGGAAGGACTGATGTTGAAGCTGAAACTCCAATACTCTGGCCACCTGATGCGAAGAGCTGACTCATTTGAAAAGACCCTGATGCTGGGAAAGATTGAGGGCAGGAGGAGAAGGGGAAGACAGGGGATGAGATGGTTGAATGGCATCATCTACTCAATGGACATGGGTTTGGATGAACTCCGGGAGTTGGTGATGCCTGGCGTGCTGCAGTTCATGGGGTCGCAAAGAGTTGGACACGCCTGAGCGACTGAACTGAACTGAATAATGATGTTGTTGACCAGGCACTGAGCTCGCCACTGTAGACATTATACATCATCCTTACAAAGTTCTGAAAGTAGATGTCTTTATCTCCATTTACAGGTGAGGAAACTAAGGCTCTAAAAAGTCAAGTGATTTTCCCAAAGTCATACAGCTGTAGATGGAAGAGAGTGCACTTCAGCTTCGAATCTGTTTAATTCTAAAGCGTGGTGAGTTTGGGGCTCAGGGGCTATATTACCCTTGTTTCACTTCTTGCTGTTACCTTTAGGAACGTTATTTCATATCTAGGTGAAATAAGTAAAGCATGTTTTGTAACAGGGGCAAGTTATTTCATCTTTCTGTACCTCAGCCACCTATTGTGTACAAGGGGAATTATAAGCATATCTACAGTGTTCAGTACAGGTCTGAGTACCACACAAGTATTTATTTCTCATAATTATTATTATACTAGTGCCTAGCTCAGTACTAAGCACATAGTAGGTGTACTGTTCGCACTTGTTGAATTTTGAATGCTTTTTTTTTATTATACCAACTAGTAGGTGCTCAATAAATATCTGCTGACTTCAAATTGACCATGATCGCTGTTATTGTCAGGAGTTCCTCAGTCTTGAGACAGTAAAACAGAACCTTGAGAACTCATATTTGGAGGACTTGAGCTCTCAGGATCAGCAAGCTTCACCTTCACCTGCCAAAAAAGTGGGAAAGTATAGAACGTATTCTTCTAAGCTTTAGAAAGCAGTTAGAATTTGCTGTCATCTTCAGGATTTTCTCAGTTAAAAAGAGTAATTGGTAGCATGATGAGACTGGGGGTATCAGAAGGACAGAGCAAGCAACTGCTTTAGAAGTGGCCAGAGGAAGTCCATGAAGTCTGTCTTGCCCTTTCACCCCATCTTCTCCACTGGGCACACACAACTTAGTACGCTGAGTGTGGTCACAGTTATCCCCACTCAAGCACTGTCTAAGCTCTGATCTGAGGATTCCTTTTAACACAAGGCCTGTCCACCTACTTCTGCTACTGCTAAGCTGCTAAGTCGCTTGAGTCGTGTCCAACTCTGTGCGACCCCATAGACGGCAGCCCACCAGGCTCCCCCGTCCCTGGGATTCTCCAGGGAAGAACACTGGAGTGGGTTGCCATTTCCTTTTCCAATGCATGAAAGTGAAAAGTGAAAGTGAAGTCACTGAGTCATGTCTGACTCCTAGCAATCCCATGGACTGCAGCCTACATCTACTGAATTTATTTCTCGTTTGCATGACTAGGCATTATTATCAGATGATGACAGAGCCAATATTGCCTTAAATGGGGTCTAGTCAATATAAGAACAATGCAAACCCGCTATAGATCATGGATACAATGTTGTTATGTAGTCGCTAAGTCATCTGACTCTTTTGCAATGCCATAGACTGTAGCTTGCCAGGCCCCTCTGTCTGTGGGATTTCCCAGGCAGAAATACTGGAGTGGGTTGCTGTTTCCTTTTCCAGGGGATCTTCCTGACCAAGGGCTAGAACTCATGTCTCCTGCATTGGCAGGTGAATTCTTTAGCACTGAGCCACCAGGGAAGCCCCATGCATACAATAGCTCTGTGATAAGTAACCATGGTTAAGAAGTGGGCGAGTGAAATAGCAAATTATCTGCACTGTACCTACCTTTCAATGTTTGAAATTTGGAATTTGGGAGGAGTCAAAGTTGCTTTATGTAAATGAGTAATCATATGTGTGGCATCCCATTCTTTAGGAGGAAAACTCTACAAAAGCATACTATAAACACTTTTATGTAAATAATACTGCCCTTGCTCTTCTGAAACAGGCAATCCTCATTTCAACTTTCTCTCACTATCCTGGCATATTTTACATCTTTTTTTTTTCCTTTTTGGCGCCTTGACAACTATAAAATATCTTTATCTTCAAATAACATTCGACTAGGGGTGGACATCAAAACCTGACGGTCTTCTTCCTCCTCAGAATTTCCTTTCTGAAACTGTTACAGCCCCAGCCTCCATCTTGTCCTAAATTTTCTATGTTAGTTCAGAGAAACTTAGGTTGTTTTTAGGATCACCTTTGTCATACCTTGTCTCCTTTAATACTCCAAAGAAAAACAAATTCCCTCAGTAAGTACAGCATTCAAACTCATTCAAATGACCATGGTACCCTCTCAAGTCACAGAATGTGAAAACACCGCTGTAGAAAACCCTAGTCCTGCACTGTTCAATACTGTAGCCCCTAGGCCAATGTGGCTAGTGCCACTGTGGAACTGAATTTTGAAATGAAATAGGATAAAATCCTTTTCCTGAAACCCAACTTGATTTTGCCATTTAAAAAAATACTTATTTATTTAGGCTGCACTGGGTCTTACTTGTTGCAACTCACAGGATCTTCACTGTGACATGCATGTGGGATCTAGTTCCCCAACCAGGGGTGGAACCCAGGCCTCCTGCATTGGGAGCACAGAGTCTTAACCACTGGACCACCCAGGAAGTCCCGATTGTGTCACATTTTCTTTTATTTGTTAGATTTTTTTGATGTGAACCATTTTTAAAGTCTTAATTGACTTTGTTACAATATTTTTCTTTTAATTATTTATTATATTTGGCTGCCCAGGGTCTTAGTTGTGGCATGTGGGATCTTTGTTGCAGCATTCAAGATTTTTAGTTGCAGCAGGCAAACTCTTCGTTGTGGCACGTGGGCTCTAGTTCCCTGACCAGGGATTGAACCCAGGTCCCCTGCACTGGACGGCAAAGTCTTAACCACTGGACCACCAGGGAAGTCCTTGTGTCATATTTTTGAAATTTGAACATTTAGCATCCAAATCGATGCTGTAATTGTAAAACACATAGCCGATTTCAAAGAGTTAGTATCGAAAAGAGAATGGTAACATATTGAAATGATAAGATTTTGAATATATTGGGTTAAATAAAATTATTAAAATTAACTTAACCAGTTTCTTTTTACATCTGTGGCTTAAACTATATTTCTATTGGACAACACTGCCCTATGGATAATAAAGGGATTGGGAGGTGTGGGCATATAAATATGCATGAGCATATTGTGAGCAATTAACAAATGTCCTTGATTGGTGAAGGGGGAGAGCAGAGGAAAGATAAAATGAAAAGGAAATGAAACATGAAACACTTAGATGGTTGTAGAGGTGAGGAGAAAAATCAAAGAAAAATGTTAAAAAAAACAGAGCTAACTGGCCAGAAGAAAGTTCTTTCTAGAACTGAGAAGTAGCCACAAAGTTAGTGAAACCCAGTTCTCCTTATCTGAATATGATAATATATAAATTATCACAATATTATTTTAAAATTCAAAATACAACCATGCACACTTAAATTTCAGAGAGAAAACATACTCACTTGGACAGCCTCATTTTTGTGCGTTTGTAGGGTGTATTGATTCTTTTCAATTCTGAAGTCCACCTGGAATTGCAGGGCCATTTGTTTCTAATGTGCCACTTTCCTGCACAAAAACCTTCAGTGGTTCCCCATGACCTTTATGGCAAAAATCCAACCCTCTGGCCTGGTCCCCAGAGTACTACACAATACACTGTTAAAGACAAATAGCCTGGAGTGGAACAAGGGGACAGAGCCTGGCTTCTTACCAGCTGTGCATGGGCAGATTTGCAGGTGGCCCTTGCCTTGTAAAATTGGACAGTTGGACTAAAGTCAGTGGTCCTCAAATGATGGCTGCATATTAGAATCACCTGGGGAGGCTTTAAATCTGGAGTCTTCCAGCCCTCACCCCAGATGACTCAAATCAGAATGTCTGGAGTGAGACCCAGGCAGTGGATTCTTTTAAAGCTCAGTGTGCAGCCATGTTTGAGAACCGGTGGCCTAGCTGATTCTTTTAGGATCATTTCAGGTTTAGAATTCTACGATTCTATGAATCTAGGCAAATCTTTCCAACCTTTCTCTTACCCTGAGCAATATAAATGTCCCACCTCTTCCTCAGCTGGACAGTTCTGATCAAAGGTATATATCTCATCTCCTACTTCCTCAACAGAATGCACTCTCTCCTCCTGCCCAAATGCTGTACCATCACTTCCTCCAGGAAGCCTTCCATGCCCGCTGGTGTTTGCAGTGTGCTCACGTGGGCACACATACTCTCTCATAACCCAACATTCATTTGTTACTTAAAACAACAATAACCACTTGTTATCTTATGATATCTGTTTTTTTCTTTTTTTGTATTTTATTTATTCACATGTCATTTATTTAACTTTGATGTGGATATGTTTATTTCCCAATAACATTATAAAGTGCTGAGAAATGCTACATTATACTTTTTTTCATCCTGTCTCCACAACACCCAGAAAACTGAGTATTGCTATGTACATACATATCAAGGGATCAATAACCATCTGATAAACTAATTAATGGGTTCTCCAAATTTGAGACTAACATATTCAAACACAGCCAACTAGATTAGAGGAAAGAGTACCTGACAAGTTATTCTAGTGGCAACGTTAACCAAACTATCACAGTGAATACATTTTATCTTACCCTGGCTTACAATTATTCACGACCCTAAGCTCTACCATTTCCCTGTAAAAGCTATTTTCACATAAAATAAAGTGGGTTTTTTTTGATAGTTTGTTTTTTCTGCCATGCTATATACAAGTGTGGGATATTATTACTGAGGAAGTAGTTACTTGCCTGTGTCCGTGAAAAGTCGCTTCAGTCCTGTCCGACTCTCTGTGACGCTATGGACTGTGGCCCACTAGCCTTCTCTGTCCACAGGATTTTCCAGGTGTGAGTACTGGAGTGGATTGCCATGCCCTTCTCCAGGGGATCTTCCTCAACCCAGGGATCAAACCCACATCTCTTGCATCTCCTGCACTGGCAGACAGGTTTTTGACCACTAGTGCCATCAAGGGAGAAGGCAATGGCAACCCACTCCAGTACTCTTGCCTGGGAAACCCCACGGGCGGAGGAGCCTGGCAGGCTGCAGTCCATGGGATCGCTAGGAGTCAGACACGACTGAGCGACTTCACTTTCCCTTTTCACTTTCATACATTGGAGAAGGAAATGGCAGCCCACTCCAGTGTTCTTGTCTGGAGAATCCCAGGGACGGGGGAGCCTGGCGGGCTGCCGTCTGTGGGGTCACACAGAGTTGGACACGACTGAAGCGACTTAGCAGCAGCAGCAGCATCAAGGAAGCCCTAGTAGCTTTCCTATTAGTCACTCAGTCATATCCAGCTTTTTGCGACTCCATGGACTGTAGCCCACCAGACTCCTCTGTCCATGGAATTCTCCAGGCAAGACTACTGTAGTGGGTAACCACTCCCTTTTCCAGAAGATCTTCCCAACCCAGGAATGGAACCTGGGTCTCCTGCATTCCAGGCAGATTCTTTAGTGTCTGAGTCTGTTCTAATTAAACATTACTGGTTACCAAAAAGCCTACTGGGTATCAGCACCTCGTTTAGGGGTAACATATAGCTCTTTCAGCCAATAAGAAAGCCTTGCCTCATCTCCCTACTCCCCTTCTAATTGCTGTAGCCAATGGAACAAATTCTAAATCACCAATCAAGTCCATTTTAGATCAACACAGCTGATCTAAATTTCAACATGAATGTTCATTCGGTTAAAAAAAACCCCAGATCCCTAGCCCATCTCATGCTCATTTTGACTAAGCAAATTCTGAGTAAATTTATACAGACATATCCTCCAGTGCAAAAGAAAGTTTCAGATCTGCTCTCTAACCAGGAGCTAGTGTGTGGATTAGCATATTTATATTTATAAGGCAGCCTGAGTGCTTTTGAGGAAAAATGAATGTAAAATAGGCAGCATTCTCATACCCATCCCTGCACCATTATCACTTCTAAAGTTCTTGGAGTTCAACTCCTCTCATACTAAAAGATAATTCCTTTTGACAGTCCTTGAAAATATCAAAAAGATCATTGTGTGTTGGAGGGGAGGAAAGTGTTCTTTAAAAGTGAGGTAGGTCTAGACATCCTTCCATGAGAACGGGTCAAGGAAGAAAAACCAGTTAGAAAATGTTTTGTGGCATTGCCCTTTTAAGAAGCGTAAGATTTTGGTTCCCAGTCTTTTCCTTGTAGGCTGACATAATGCTTATGAAGTTTCAGAGTCACGTGGGGGGCCCCTGAGGTCAGAGTCCTGAGGAGCCGGTTCTCAACGTGGGTCATTTTCTGTTTGATTTTGAATTTGTCCATGCTGTGATGGACTGAGTGTGTGTCACCACGGCTGTTCCGATTAGTGTGCCTGTGTAGAATTGTTTTCCAGTGTGTCAGTGGGTGTCGGCAGGGGCAGGGGCGGGGTGGGGGTGGGGAGGGTGGCGCGGGTGTGCCAGGTGATCTGCTTAGTTTGGCCACAGTGGTTTGAATAAATGCTGCGGTCCCCCTGGATAACAGAGACCCTGATATTTCTTCCATTGTGACGGGATTTTTGTGTGTTTGGGATTTTGTTGTTGTTGTTGTTTGTTTTGAGGCTTATAAACAATTTTAAAATTACTTTGATTGGTTCTTGGGCCAATATTATGTTTCCAATTGGGCAGAAGAATTTTTTTTTTTTTTTTTAGACATTAGATTGTGTGCTTGTGCTTTTGAGGAGGAAAAGAAACCCCTTATTCCCAGCTTCTCCCTCCCCCACCTCCCCCCGACCCCACAGATGGGAGAGTAAAATAGAATGAAAAAAAGGGTATGGCTTTGCCCCCTCTGTTTTTTCTTCCATGAGATCTAACTAGACTGGAAGGGTTTGACAAACAATTAACAATCCTCCCCACTCAGCTGCTGTTTCCCAAAATAGCATCTCCTTGGCTGCCAGGGTAGATGGGGGCCTTCCGGGGAGGAAGGCACAAAGGTGCCCTCTTTATGAAACCTGCATCTCTGTGAGATCTTGAAGGCAGAGGGAGAAGCCCAGGGGATTAAATTAGCAGACAGCCCAGGCTCCACCTGGAAGGGAAATAGATAATAGGCTTTAAAGACAGGAAACAGCTTGTGCTCCAAAATAATAATTTTCGAAAGCAACACATGATGGATGCTGGGAAGGTTTTCTCCCCACCTCACACCCCCAGTTCATAATTTCGAAGCAAAATCTCTGTTTAAGAGGCAATTCGCGGTGAGTGAGTCAAGTCCTTTGGTATTCCTGTAATTCTGCCCCACATCGCCCCCATGTTGGGCAAGACTGTTCCAGCCAGCTTTTTTCTAAACCTGACTCCCAGCGACAGAAATTGCTCAACACCAGGTCTGGAGAGATCTGATTAGAGCTGGAATTGCTGTTTTTTTCTTTTTTCTTCCTCCTTTCTTCTCAGCCTTGTTCTCTTTCTTTCTCTGCTCTCTCAGCCTGCCATTTTTACCTCTTCCTGATGCTTTTCTGTGAAAGACGACCTCTCCTGCTCCCACATGTCAACTTGCTCTGCCAACCCGAGCTCTCTGGGGTCCTGAAATGTCTGCTGTCGTGAGTGGGAATGTGGATGGGAAGGGAAAGCACAAGATGCCCTAAACAAAGGAAACGGACTAACAACCTGCCTTTGACAAGGTCAGTAGCCTGAAGGTAAAGGAGAGAAGCGGAGAAACAGAAGGACCAAATACGCCCCCAAAGGATTAAACGTTTATACATATCAAATTGGATTCTAGGTTTTGCTGTTTCTAAATTTCCTTGAAAATATACCCAAAGGGAATTAAAACAGTTATCAAGAACTGTTCCATGAACTAACTCATAATCAGCCTCAGCTGCTAGAAGCCATGGGCTTGGTTCCTTTTGTGTTGAGTACATGCTTCCACTCTAACAGTAATGTTCTGGCTCATGGTCTGATCATACAACCATTTCCCTCTGGACTGGAACTTCCCTGAGGTTGTTAGCAGATGGGTGTGCATCCTCAGTGCATAGTACAGCATTTGGTCCAAAGAAGGCAACACAATGTTGGAAGTGTTGGGGTGAGTGGCTGGACAGATGGACGGATGGATGGATGGATGGATAGAATTCATAGTAGAGGAAGTCACTTGGAACATTCAGAAATTATCCCTTTTTCTCCTGATATTTTAGAAAAGGGATTATACAATTGGCAAACTTTCTTCTAACAGATAAACAAAATAGAAAAGTGATGTGATTAACTTTGACCTTCCAACAAGAGTTGTTCCTCATGTATATTCTTCAGCACCTAGCAGTGTACATGGCATGCGCAGGGTTACACTCAGCACACATTTGTTGAATTAATGATTTAGGAGAAAGACGGGTATCCTCCCATGAGGAAAGTTTCCAGAGAAGAGGATGGAGGAGCGGTGTATAGCTCCATAAATGTAAAGTGTTTTGTGACTTTATCTTTTTCAGCCTTGACTTTGTCAAACATCTTAAAGAAGAAAAATACCTCATGAAGTGAAGGGATATTCTGGAGACCTGAGAAGGGCTTTTAGAGTAAAGAGAGGAATATATGCTGTTGTATTTCCAAAGGACCCTCCCACAAAGGCATCTGTGGCTGACTCAAATGTTAGATGTTAGGATCCAGAGATGCTTATGTTCTTTTTACCTTGGCAAGGACTCTGCCTGATACAGGGATGTTAATTAGAGAGCAAAGTTAGTGCCAGAATTAACAGTCAAAATAGAGTACTTGCAGCTCAGAGAGCACTTCTGTCCTGACCCAAATTGGATGGAGGGGAAGACTGTGTGAATCCATAAAGGACTGGGATGATGCTAAACAAATATGTGATTTTCTGATATGTAACCGGGCTTCCTTGGTGCCTCAGATGGTAAAGAATCTGCCTGCAATGCATGAGACCCGAGTTTGATCCCTGGGTTGGGAAGATCCCCTCGAGAAGGAAATGGCAACCCACTCCAGTATTCTTTACTGGAGAATCCCATGTACAGAGGAGCCTGGCAGGCTATAGTCCATGGGGTCGCAGAGTCGGACACCACTGAAGCGACTTAGCACGCATGCAATCAGTATTTGATATAACATCAAGATAGCTTAAATTGGGATTTGTCATTCAGCTAACTTTTCATTTTCTAACTCCTCTCCCATTCCCCAAGCCCTGCCAAAAAAAAAAAAAAAAACCAACAAAAACCATAGGAGAGCTGAGATTTACAAAGAAAGGCTAGGAGATTTACCAAGCTCTGAACACAGAATATGCCTGGGAGGTTTTAGAAAGAGCAGTTAATTGGTTGGCTCCCGAATGTGTTAATCCTGAGCAAAGCTGTGTTACTACCTCATTAGCACATTAATTCTACTGACTGTTCTCTGCAGTCCTGTATCACTTAATATCCTGGGCATTTCTGGAGGTGGTTTTACAAAATCAAGTTGAACCGACTATAACTGCAAACTAAGACTCGTGGCTCGAAAAAGCTTCCTTTAGGAACATTGTAGATTAAGAAAAAATAAGGACGTAAGTATGTGCCTGAAATGTTGAGCCTGGTTCTTTCTTCTCTGCTCAGAAAACCTGTGGTTGGCCTCGACACTGTCGTGATTCCTGGCCTCTCCTGTAAGAAGACAGTGAGAGGTGAGCAGCGTTCCAACCCCACAAGCTATGCTGGAAATGGTCTCTGGGACCAGTGAAGGATTTGACACCCCCACCTCCACACACCCTCAACCGCTCTCCCTATGGAGAGGTGTCACATTTGCTCCAAAGTCTTCTCCCATTCAAGCTGAAGTTCATTGCCACATGGATTTCCATACAACTTATTTTTTGCATATATTTTCTAGAATTTTCCTCAAATGTGTCTTTCTTTCCATTCATTTATAAAATTGTTCAAGGTAGGGACCTTTTTTCAATCTGACTCTCCAGTGGAAACCACCAGCTTACTGTCTTATATCTAATTATCGTTCAGTGCTAAGTTGTATCCGACTCTTTTGAGACCCCATGGACTGTAGCCTGCTAGGCCCCTCTGTCCATGGGATTTTTCCAGGCAAGAATACTAGAGTGGGTTGCCATTTCCTTCTGCAGGGGATCTTCCCTACCCAGGGAGCAAATCCAAGTCTCCTGCACTGGCAGGTGGAGCATTTACCACTCAACCACTAGGGAAGGCCTTGTATCTAATAGGTACCCCCCCAGAAACATCTGTTGTTTTGAATTTTTGAGAGAGAAAAACAGCAGGGGACTGTGGAGAGATCACTGGGTGAGGAGTTAGATTCTCGCAGGGTTCTGCCACTAGCTGGTCAGGTGACCCTGAGCAAGCCATGGGACTTCACAGTCTAGGATCCTAATCTATGAAACGATGAACTTCATTTAAGTTCCTTTCTAGCTCCAACAGACTAGAAAAAGAGGAACAAAAAAGATTTTGCGTAGTCCAATTTTATTTGCTGAGTTAGAGGCAGTGGAGAAATATTTTAAGGTAAAAGAAGTTGAGATGTTTCCTAAATATTTCCAGCGTTTATTAAAATCCCTGAAGTTTGGGTTCTAAACTAACAAAATATGAGAGAACAGAAAGAGCCAACACAATATTCTAGTTAACTCTTAAAAATAATTATTTGACGTCATTCATCCAGTGAAGAGGCACTGTATACTCGTGCTGGGCCACGTGCTGGGCCCTGGGAACACCTGGTATGGTACCATTCAGCCCCATGCGATATACGACATAAATTAACATCACTGAATACACTTTCTTCCTTGAAATTGCCTTTCTTGGCTCCTGTGATGCCACTGTGTAACACTATGAACTGATGGAAAAGTAGTTAGGGATAAGGTGATATAGAGGACGAGTTTTAATGTATTTTTTTTATTCGTTCATTCAACAACTATTTTTTTGAGCACTTCTATGTGCCAGCTACTGTCCTTGGTGCTAGAGATACCTCAGTGAACAACGCAGATAGCTGTAGTTCCCTGTTTCGGGGGCAGATGTTGCTTTGTTAAGGGTTGGATAGTGGCTGGAACTCCCCTACTCACTCCTATCTTACTGTACATTATCTTCTTCTGCAACTACTAGAAGAAAAAGCAGTTCAAGCCTCTTTGACACCATGAGCCTTGGTCCCCAGCATTCCCCTTGCCCCCTCCTCAAAGAATTTGCCGTCTTCGATCCTACCTTTGTTCTATTGTAGGACCAATCACGATGAATTTCTATTGTACTCTTACCTGTCTGTCTTCTCTACAAGGAGATGAACTGCATCACACCTAACCACATATGCAGATCAATTCCACAAGGATCTGCCCCTTAAGGAACTATGCGCTTAACTGGTTTATTCATTAGGTTGATCAGTACAGTCATAATGGAAAGCGTTAGTCATAACTCTTAGGTCACTAAGAGCCACAGAAAATGGTTGATGTATTTGTAGACTCAAGGTACAGCTGTGAGCAACTAGAAAACAGCCACTGCAAGGGAACTAACTTGAGAACCCAACAGTCAGAATGTCTGAAGGATAATCAGTCTTAAGACTGTGCAAAAAGAGGCTTAACATTCAAATCATCTTGAGCTCCTCGCCACCAAGTGTTGAGTTTGTTGCTCATATAAGTCAGTGATGCTTACATTGCCTTAGGTGAGGGCACCTTCAAAGGCAGCAAGATCCAGGCACCAAATACCTTACACTTCTTCTATTATGGGGTTTTAAAACAGTGGAAATGTTCCAAAGACTTCCCAAACAAATTATTTTAATGTTGTAACATGAAATTACCAAATTCTAATAAGATAGCTTTTTCAGATTACTCCATTGTTAATGGGTCTCCTTACGTGTCTTAATTTTACAATCTTACTGATTGCAAACGAAATGGAATTTTTCGAAAAAGGGGTCTGGGGGTAGCTATGATAACAGACACAGATCATTTTAACAAGCTAGGAGTATCAGTCTGTTATCTGGCCAATATCTATGTGGAACTTGTTTCAAAGAAGCCAAATAATTACGAGTATCATAATTACAAGTGGCTTTCATTTTAGAAATATTTTATTTTGAAATAATTATAGATTTCCTGGAAAGCACAAAAATAGTACAGAGAGGTCCCCTGTACCCTTCACCAAGTTTCCTCCACAGTTACAGCTTACATAATTATGGTTAATGTGGAAGCCAAGAAACCAGTACTTATACCATATGTGAGTATCAGTTCAGTTCAGTTCAGTCGCTCAGTTGTGTCCAACTCTTTGCGACCCCATGAATTGCAGCACGCCAGGCCTCCCTGTCCATCACCAACTCCCAGAGTTCACTCAGACTCACGTCCATCAAGTCGGTGATGCCATCCAGCCATCTCATCCTCTGTCGTCCCCTTCTCCTCCTGCCCCCAATCCCTCTCAGCATCAGAGTCTTTTCCAATGAGTCAACTCTTCGCATGAGGTGGCCAAAGTACTGGAGTTTCAGCTTTAGCATCATTTCTTCCAAAGAACAAGCAGGATTGATCTCCTTTAGAATGGACTGGTTGGATCTCCTTGCAGTCCAAAGGAGTCTCAAGGGTCTTCTCCAACACCACAGTTCAAACTCATCAATTCTTCGGCGCTCAGCTTTCTTCACAGTCCAACTCTCGTATCCACACATGACTACTGGAAAAAACCATAGCCTTGACTAGACTGACCTTAGTCAGCAAAGTAATGTCTCTGTTTTTGAATATGCTATCTAGGTTGGTCATAACTTTCCTTCCAAGGAGTAAGCGTCTTAATTTCCTGGCTGCAATCACCATCTGCAGTGGTTTTGGAGCCCCCCAAAATAAAGTCTGACACTGTTTCCACTGTTTCCCCACCTATTTCCCATGAAGTGATGGGCCTGGATGCCATGATCTTAGTTTTCTGAATGTTGAGCTTTAAGCCAACTTTTTCACTCTCCTCTTTCACTTTCATCAAGAGGCTTTTGAGTTCTTCTTCACTTTCTGCCATAAGGGTGGTGTCATCTGCATATCTGAGGTTATTGATATTTCTCCTGGCAATCTTGATTCCAGCTTGTGCTTCTTCCAGCCCAGCATTTCTCATGATGTACTCTGCATATAAGTTAAATAAGCAGGGTGACAATATACAACCTTGACGTACTCCTTTTCCTGTTTGGAACCAGTCTGTTGTTCCATGTCCAGTTCTAACTGTTGCTTCCTGACCTGCATACAGGTTTCTCAAGAGGCAGGTCAGGTGGTCTGGTATTCCCGTCTCTTTCAGAATTTTCCGCAGTTGATTGTGTTATTTTATCACATGTGTAGGTTTGTGTGGCCACCACTGTAGTCAGGACACAGGTCTACTGTCTCTCACATGCCCCCCCTTTATAGCCACATCCAGCCTCTTCTCTCCAACTACCCCTGACCTTGGTAACTGCTAATCTGTTTTCCATCTCTCAAAATTTTGTCATTTTGAGAGTGTTGTAGAACGGAATTATGTAGTATCTGAACTTCTGAGATTGGCTTTCTTCATTTAGCGTAATGCTCTTGAGGTTCATCCAAATTGTTGCATGTATAAATAGTTTATTCTCTTTTACTGATGAGTAATATTCCATAGCATGGATGGACCATTGTTTTATGGAGGGACCTTTTGGTTGTTTCCAGTTTCTGGCTATTACAAATAAGGCTGCAATGAGCAATGTGTACAGATTTCTATGTGGACATAGGTTTTCATTTCTCTGGAGTAAATTACTAGGAGTTTCACTTCTGGATAAGTATATTTTTAGTTTTTAAAGAAATGGCCAAACGATGTTGCTTTTACCATTCGGTGTTCTGTAAACAATGGGTGAGTGATCTAGTTTCGCTTTCTCTGCATCCTTACCGTATTTGGTGTTGTCACTACTTTTTATTTTAGTTCTTCTTATAGGTGTGTACTGATAATCTGTGGTCTTAATTTGTTTTCCCCTAATGACTAGTGATGTTATGTTATAAAGATATAAAGTTTGTAATTAGTTTTAGCATTTCTTTTGTCAAATCATTTTATTCTCTTCTAAGCCTCAACTTTCTCATCTGTAAAATGAGAGAATTTAACTGTATAACCCCTAACCTGACATCCCAGTTTGAAAATCCTTCGTATCCCTGGATCTACCTTGGGTGAGTTTGTTTGCAAGTTGAAGAGCTTTCCGTTTTCCCCTTGTGCCTCAGCTCTTCCCATCTGCCAACAGCTGCCAAGGAATGAGTCTTATCCATGGCCTTCACTGACATTTCCATGGAACACATGACAATTCTCTATGTGCTTCATTTGGCCCTATTCAGCATTTAAGTCACATCACCAAAGGCTGAGCAAAAAGATCCAGACTTTCACAAATTTATAAGGGACTTTATTAACTTTCTGAATCATTGTAAAGCTGTTTTGATTCCTTTATTCCCAAAGTTCACTATGGAACATAGCTTTTCGCTTTGTTAATTTTTATTTATTTACTTTTGGCTGCACTCGGTCTTGGTTGCGGCTTTCTCTAATTGTGGCGAGCAGGGGCTCCTATCCGGTTGTGGTGCTCAGGCTTCTCATTGCAGTGGCACCTCTTGGTGTGGAGCACGGGCTCTAGTAGTTGCAGCAGGCGGGCTCAGCAGCTGCAGCTCATGAGCTCTGTAGTTGTGGCACATGGGCTTAGTAGCCTGATGGCATGTGGAATCTTCCCAGACCAGGGATCAAACCTATGTCCTGTATTGGTGACCAGATTCTTTTTTTAAAAAGCTTTTTATTTTATATTTGTGTATAGTTGATTAACGTGTGTGTGTATGTATGTATTTACATACATATACAGGTATCCATGCTGGTAGAGAATCTGCTTGCAGGGCAGAAGACCTGGCTTCAGTCCCTGAGATGGAAAGATCCCCTGGAGAAAAGACTACCTACTCCAGTATTCTGGCCTAGAGAATTCCATGGACTGTATTAGTCCATGGAGTCACAAAGAGTCGGACATGACTTTCACAGGTATTCATTCTCTCCTATAGATAGACATGTATCCATTCTACCTCAAACTCCCCTCCCATCCAGCTTGCCACATAACATTGAGCAGAGATCCCTGTGCTATTTCATAGGACCTGTTGGTTATTCATTTTAAATATAGCAAAGTGTACATGTCAATCCCAAACTTCCTATCTCTTCCTCGTATTCTTCTCCTAACCCCGGCAACTTTAAGTTTGTTTTCTAAAGCTGTGAATCTGTTTCATAAATAAGTTCATTTGTATCATCTCTTTTTATATTTCCATATAAGAGATGTCATATATTTGTCCTTCTCTGTCTGACTTACTTCACTCAGCATGACAATCTCTAGGTCCATCCATGTTGCTGCAAGTGGCATTATTTCATTCTTTTTAATGGCTGAGTAATATTCCATCATGTATATATTTACCACATCTTCTCTGTCGATGAACATTTGGATTGCTTCCATACGTTGGCTATTGTAAACAGTTCTGCAGTGAACATTGGTGTGCATCTATCTTTTCGGACTGTTTTTCTCTGGATATCTGCCCAGGAGTGGGATTGCAGGGCCATATGGGAGCTATATTTTTAGTTTTTAAAGAAAACTCCATACTGTTCTCCATAGTGGCTGTACCAACTTACATTCCCACCAGCACTGTAGGAGGGTTCCCTTCTAAGCACATCCTCTCCAGCATTTATTGTTCGTGGATTTTTTAATGATAGCCATTTTGACTGGTATGAGCTGTTACCTCATTGTAGTTTTGATTTGAATTTCTCTAGTAATTAGTGATGCTGAGCATCTTTTCATGTGCCCTTGTTTTGGCAGGTAGATTCTTAACCACTGGACCACCAGGGAAGTCCTAGAATATAGTTTAGAGTAAAGTGAAAGTGAAGTCGCTCAGTCGTGTCTGATTCTTTGTGACCCCGTGGACTGTAGCCTACCAGGCTCCTCCGTCCATGGGATTTTCCAGGCAAGAGTACTGGAGTGGGGTGCCATTTCCTTCTCCAGGGGATCTTCCCGACCCAGGGATCAAACCCGGGTCTCCCGCATTGTAGGCAGACGCTTTACCGTCTGAGCCACCAGGGGAGCCATTAGAGTAAATGATACCTTATCATTTTCATCAAGCATCAGTCAAGTGCCTACTATGTGCAGATAGGGTGAGGTACTGGAAAGAGCACAGCTCTATATGGAGAAGGACCTGGATTTGAATCATGTGTCTGTCATTTATGAACTCGGACCTCATCAAGAAATGTAACATCTGAATTTCAGTGACATGGAGATAAGACCTGCTGCTGAAATTATGACGAAAAGAGACCCATACATGTAAAGCGCCTAGTTCACAGTAAGTATTCCGTGAATGGTAGCTATGATTATGTGGGGCACAAGGTGTCGTCCCTGGAGAAAACCTAGAGGAAGAGACACAGCATGTGGCACACGCTGTGCCAAGTGCTTTCACACACACACACACACACACGCACACACACACACACACACAAACACACACATCTCCTTCGACTCTCACACTAACACTAGGAAAGAGGTACTTAACTGTTTTTTTAAAACTGAGGCAAAGGAGATTGAATTCAGACTGTGTCCTTAAGCAGCATCCAGTCTAGCCAGAGAGATCAGCTGTGCAGAAACATAAATTTCAGCACAGAGTAGCCAGTGTCCTTTGAGGGCCAGAGCCAAAGGCACTGGGGGTTTGAGAAAGGGAGTGGATTCTGAGGACTGGCCAGCTGGGGAAGGCAGAAGGAAATTAGAGGATTAGAGCTTCCTCTGTCTCGCTGGACATCTCTGAGTTCCTCGATGTCACCACCACAATTGCCTGTTGACCTTGGAAGCCCAGCACAGCTGCTGTGGCAGGGGGAGGGGGGTTGAAGAGCGGGAGGGAAGCCCTGGGCTCTTCCAACCCTCCTCTCTCTCTCTCCTCCCCTTCACTAATGCAGTATTTATAAACAAGCCTTCCTATCTCCATTAGGCTCCGGAGTTCTATCCAACCTGTGTTTTTCAGCATTATCTCCAAAGGTCATTGTCAGAATTGTATTTCTTCTATTAACATGAAGCCCAGGGTCTATTTTACAGAAATACATTCCAGATTATCTTCCCTAGAATCATTCTCTATCACGTGAGCTTGACTTGCTTATAAGCACATGTCTGGGCCATTTCTGCACTTGACTTTCAAAACATCATTGGGTACCATTTTCTTCATAGTCTGGCTCATAGTAGATATTACAGAAAGTCATTTAGTCAATATACACAGTTATTGAATGTCTACTCTGTGCCAGGTACTGGTGTCTTCGGCCTCATGGAACATACAGTCTATGAATGGCTGATTAACTAATGAAGGACATATGAATTTAACTTGAGTATCAATATCCATGGCAGATTATTAATGAAAAATTGTAATAAATAAACTCTGTGGCTTTAATGAAGGTATGGTGTATGCAGTGCCACACAAAGAAACGACTAATTCATTGTGGCAGAGGCCAATCCTTGAAAATGGCATCACTGGGCCTATAAACATGTCATCTTGTAGACAAATCGCAGGTCTATGAAGCTGGGCAAGTTTACAGATTTTTGAAATTTGATCTCAATTTCAGTTGCAAAGACCTAAATTGGGTTAGAGCAGCTTGCCTTTCATCCTCAACCCTCCTTGTTCCTCAAGGATCAATGACTAATTCAGTTTTTTAAAAGTCAGATGGCAGACAGCCCAAGTTCTCAGCCTCTGGGGGTTACATCTGGTTTGGTGACTTCCGTGGTGCGTCATGCAGGGGGCATGTATCTGCAGCCATTATGTGAGTGATACGCAGAGTATAAGCGTTGGAATCTTTTCAAGTACGTCAAAGGGCTGTATTTCGGCAGCTGATGGACTCCAAATGTTTTATTTTTTATTATTCCAGATTTTCCTGGAATTGTCTCACCTTTTGAGTTTGTGTTGTCTCTGTGTGTTCCCAGAATTCTTTATTTAGGCTACTGTCATGTTGCTGTTTAAAAAAAAAAAAATAGAGAGCTTTTACTCAGTTCAGTTAACAATGTCACCTTAGAATCTACACTGATTCTTCAAAAAGGGAGAAAAGCAGACTGCTTTAGCTTGGGGGTGAATGTCTCATTTCTCCCTTGGTTTCACTTCCTTTTCCATTCTGGTGGCTTCCCATTTCATTCTGGAGTCTCCTGTTCCCTGAATTTAGTTTCCATTTAAGAAGCTATTTTCTCAGAATCCATTTTCCTCCTTAGTTGTTGCCACCTTCTGGCCCTGGTTTTGCATCTTCAGAGGTCTGGCTGCTGCCACAGCACTTGCCTTAGCCCCAGCCTCGGCTTGCCAGGGCTCCAGGCCAACTCAGCTTTACTGCTGCCACTCAGCCGCTCACTCCAACTGTCCAGCTCCAATGGACTCAGAACCTTCTGGTCCCAAACATTCTCTCATACCCAACCCCCACCGCGGAACAAAGGCAGACGCTTCTACTGGGTGCTGCTGCGGGTGCTGCTGCTGCTGCTGCTGCTAAGTCGCTTCAGTCGTGTCCGACTCTAGGTGACCCCATAGACAGCAGCCCACCAGGCTCCCCCGTCCCTGGGATTCTCCAGGCAAGAACACTGGAGTGGGTTGCCATTTCCTTCTCCAATGCATGAAAGTGAAAAGTGAAAGTGAAGTCACTCAGTGCAGCTAACCCTAAATGGGAGGAAGCAGGAGAGGAAAATATACGCATGATCAATTCTCTTTAGCACTGTTTCCTATACTTCATAGGTGATGAGTACGAATTGATGGAATTTGTATTTCAAGAATCTTCATTGAGTTTCCCTGGTGGCTCAGTGGTAAAGAATCTGCCTGCCAATTCAGGAGACACGGGTTCAATCCCTGGTCTGGGAAGATCCCACTTGCCACAGATCCCACTTGTGTAAAGCTGTGTGCCACAACTGCTGGGCTCGTGCTCTAGAACATGGGAGCCACAACTACTGAGCTTGAGGTCCACAACTACTGAAGCCCTGTGCCCTAAAGCCTGTGCTCCACAACAAGAGAAGCTACCTCAATGAGAAGCCTGCACATTGCAACTGGAGAGTAGCCCCTGCTCACCACAACTAAAGAAAAGCCCGCACAGCAAGAAAGATCCAGCACAGCCAAAAATAAAAATAAAATAAATAAATAAATAAAATTTAAACTTGCATTATTAACTAAATACTTCCAAGTAATGGTAGAAAGGGAATTTCAGAATCCTTAAGAATAAAAAGAAACATATTAAGTATCAGATATCTGGGTCCCCAAGATGGCTGAGTGATAGCCACAGATTTTTTTCTTTAGTCACTAAGTCATGTCTGACTCTCTGCGACTCTGTGGACTGTAGCCTGCCAGTCTCCTCTGTCCATGGGATTTCCTAGGCAAAACTACTGCAGTGGGTCGCCATTTCCTTCTTCAGGGGATCTTCCTGACCCAGGGATCGAACCCATGGCTCCTGCACTGGCAGGCAAGTTCTTTACCACTGAGCTACCAAGGAAGCCCCCAAGATGGCTGAGAACTCTTTTATCAGCACCTCTTCTTGGAACCTTCCAGAAAAAGGTGGCTGAAGGTAAGAACCTCTGAAATCTGTCCTTGTCCCTAATGTGTGTGTGTGGGAAGAGGAGTGTGGTTAGAATGTTTGGGATATCTAATCTCACAGACAAGGCAATAACAGGATAAAGTATTAAACAAAGAATGTTGATGCTGATGGAACCTTTGAAGAATTCGGATGAATCCTTGGAGTATTCATCCTGGGCCCCTCGAATGTCGTGCAATCCTGAGTGGGATATTTCCCGTCTATGACTTCATTTGTAAGATGACACTGTTCTTTTGCACCAGTACATGTGGACCAGCTAATTAAAATACTGTACTGGTTCATTCAAGAAATATTTACTGAGTTCCTACTACATACAAGGCATCGTGCAAATGGACTGTCTAATATGACATAGTAATTTAAAAATAGATCGCCATAAATAAACTCCATGATAGGGTTATGTAAAGCCTTTCAGATAATTTTAGCCATTTGTATACACAAATAGGACTTCTAATTCTACCATTTGAATGACTTAACCTGTATTTTTCCACCATCACCCTTCCCTTCCAAACCAATTCATTCGTCTTAGTCTGCAGCCAATTTCTATCCGTTTTCTAATGGTAGGATTAGAGCTGTCATGTAAGACTGTGCCCTCTACAAGGACATCTCACCAAAGGGGCAAACAGGGTAGAAATACTCTACGTTCTGCTGGCTAAGCCATATGACCTGGCCTTGGTCACCATTCACCCAGAGGAAGGAAATAGTTTTCTAATTTGCACAAATGTCCCTTGTATTTTAATTGTGGCCCTCCTCAGTTGGTTCATGGGCCAGAGATGGAGTAAATGGACAGAGTTTAGTATTGTAATTAAATAAGATTTACAATAAAGATACATATAATGGCATAGATGGTGTCTATCTAGCTACGTGGTAAGTCATTCACGTAGGTGGCTATAATTGGTGTTCTTTTTACTCAGCCAAGCCAACTATGGGGAAGCAAGAGAGACGGAGAAGGAGGCCACAGTGAAAGCTTGGTGAGTTCCTCTGGAGCCCCAGTTTGGGCTTCTTCCTCAGCAGAGGGTCCTCATCAGCTAAATGTTTCCAGAGATCTTGTGTCCAGGGGTCTGAAGGCATATTTAACCTACTGAAAGACACCAGCATCTTCCCTCTGAACCAAAGAGAGCAGGCATCAGAAGTCTCAGTCTCTAAAGGAGAAGCTGTTGGGCAAGTAGATCAATGAGCAGCTGCTTTTACCATCAGGGATGAAAGCTGGAGGCCAAAAATACCTTTCCTTGTCAGGCAAAGGTTGGGGGGATGAGCCTTATAAATGAAAGAAAACCAAGTGGTATGATTTAAAGAAAGGATTGTGGTCCCCCAAACTCCCCCAAAACCATATGCAAAATTCTGCCAGATTCATTTGACTAAACTCCTCTCGTGGAGAGTTAAGGTCAGGTGGACTGCTTACGAGTCAGTCTCACTCTGGGGAGATTTTGTTTAATTATTTTGATTTCCTAAGTGCCAGCTGATTCACTGGAGCAAAACGAACTTTTGCTGGATTGAGAGGAGCCTGCAGAGGTTTGGCAGAGGTGTGCTATGGGTTAAACTGTGTATACCCCCAATTCAAGTCCTAGCCCCAGTACCTAAGAATGTGACCTTATTTGGAAATGGAGTAGTTGCTAATGTAGTTAGTTAAGATGAGGTCCTATCGGAGTAGCATGGACCCTTAATCCAGTATGACTGCTATCCTCATAAAAAGGGAACGTTGGACGCAGAGACCCACACACAGGGAGAACACCAGTGAGGACTGGAGTTACACAGCCACAAGCCAAGGCACTACCAGCAGCTGGGAGAGAAGCCTGGCACAGACTTTTCCCTGGTGGCTTCAGAGGGAGCACAGCTCTGCCAACACCTTAATTTTGGACTTCTGGTCTCCAGAACAGTGAGATGGGAAATCTGTTGCTCCAGAGCCGCCCAGTCTGCAGTGGGTTGCTATGGCAGTCATAAGACACTAATGCCCTGTGGAATGGGGAGAGAGTGGTGAGACAGTGCGTGACGGGCTCTGGCTTTCCAAACATGACCAAACCATACCTCCCACCCACATGTTCTTCCCACAACGTGACTTTGCCAATTTTCCCATTGAATGCTGAGGTCTCTATACCCTCCCCTTGAACCTGAACAGGATTTTGTGACTTCTTTGACTAACTAGAGTATGGCGAAGGTGACATAGTCTGGCTTCCAAGGCTAGGCCACTTCTGCCCTCATCTCTTCGGACACTTCCTCTGAGGGAAGCTAGCTGCCGTGTTAGTGGTCTTGCTGCCCTGAGGCCACCATGCTGTGAGGAAGCCCAGTATAACCCACACAGAGAGACCACATGGAGAGCCCTGGAGTCTACACAGAGAAAAAGATGCCTGACCCTCCACCCTGAGTTGCTCCAGTCCTGCACTGTTTTAATTCCAGTCACTATTTGACTGCAACCCCAAGCCAAAACTGCCTACCCAAATCCCTAACCCACAGAAACTCTGAAAGATATTAATGATGAAAACAATTGCTGTTGTTTTAAGCCACTAGGGCTTGGGATTTGTTACACAGCCTGCAGGGGTAACTGGAACATGAAAGGACTTTGGAGAAAGGGAGCCCAAAGGGAAAGAGAGAGATGCAGAGATGTTACAGTGAGATCAAAAGCTAAAAGATGGCAAAAGTCCAAAGAAAGAGAGGTGGTGAAGGCATTTCAGGAAGGACAGTGGCGGCTTTTTCTCCAACAAGGGCAGTGCAGTCAAGTGGAAAACATCTGGGCTGGAAGACAAATGACCCCACACCCCTCCAGTGCTGCTGCCCACTGGCACTTTGAGCAAATGCCTTTCTTTCCCTGGAGAACGTTTTGTGAACTCATGGGGTGTGGAAGAACAGCTCACCCTGGAAATGCGGAGCTAAAGAGCAAGAATTGCCCCCCGACACACACATACCCATGCATCAATTCTGGGGCCTCCAGGCACTGTCTGACTGTGAGGGGTTGTTCTCATGTAGACTCTGCTGCTGGAAGATGCACCGACTAGCCGAGACAAGTATCTGACCACTTGGCAATCACAGTAAATGAACCCAATGACATTCCAGTTTATGCACCCACAGGGATGCTTGACCTACACGTTAGGACAAAGACCCCAGACATGGGTAATGAAAACAAGGTGGGGCCACTCGGAGGGACCCTGCCCGAAAATGATCAACTGGCCTCCCTGGAGGATGACTATTCCTCAGGGCCACAACTGCGAAACCAATCTCTCCTTAGGTTAAAAACAGAGAGAAGAGGAAAAACCAAGTATGTAGTTCCTTGGAAATAAGGAATGAGCCAGAAGAACTTGAAAATAGTGGGAGAGGCAGAGGAGGCCAGCTCTCTGATGGGCCAGCTCCTGCGTACGACAGAGAAGCCTGGGCCAGGACAGCCTTGCCTGACTTTCACTCTGCTCTTCAAACCGCTTTCCTCCCTTCCCTCATACACTGTCATTTAAGTATGCTACATCTTGGTCTGTATGTGCTTAACAAGAAAATATATAATAAATAGAGTCTAAAAAACAAGATGAATAAGAAGAGAGTTGAACATATTTCTCATCCAGTATTCTCAACCCAAATAGTAGCCTGACAGGCTCCTCTGTCCATGGGGATTCTGCAGGCAAGAATACTGAAGTGGGTTGCCACGCCCTCCTCCAGGGGATCTTCTCAACCCAGGGTTCAAACCCAGGTCTCCCACATTGCAGGCAGATTCTTTACTGTCTATGCTCCCAGGGAAGCCCAAGAATACTGGAGTGGATAGTCTATTCCTTTTCCAGGGGAATTTCCTGACCCAGGAATTGAACTGGGGTCTCCTGGATTGCAGGTGGATTCTTTACCAGCTGAGTTACAAAGGACGCCCAAGTAAAGCCAATCCAAAGTCAAAAGATGATTGTGGTGATAGCACAGTTGTTTTTAATGTTTAATTAATTATCAAATATTTCATAGATTCCAATAGCTGAGCATCTGTAATCAACAAACATGAGCTAATGAAGCAAGAAGTCCAAAATTATCAAGAAATAATGTAATCTTGAGCCACTTGTAAAACAAAGGTACAAAATCATCCCTTTATATTACATTTATATAACTCTCTTTATGTTATAAAATCCCCAAGGGAGAAACAGAGATGCTGCTAGTGCGTTACTGGATGTCTCCTCACCACATCCTTGCCCTTGCCTCTGCCTTCTCCTCTTCATCCATACAGACATTTTTATTACATGTTAAGTGTAGGGCAAGGCTCTGGCAACACAAAAAGGCTTTGACTATTAACATCTTTGATGAGAGTACTGTGCAGTTGGAGAGACAAGACATTTATATAGATATAGCACCTGAATCACTGTAAGTGTCCATTCAAAAATATATTAAGTCCCTAACTATTCTAATTGTAAGAAGAAACCATTCCAGAAATAAAGCTGCTCTCTTCACAGTGCAACACTGCTTAAAAGATGGTATGGAAATCGCCCATGGCAACCCTAAAAGCAAAATAAACAAACACAAATGTGCTCTTATGCAACTCAGCTGGCGCCAGGAAAGAGACGCAGGGTGGGAGCTTCATCCATGGATGGAGGTGGTGACAGTGGAGCAAGGAATAGCCCTGGCACACTGAGAATGTCTGTACCTGCGACTGTGATGATTAAAGCCAGAGGGTAAATGTCACAGTCAAGAAAGAGCAAAGGTCAAGTCTGATGTACACGTTTAAAGTCAGCTGTCAAAGCTGGGTCTGTCGAAGTATCAGAGCTGAGGTGTGCGGTCAGACAGGGTTGGTGAACTGGGACAGATGAATATAGAATTGACGGTCAACCAGAGGACCAGGGGCTACACAGAGGCAAGATGAGGGTAAGTGATGGTGAGGATTTTAAGAGGCTGAAAAGAGTAAGGAGGATCAAGGGAATCTTAATTCTCACAGTGGGACTTCTGTTTATTCCCAGTGCAGATGTATAAAGAAAAAGCACAGATATAGAGGTGAGTTGAGCCCATCTATAATAAACCTGTAGAGGAAGGGTAGAAATTAGAACTGAACCCTCTTCTGAGACATACTATCATTTTTACATTAAAAGATGGCACTTGGGTTCATGGGTCTGTATTTCCACTGATGGTGATAATGTCTGATTATTATTTTTCTTACTTTCCCATATAAGACAGAAGGACAGATCTGACAAGGTATATTTCCAAGGTGCCCAGCTGCCAGGCAGAGCTGCCATAAGAACAGGGCACTTCTGCTTCCTCTTAGGCCAGGAAAGGTATAAAATGATCCCACCATTCACAGGCTGTTGTAGAAACTTGTTGACTGTTCTCATGATATGGTCCCACCTGTCTGTAGGGTCACAGTCATGGCACTTTTGCATAGTAAACATTTTCCTGAAAGAAGAGAAAAGCCTTTTATGATATAGTGAGGTGCCCATCATTGGTGGAATTCAAGTGGAGGCTAGATGCTCAAGGCAAAGGCACTGGAGAAAACATTTCTGGCCTTGGATTAAAGGTTTCTCCCAGCCCTGAGGTTCTCTAATCTACTGTAAACCACTGTTGACAAATGGGATGTAAGGAAATGTTGTGTCAGAAGAGCAGCCATATTTAGAGGAAATGTGATAAAGGATACTAGTGGTAAAGAACCCGCCTGCCGATGCAGGAGATGTAAGAGAGGTGGGTTCAATCCCTGGGTGGGGAAAATCCCCTGGAGGAGGGCAGGGCAACCCACTCCAGTGTTCTTGCCTGGAGAATCCCATGCACAGAGAAGCCTGGCAGGCTACAGTCCATAGGATGGCAAAGAGTCAGACACAACTGAAGCAACTTAGTATGCACATTCTAAAAGATTCCATCAAAAGAGCCTGATACCTGACAGTCTTTTTAGAGCCAAAGAACAAATAACATTTTGTAGCTCCTATTTTTCTGCCATGTGTACAAATGTACATAGATTACAAATGCATAGTCCTGCAACATCTGTGTCTGTTTCGGCTGTGATCAAGAGCTTTGAGTGCTAGACTGGATCCATATGGGAAAGAGGAGGCCATGGTTCCTAGAGAAGAGACAATTGGAAAACAGCCATCTCCCATCAGTGATCTGGTGTAGAAAGGTAGATGACTTTGTTTTTCCCTGAAAGAAAAAAGAGTTTGTAGTCAGATATGTGTGCATTTTCCTTATAGCTCAAAAATAAATTATACAGTGCTCAGTAAACTCTGAGATTCAAGAGATTAGATCTGATAGAGTACCTGAAGAACTATGGACAGAGGTTCGTGACATTGTACAGGAGACAGGGATCAAGACCATCCCCAAGAGAAAGAAATGCAAAAAGGCAAAATGGTTGTCTGAGGAGGCCTTACAAATAGCTGTGAAAAGAAGAGAAGCAAAAGGCAAAGGAAAAAAGGAAAGATATACCCATTGGAATGCAGAGTTTCAAAGAATAGCAAGCAAAGATAAGAAAGCCTTCCTCAGTGATCAATGCAAATAGAGGAACACAATAGAATGGGAAAGACTAGAGATTTCTTTAAGAAAATCAGAGCTACTAAGGGAACATTTCATGCAAAGGTGGGCACAATAAAGGACAGAAATGGTACGGAACTAACAGAAGCAAAAGATATTAAGAAGAGGTGGCAGGAATACACAGAAGAACTATACAAAAAAGATCTTCACGACCCAGATAATCATGATGGTGTGATCACTCACGTAGAGCCAGACATCCTGGAATGTGAAATCAAGTGGGCCTTAGGAAGCATCACTACAAACAAAGCTAGTGGAGGTGATGGAATTCCAGTTGAGCTATTTCAAATCCTAAAAGATGATGCTGTGAAAGTGCTGCACTCAATATGCCAGCAAGTTTGGAAAACTCAGCAGTGGCCACAGGACTGGAAAAGGTCAGTTTTCATTCCAATTCCAAAGAAAGGCAATGCCAAAGAACTACTCAAATGCTCAAACTACCACACAACTACACTCATTTCACACGCTAGCAAAGTGATGCTCAAAATTCTCCAAGCCAGGCTTCAATAGTACGTGAATTGTAAACTTCCAGATGTTCAAGCTGGATTTAGAAAAGGCAGGATTTAGAAAGGATTTAGAAAAGGCAGAGATCAAATTGCCAACATCAGTTGGATCATAGAAAAAGCAAGAGAGTTCCAGAAAAAAATTTCAGTTCAGTTCAGTTCAGTCGCTCAGTCGTGTCCGACTTTTTGCGACCCCATGAATCGCAGCATGCCAGGCCTCCCTGTCCATCACCAACTCCCGGAGTTCACTCAGACTCACGTCCATTGAGTCAGTGATGCCATCCAGCCATCTCATCCTCTGTCATCCCTTTCTCCTCCTGCCCCCAATCCCTCTCAGCATCAGAGTCTTTTCCAATGAGTCAACTCGAAAAAACATTTACTTCTGCTTTATTGACTACACCAATGGCTTTGACTGTGTGCATCACAACAAACTGTAGAAAATTCTTAAAGAGATGGGAATACCAGACCACCTGACTTGCCTCCTGAGAAATCTGTATGCAGGTCAAGAAGCAACAGTTAGAACTGGACATGGAACAACACTGGTTCCAAATCGGGAAAGGAGTTCATCAAGGCTGTATATTGTCACCCTGCTTATTAACTTATATGCAGAGTACATCATGAGAAATGGATGAAACACAAGTTGGAATCAAGATTGCCAGGAGAAATATCAATAACCTCAGATATGCAGATGATACCACCCTTATGGCAGAAAGTGAAGAGGAACTAAAGAGCCTCTTGATGAAAGTGAAAGAGGAGAGTGAAAAGTTGGCTTAAAACTCAGCATTCAGAAAACTAAGATCATGGCATCTGGTCCTATCACTTCATGGCAAATAGATGCGGAAACAGTGGAAACAGTGAGAGACTTTATTTGGGGGGGCTCCAAAATCACTGCAGATGGTGATTGCAGCCATGAAATTAAATGATGCTTGCTCCTTGGAAGAAAGGCTATGATCAACCTAGACAGCATATTAAGAAGCAGAGACATTATTTTGCCAACCAAGGTCCATTTAGTCAAAGCTATGGTTTTTCCAGTAGTCGTGTATGGATGTTGTTGGACTATAAAGAAAGCTGAGTGCCGAAGAATTGATGCTTTTGAACTGTGGTGTTGGGGAAGACTCTTGAGAGTCCCTTGGACTGCAAGGACATCCAACCAGTCCATCCTAAAAAAAATCAGTCCTGAATATTATTCATTGGAAGGACTGATGCTGAAGCTGAATCTCCAGTACTTTGGCCATCTGATGGAAAGAACTGGCTTGTTGGAAAAGACCTGATGCTGGAAAGATTGAAGGCAGGAGGAGAAGCAGACAACAGAGGATGAGATGGCTGGATGGCATCACTGACTTAATGGACATGAGACTGAGTAAGCTCCGGGATTTGGTGATGGATTGGGCGGCTTGGCATGCTTCAGTCCATGGGGTCGCAACGAGTCAGACATGATTGAGGGACTGAACTGAACTGAACTGAAACTCTGAGAAACATTTTTAGCTCGCTTGGTCAAGATTCTCTTACTACTTGAGAAACTTCAACTCAAATTCACAAACTCCACAAGATAAAAAAGCAGGAGTTCACGGTGGATATCATCCTTGAGAGAGGTTTATCATTATAAGAAAAGAAGAAAAAGTTTTTTTTTTTTTTTTTGCTTCAGCAGTTATCACTTATTAGATTTGGGTTAGAACTATACTTTTTATAAAGAAAACAATGATCCATTAACTCTGAGTTAATTTTCTTGTACAGGGTTGGTGTTTCTTTTAACTAATAACACACTTTGAACAGTATGACCTGAATTGGGTGATACTATGGCTATGAAGTAGAGCCAAATTCCTGGCCCACAACTAGGTTCAAACCCATAATCCAGGTCTCATCAATATTATGCTCTTATCAACTTGAGCACCTAGTGAAGCCAGAGGTGGGAAATGACCTTTGCAAGACCAGACTGTAAGCTTTCTAACAGGGATTGCGTCTGTCTTTTGCATTGTGATAGCCCAGCATTTAATACAATCCCTAGAACACAGGAGGCATTTAATACGTATTTATGGAATGGATGAAGTTTTTCGCCGGGTACCAAGAACCCACATGTCTCATTTCTCCTTTCCTTTTTTCTTACCCTGAGTTCCATTTTCCAAAGGGATCTACTCTCCCACATTTCATGGGTTGAAAGATGAATTTAGAAGAAAAAGCAGGGATTTCCTTCATCGTCCAGTGATTAAGAATCCACCTCTCAATGCAGGGAATGCAGATTCAATCCGTGATTAAGAATCCACCTCTCAATGCAGGCAATGCAGATTCAATCCCTGGTCGGGGAAAGGAGATCCCATATGCTACGGGGCAACTAAGCGCCAGCGCTGCAACCAGAGAAAGTCTGGGTGCTGCAGCAAAGACCCAGTGCAGAGCAAAAAAAGAAAAAAAGAAGAAGAAGAAAAAGGACTTCCACATGATTGTGACAGAATTATGTTTGTCAAAATGGGAAAAGCTACTGAAGTCTTGAAACAAAGGACAAAATCCTCTCAAAAGTCAGTAGTGTGGGATGATTTGAGAGATTAGCATTGAAACATGTATATTATCATATGCAAAATAGTTAACTAGTATAAGTTAGATGCATGAAGCAGGGCACTCAAAGTCGGTGCTCTGGGACAACCCAGAGGGATGGGGTGGGGAGGGAGGTGGGAGGGGGGTTCAGGATTCGGGGGGACATATGTGCACCCATGGCTGATTCATGTCGATGTATGGCAAAAACCACCACAATATTGTGAAGTAGTTAGCCTCCAATTCAAATAAATTATTTTTAAAAGGTCAGTAGTAATTAATAATAATGAGATCATTTGGAAAAAGACAAATCAATGTCACCATATCTTCTCTGAACCAACTGCACAAAGGACAGTCCATCTGGACAGGAACTGTACCGCTTTGTTGACATCAGGCACCACTTAGGAAACAGACCACTCTCCTTGCAAGCACTATCCATGGTGTCTGTTCCCTGTATGCTGAGAGAGGTGTTTCGGGTCCTATGGTACAAAATGAAGCCAAACCCAGTTCTAAATGGAGCTTGGAGTGGCAGGTGCAGAAAATAAAACTCTGGAGCTGTGGAGAGACAGTCTGTCATCCCCAGGATCCTTCCACGTGCCTCTTACCTCGGGGCCTCCTTCGCCAGGCTAGGATGCCAACTCCTGCCAGGGCAATGGCGAGGACAATGAACCCAACAGCTTTCATCACCAGAAGCATAGTTTCCGAATCTGAAAGTAAGCATATAAGGGAGGAAAAACTCCACGTGTCCTCCTGCTCTTCTATATGTCATCTTTGGGGGACTTTTTTCCTGTGATCAAGAAGCCTAATACTACTTTTCATACTATGACTTCTTACTTCACAGCTCTGTGGAGAATAATCTGAAACAGGAACAGCTGTTCCCAAAGTACGGTCTGAATGCCTGAGGTGTCCTTAGGACCCAATCAGAGAGTCAGTGAGATCTAAGCCATGATTCCCCACCTCCCCCTTTTTTTAATCTCCATCTCTCACATGGGCACAGTGTAATTTTCTAGAGGCCACACAATGTGAGATGACATTATCACTCTGACAGCAAATAGAATGCTATGTTTTCAGTGTTCACTTTTTTAAAAAAATGTTTAATTTGCAACAGAGTAAATAGAAATAGATATAACTTACATAAACAAAAGCTCTTTGGGGTCCTCAATAATTTTTTGAGTATAAAAGAGCCCTGGGACCAAAAAGTTGAGAGAACCTCTGATTTAACAGACCTATTCTAAAGCACGCAGTGATCCACGGTTCCTGCTCACCACCTCTCCTCAGTCTTACTACCCAGGCAGCCACAACCCCAGCCTTACCCTGGAAACCCTGAAGAACCATGTGGACGCCCCCATGCTCCACGTGACAGGAGTAAATGTCACTGTTCTGAGAATCCAGCTCAACAGACACCCAAGTCTGATAGGTCCCATCCCCACTGGGAAGAATGCCTCCATAATTGGTGTCTTGGACAATTTCTTCCCCGTTTTTCATCCAGTTCATGGAAATTTCTGGGGGGTAAAAGCCATGAGCTCTGCAGTAAAGAGTTGTAAGCCCTGGGAAAGTTTCTTTGCGATTGACTCTGACTTTGGGGGGCTCTAGAAAAAAGAAGTTCAAGTTATAATTGAAGTATCTTACATACTGAGTACACAATATTAGAAAACAGCAACTGCATTCCCCAATTTTCTTCATTGCAGGAAACATCTAAAAATAAGAATGACCCAGAACCCAGGTTCACCAATAACAAATTCTTTGATCTAAAGCCAGTTTGAGCAGATTTCTGTTACCTGAAACCATTGAAATGAAAATGAGTATTCAGCTAATGAATGGGAGAATTGAAACAAACTCCAGTCATCTGCCTCCAAAACCGATGTGCTTGAACAGAGAGTCCATATTCATACCTGTAGTCCAGGTGCCTTCCCAAGGGGCTGCCATAGCTCTGGAAAGCCCCACCATTAAACATCACTCCTGTGGGAAAAGGCACATTGTGTCTGGGAGTTTCCCACAGCATGATACAGATATAATTCATTTTGAA
Organism: Oryx dammah; assembly: GCF_014754425.2. Classification (NCBI taxonomy): domain Eukaryota; kingdom Metazoa; phylum Chordata; class Mammalia; order Artiodactyla; family Bovidae; genus Oryx; species Oryx dammah. The sequence goes on from NW_024070205.1 coordinate 18,778,422, forward strand.
TAATGAGATCATTCATGAAAAGTTCTGTGTTAACTAAAAGTTGACCAATTGAATCATATCTTTGATGTACAAGAGGAGTTTTTTACTGAAAGGAATCTTTTCCTAACCTCTTAAGGAAAGCAAAGACCCTCTGTTTGTCTTTTTTCTAATTTCAGATTTTTACTCATCTTGGTGTTGTATGATCTCCTGGTTACTACAAAGCTTGAAGAATTGCATTACCTCCCAAAGTATTGGGTGGGGGCGGGGGGCGGCAAAAAGTTCATTCAGGGAAACCCAGATGAACTTTTTGGTAAACCCAATATTACCCAACTTATCATTAACAGGAGATGGGAGGATTCATCTCACTGAATCCCCTAAAAGGAAGTGTCCCTGGACATACTGCACTCAAAACAAGGAGAACCGCTGAATGTTGTTAAAATGCTGATAAAAAGGTAACTAGGGAAAGTCTTCATGGGGGAGTTACAGGTCACTGTAGCCCAACTAACAAAACAGATTTCAGAAAAGGATGGTTAAAAGCTAAATTAGAGAAACATATGAAACCACTAGTTCTGAGGATGTGGGGACAAGAAGTCCCCCTCCTCTTTACCTGTCCTTTGTAAGGTGTCTTTCCCATACTCCAGGAATCTCTTTAACCAAGCAATACATTCTTCTTCCAGCCAATTCTTCTGATATTGTAACTCATGCCGATTGGCCTCCCATGCCCGCCTGATGATGTTAGCCACATTATCCATGGCTATCCAGGAGAGGGTATCTTTATTGAAGATAATGAAATCCTGTCCATCATACGCATATTGGAGAAATCCCGTGGTGCTTCCATCCTCCAGTAACTCACAGCCGATCATTCTCTGGTAAGTGTTAAACCCTGGAAGACACATGAATGGCAGGAAGGAAGGGGCTGACATGGGGATGTAAAGGTGGGTACCCGGATGATCTGACTGGGGGCATGGCTGGAAGCATCTTCTACCCCAGAATACATCACTGCACAGGCCTGGCATGGCATCACTGAGTCTCCAGAAAGTTCCTGTGATATAAGCCCACCTATACATAGGTATCTACAGAGTACCTACTGCATGTCAAAGGAGTATGATAATTCCTGCTTTGCAGAGTTATTCTATATTGGGAACAACTAACTGATAAACTTTTTACTGCAGTGGAAAAGTGAGAGATATCCAGGAGCCAGAAATATCCCCGGGGAAAGTTAATGTAGTAAGTCATTGCCCATAAGCAAGCACCTCATTAAGCCTGGAAATAAGACATGCAACAGCTAGATTTAGGAGGAGAAAGGAGAAGATGCAGGTCAGCAGCCTGAATGGGGATGGGACAGGGACATGGGGGCACATGGGGTCCTGGGGAAGAAACAGACAGTGTGGAAGAGGCACAGGACAGATGGCAGGCACTGAACCCCATCAACAAGATTGCCCGAGCTTTGCCAAAAGAATGCAGCTCAGCTCACAGTCACTGTCAGCCCAGGGGCCTCTACGGGGTTGAGGGGTAGAGATGGAACGTGCTCATCCCTGCTGCCTTCACCACCTGAGTGATTGTAGTGATGCTGCAGCTGCTTCAGTTCCACCTTGAATGCCTGCTGCCAGCCCCGCAGCAGCTGTGTGTACCTCTCCCAGTGATCAGGTGCCAGGTTCTCCGCCATCCACGGGGCACGGGGCTCCTTCACCTGGGAGACACTGTTGTACATGGTGATGGGATGAGAATCCACATACCCAGCTGAAATAAATTCAGGTATCCCATAGCCAGGCTCTGAGACGCCCAGGCGAAAATATCTCAGAGAGTGAGTCCCTGCGAAAGAGGCAGAGAAGGCAGATATTTAGGGTCATGGCTGATCCAGATCCATAAGCTGCTAGTAGATTCCATCTAAACCTCATGATAATCCTCCGTGTTCATTTGCACCCATTCTTTCAGGGACCCAGCTGCTACTTCCTCTTATGGAATCACAGAACCCCAGGAACTTCGACCTGGAAAGGACTTCAGAGCTTTAGCCAAGTCTTAGAGCCTGTTTTGTTCAGGTTGGAAACCTCAGGTTGAACATTTTCACACGTAACTCAACTTGTAGGTGAAGTAAAGTGCTCTGGTCTTTTGGGGAGGGGCCCAGGACCACTCACTGGCCCCTCCAGGGAGATCTATCCCTGAGGGATTCTGAGGGTTTGAAAACCCTGATAACCAACCCCCAGGTTTCACCAGCAGAGGCTCTAGGGTGATAAATGAGGGCCCTTATCTCACTGCGGTGCATGCACATACACACACGCGCGTGCCCACCCACCCACACGCACACATGTGCACACACACACACGCACGCCCACACACACACACACACACACGCAAACACACACACACACACACCAGGTTGGTTAGTTTGCTCAACAGACCCACAGTGAGAACCCACATAAAGACTCAGGCCTCCCAAGGGAAATTTTTACTTTTTCCTTAAAAAATTTAATTTTCAAAATTTAAAAAGCAGAATGCTTTGTCTATTATATCAAACCAACTCTGAAAACCAGTTTCCTATTCTTTCTCTACTTTTTTCTTCTAGCCAAACCTCACTGTAAGAATTGTCATAGTCCCTGATGGTCAAAAGCTGGCTAAGATGAAACAAAACTGATGACTTTCTCTGCTGCTTTTGCACTGAACTTCTCTCGTGTCAACCAGGAAGCTCCGCATCTGGCGGAGACAGACAGCGCAGTCTAGAAGGAATGCGATGGTGTCATAATGGGGTCAGTGCAGGGTGTGGGCCCTCAGGGAAGACTTTCTAGAGAAGATACGTCTTAGGGGAGATGCTGGGATGGGGAGGAGGTGAGCAGGCAATGAGGCTGAGCAGGGACATAGGAGAAAGGACAGACAGTAGGAGCAGAACAGAAAACAATTTGTACAGACAGAGGCTAGGAGAGCGGGGCTCACTGCGGGAACCAGAGGCCTAGGATGCTGGAGCTCAGCAAGCATCACAGAGGAGAGGAGAAATGACACCTAAGAGGTAAGCAGAGCCGAGGCCAAGGAAACCAAGGGCCTCCATGTCCTGCCAAAGAGCTGGCGGGGAGAAGACACGCAGCATGGTGGCTTTCTTTCCCTGCTCTGCTCACTGTTGTCTGGAAATGCCCATCTCTAGGCCTTTTATCTTGTTACCTCCTGCCCTCCTGACCCATCAACATCCTCCCCAGTCAACAAAATGCATCTCTAAAGATAGCCCCCAAGACCAGCCCTAACATTTGCAAGGCTGTGTCAAGAGATCAGAGGAGGCCCACGTGCCAGAGGCCCAAATATCTTACAGGGATAAATCAAGCTAACGAACTGTTTAGTATGTTCTACCCTTTCTACCTTGACAAATATCCCTTCGTATGACCTCAAAACCCAAGTTCAAATAAAAAAATCTGACTTGGTGGTGGCGCAGAGAAAGCTAGCCTCCGTCCTCCAGCCCCTGGGCCTTAGCCTGAGACCCACCTCCTTCTCTAACTACCCCAACTCCCCTCAGCTCTGCTAAGGGCCTGGTGCCCACATGTAGACACCCTGCTCTCTCTTTCAGGCTCCATCTATAAACACTGCCTCTTTGCCACCTCTTGGACTTAGCAGAGGCCTTACCAGCAGCATAGTCCATCCTTAGGAGGATGGACCAAAGGAAGAGGCCATGTAAATTCAAGCAGCCCTGAGTCATCTGGGCAGAGAGCTGCAGGTTCCAGATACCTGTGGTGAGGTGCAGACCCAGGGCGAGCACCTCCGCTTAGCCTCATGGACGCCTTGCTCTGTGGGGAAGGATGTGGCTAAGGGAGGTGTTGGAGCAGGGCCCTCTAAAAGGTGGAGCCACATCCACGGCTTCTCTTGCATGTGTCTAACCGCGGCCCTAGACACCATTTCCCCCAGTTTTTTCCAGGTAGCTCATTCCACTGTTGTCCCCTTTGTGAACGCTCAGATCTTTAGGCACAGCCTTGGTCACTGTGGAGAACCTCAGATGGGGGTCAGGGTGACCCCCAGGTTGAATGCCACTTAATGAAGTTTACTCCTTCCTCTTCATTTAAAATATATGTTTAAGAAAAAAGTCAAATTAAAAAAAAACAGTTCACAAAATGGTTGGGTTCATTTTTGTGCATGCACGTCTGGCTATAACTTTTTCTAAAGCTGTTTATGAAAGAATCCATACTGTGCAGACTGTCTTTTAGAATAGGCCTCCCCAAGGCCAGGGAACCCTCACCTCAATAATGCTGGGGAGTAGGACTCCCCGAGGCCAAACCAGGCCTACTCAGCCCCGGCCCCTTCCGACCAATTGCACCAGTTCTGTAACCTGCAGGCTCCTCCAGTTTTCTTTCTTTCTCAGTTTTCTTTCTCTCTGCTCCTCCAGCTGGGGTGGGAGCAGTTTTTGGCAGCACCCATGTCCCATGGGCCCCCTCCCTGGAGGTAGTATCCTGCATGTCAGCTGTGGTGCTGAGCAAGATGGAGGCTGGTCTCCCCCAGGCCTGGTCAGAGCATAAAGGCCCCATGGTCCCTCTGTACTGCTTTGACCTTTTATTCCCCACCCCTCTCCCTTCCTGTGGCAGTGGGGGCTGGAATGGGGAGGCAACCCAGTGAAAACCTCTGAGACTGGACATAAGACCATCAAAGAAGTGTTGGTTCTTATGAAAACAAGAGTTAGGGTAAAGCAGAGGCATAAACTCTATCCCCAAAACAATAGTTCTGTATTCTGCCTTCTATTCTCTTATCTTTGTTCACCTTCTACCCACTTCTCAGTCCTAAGATACTTAAGAACTGGGATTTAGCTTCTTCCTTCTGTATTTCCTGCAAGGCCTAGCACAGGGAGCCTAGCCCATGGTTGGAACTCAAATATTTGTAGGTATTTATAAACTGTTTGCAAAACTCTATTTTTCTGCTTCAAAATAATTAATTATGCTGGAGTGAATGTGAATCAATTTAACTTCAAACTTATGCTTTATTTAAAAAACATTTTTGGCCTCACCACATGGGTATCTTAGTTCCCTGACCAGGGATCCAACCCAGGACCCCAGCAGTGAGAGCTCCAAGTCCTAACCACTGGACTTAAACTTTAAAATAGGAATTTTAATAAAATAAAATAAAATTTTAGTTTTATAAAATTAAATTATAATTCCCAGGGAATTCCCAGGAACTTACACTTTAAAAAATACTTTTCATAAGGGGCAAGCTGGTGAATGGGAAGCAGAGCTGAAATCTGATTTACATGCAGCCTAGAGTCTACAAAAGGTGTAATATGGTGGAATCTGCAACCGATTTTGCAAACGGTTCTGTTTCTCCACATCTGGAAAGGTTTTGTGGTTCCTCCACAGATTGTGCAACTGCTCAAAGATGGAGGCAAAAGGAAGAGCAAGTCATGAACATTTTCTCACACTTTTTTAGTCTCCATCTGAGTACTCAACAAACATGTGAGTACCTTCTCTGTGCTAGGCACTGTTCTGGACTCTGAACACATTACAGACAAAACAGGTAGGCCCTCCTGGAGCCTACATCCCAATGGGAGCCTACATCCCAATGGGAGGACACAAGGAAGGCAGACAATATAAAATAAATACATATAACCCATCATTTAAAAAGTACAGTGGATAAAAATAAAGGTGCAAAGAGGACTAAGCAATGTAATTCTAAACAGTGGAAGTTAGGGAAAGCTGCTCTGAGAAGACTTTGAACAAGTGCCTGCAAGGAACAAGGGAGCCAGGCAGATGTCTGGGGACTGTGGTCCAGGCAGGGGGATTTTGTACAAAGGCCCCAAGGAAAGGTCAACCTGGCACATTCTGGGAAAAGCAGTGAGGCCTGGGGCTGGAGCTGAGGGGGTGAGGGGAAAAGAAATAGGTAGGGATTGCTTCCACACTTCTGATAGCAAAAAGCCTCATAGAAATCAAATCCCAGACAAAGAATGAGAGAGAGGGAGGAAGAAGGATTTTAAAAAGAGTTCTATGACATATAGACAAAAAGAGTCATTGACATATAGAACTTCCCTCGGGAACTGGGTTTCCTTCTATGACATCTGGGGTCTGCATGCCTAGTAGATGCCAACAAACAAATAAAAAATAGTATTACCAACTTGGGGTATTACTGCTCAATGGGGTTATTTATTCTAAATGAGTATCACTGACATCATCTCTATACACAATATCTACAATCCATGTAATTTCACTTTCTTACAAAAATGTAACTTCATAAAGATGTGCATAATCCAGAGTTTAGAGGCCAATAGAGAGACACATGGTCTGTTGTCAGCTGTCCAAGGACAGTGGAATGCCCTTTTCTCCAACCTCTGAGTCTTGTTCTTGGTTTCGGAGCAGTTTTTCTCCACTAGCCAGCCCTGACTTCAAAGGGTGCTCTGCCCCTAAAGGCTGGCCTCCATCTGCCAGTCGCCTGCCCATCCAGCCTCGTGCAGTCAAGGTGTGGCTCTGCTCCAAGACATCACAGCCTTGTCCCCTTCCTCTGCCACGCACTCAATTACCCATCTGGTGTATCCATAGGTATGAACCATGCTTGCTCCTTACTTGGGCTTCCAAAATGTTAACTCAGCTGTGATGGGAAGTTGGTTGACAGATGTTAAGTCAGTAACTCAGAACAGAAAAAACAGGAGAAAATTCATGGTACCCTTTCTCTCATGATACATTAGACCTTGTGATGTTATATTCCTATGGATATGCTGCCCGGATGATTAGATTTCCATATAACTATGAAGGTTGAATCATTTGAAAAGACCTCTATTGGACTAGTTTTGATCTACCAAAATGGCAATTTCATATGATTCATTCTGACCTTCTGATTCTTTCTTCTTATTGCAATAATTTAAAAAATGGGGTTTTCTCTCCCTTTCCATGAACAGATTATCGACATCAATCCACTTAGTGGACTGAAATCTACAATTTTGAATTTGGTCTTCTGTCTAGGCCAGTCAAGCTGCTTCTCAAAGAGGCTGCTCTGTCCCAACAGCCTCTGATAGACGTTGCTGAAAAGCCTGAAGAACACAACTGAACAGCAATCAGACCAAATATAGTGGTGACTTTACATCCTAAATTATGTTCCTTTTAGCCTGTAGATGAACTAGCTGGACCATTTTGACAAAAGGCTGTGAAAATGACAATAACTGCTAACGTATTTTCAGATAGTCATCCATGAGGGCAATTGATATTTGAGTTTCTACATGTAAGAGGAATTGTGAGGCAATGTCAGGAAGGGAAAGACAGATCAGACACCAGTCCTTTTCCTCCAGGAATTTACAGTATTATTGCAGAGCCAAAGTGAAAATGAAAGTGAAAGGCGCTCAGTCGTGTCCAACTCTTTGCGACCCCACAGACTATACAGTCCATGGAATTCTCCAAGCCAGAATACAGGAGTGGGTAGCCCTTCCCTCTCCAAGGGATCTTCCCAACCCAGGGATTGAACCCAGGTCTCCCACATTGCAGGCGGATTCTTTACCAGCTGAACCATCAGGGAAGCCCATCGGAGAGCCAAAGAGTGGGACAAAAATAAATACAACACAGGGACATATGGCAGCAAGCAGTAAGTGCCACAAAAGAGGCACCAATGGAATGTTCCAGCAACTAGGAGAGACATCCTGCTCTCCCATGAAGGGATCCAGAAATGCCACAAGGAGGAGGTGGAAAACCTGCTAGGAAGTTAGGCCTTCCATGCGCCATGGAGCGCAGCGAAATCTGAATCATAACCCTCAGAACCACACTTTTTTATTGAGCGCAAACCATGTGATAGCTACCATGCTAAGTCTGATAAACATGAATTATATTTACTTATCAGTGCAACCTTTTGTGTGTGTGTGTGTGCTCAGCCACTCAGTCGTGCCCGACTCTTCATGACCCCATGGACTGTAGCCCACCAGGCTCCACTGTCCGTGGAATTCTCCAGGCAAGAATACTGGAGTGGGTAGCCAGTCCATTCTCCAGGGGATCTTCGCAACCCAGGGATCGAAACAGGGCCTCCTGCATTGCAGGCGGACTCTTTACCATCTGAGCCACTGGAGAAGCCCTGCAGCCTTTTGAGTTAGATCTTAAAATTCCCAGGGCTTCCCCGGTGGCTCAGACAGGGAAGAGTCCGTGTGCAACGTGGGAAACCCGGATTTGATTCCTGGGTTGGAACATCCCCTGGAAAAGGGAATGGCTACCCACTCCAGTGTTCTTGCCCGGAGAATCCCATGGACAGAGGAGCCTGGTGGGCTACAGTCTATGGTATTGCAAAGAGTTGGACACAACTGACTGACTAACACTTTTCCCTTTCTTAAAATTCCCATTTCACAAATAGGAAATGGGTTCAGAGAGACAAAGGAAATTGTCCAAGATCATCCTTAGAATCCATAAGTAGAAGGCCCAAGAACTTCCCTCTGACCTCTCAAGCAGGAAGCCTATCTGCCTTAGACTGTCCAGCTCTTTAAAAGCAGAGGCCCTTCCCCATCCCAGGCTCTGTTTCAGGCTCGTCACCAGGCTCATCATTGCTCTCTCCCGCCCCCTTGTGTCAAGGATGACTCACTAATCCCAGATTTTCCTGTCCCAGGGGAACTGGACTCCAGACCTTCCTACAACTGGCCATGGCTCCTGATTGGATGACCAGTTCAACAAAGCCCCAATTATTTGTTGGCCCTCCCAAGTGGCCCTATGCCTTAACACAGTCAAAATTATTATGATTCCTGGGAACTACTCTCTGGAATTTCAGGCATCGTGGGAATGAGAGGGAGAAGTGGAGGGTGATATTTTTAGTTAAGAGGGCCTTTGGACACTTGTCCAACTATGCAGTGATGTGGGTGGCTCTATATACTTCAAGAACTGCCAGTCTCTCCTAACAACTTCTCTCACTACAGAAACTTGTTGAGGGCCAGGAAGTGCTGAATGTGGCAGTTTGACTTTTTAGTTACTCTTTTAAGGCTACTCTTTGGAGGTTACCAGTGTCCCTTTTAAATTTTATTCTTTTCTGAACTTCCAGTAGGCACAGTCCTAACTGCTAGGAATATTGCAATGAACATATCAATGTCCCAGCTATCTGAACTCCTTTCTAGAAGGAAGACTGGCAGTAGGTAAGTACCTAACACAAGATCAGCTGCTGGTAAGGGTTTTGAAGAGAAATAAAGCAGGGAAAGGAGATATACACAAAAATAAACAAATTTTTTTTTAATGGAGAAAAAGATAATGAAAAAAGAGAAAATTTTAAAAAGAGAAAAACTCATTTTAAAAAAGACAAAAACAAGGAAAATAGAATGTGAAGAGGGATGATCTTACAGGTAGAGGGACTGGGAAAGGCCATCTCAGCAGGTGGCATTTGAGCAGGGATGTGAATGGAGAAAGGAAGTCAGCCATAGGAGAATCTTCCAGACAGAACAACAAGCCCAAGTGCTCCAGAAAGTTGCCCATTCCATGTGTTTGAGGAATAGCAAGGGGACTACTGTGGGCCATGTAGACCTTCAGAGAATGAATGAATGAGCCCTGATGGTTTTTCCCCCAGTACTCTCTGTATATGATGATGACCACAGGTCTCCTATTTCCCAGAAGAATTACAATTTTATGAATTCTATTCTTATAAAATGATTCATTGAAGTTGTAACAAAATGTGATTTGGTACTCATACTCTTGAAAGGTTTTCCATAATAAATATAAACTTGGCCATCAGAAAGAATGTCCTATACCATCTGTCTCAATTTGGGTTTCATAAAGCAAATATTTAAAAAGTCATGTGTTCTATCTTTAAACTAGGCCCCTTCCTTTGAGACCTTGGCAATCCTCTAGGGTGAGAGGATGACCGAGGTCAATGGGTTTTAGTAAGAATAGACAAATATTCCCACTAGTCAGAAGAAAATCTACAAATTAGTTGAATTTCTCGGATTTAGATAGATTCAATGTCAACTAAGAAGAAGAGGGCCTTAGGGGAGTAAAATAGTATCTTGGAGAAATTTCTACTGCATGTACCTTGGCAACAGCTCCATGGAAACAGACTGAAGTCTAATAAGGTCTATAGCAAGTGCCCATATTTTCTCATGTTAACTCTTGGAACTCAAGGTCATTTCTTAGCAGATAATTTGTAAGCCTGTCTCTTAACACTAGCCCAGTTGACAATTCTGGGGACTTTTCTATCATCAGTCCTTGTCTGTGGAGGACTTCATGAAGCAGATTGATATAGCATCCATACTGCAATATCCATAGAGTTATGAATAACATCAAGAGACTGACCTTGGTGTTTTTCAGGATCAGCCATACAAACCACATATGACTCTGCAAGCGAGATCCCATGCCTGCCCCGCCTGATTATACCCACCACACCCAGCTCCCAGTTTCCCACAAGCTGGAAACCTCTTTCTTTTTCATACAAATTCTGCAACCAGAATAAACCACAGTCATGAATTTAGTCATTATTGCTGCCCCAGTTCTCTGTGGCAGCAGTCCCCAACCTTTTTAGCACCACAGATTGGTTTCCTGGAAGACAACTTTTCCACAGACTGGGTAATGACCGAGGGGTGGGGGACGGTTTCAGGATGAGTCTCATAAAAAAGCATGCAACCTAGATCCTTCCCATGCATAGTTCGTGGCAGGTTCTTGAGCATTCCTATGAGAATTCAATGCTGTGGTTGATCTGACAGGAGGTGAGCTCAGGTGGCAATTCGAGCTATGGGGAGCAGCTATAAATATGGATGAAACTTTCCTTGTTTGCTCACCTGCCTGCCGCTTACCTTGGCCCCGGGAGTTGGGGACCCCTGCTCTATGGCATACAGTCAGATCACTTCAATTTCTTAGAAACATCACCTTGGAACATAAATCCCAGGAGGTATTTATTAAGTGCCTATTGGTCACTAGAACATACGAGGGGAACGAGAAAAATGAGATCTCTCTCCCCCACTTTAAGGAGAGCCTTGACTGAAAGATTTTGGTAGATAGAAAATCATAAAACCGGGAGCAGGAGCTAGAGGAGTACAAAGGCAAGAGCAGGTTACTGAAGGCTATGGAGTCAACGAGAACACCACACTGGAAGTGATGCTGGAGTGATCTTATTGCTCTGTGATCTGAAACACTCTGGTATCTCCTCCCTGCATTTCCACCTCTAGAAGCTCCCACTCAGGGCCAGCATTAGGTCCAAATATCAAGAAGACCAGGTCCTTTTTCATAGCCCCATCTCCCTTCCCTGTTAGCACTCCTCAATGCTCAGCATGCTCAGTCAGGGTCCTGGCAGGGAATAGCCTTCACTCTAGATGAGTCACATGAAGAAACTTCAGTGGAGGGACTCTTCACAGAGCTGCGAGCAAGGTTACAGGAACAAATGAGGGATGTTAGGGAACCCAGAAGCTAGCAGTTATAGGAAGCCGTTAGGAGCCCTAGGGTTGTAGCGATTAGAGGAACAAATAGTGTTCCTGAAGCCCAATGGTAGCTAGAACCATGAAGAAGGGGCCATTCATGGAAAACTATATTGCGGAGGGACAAAGCTATTATACTGCCAGAGGCACTCAAGAGAGAGGGAAAAGAAGAAGGTTATACCTCAACCTCGCTTTGCTCTCTGATTGCTTTCCCTCGGCGTCTTCTATTGGGTGAACCCAAACAGAAATCAGCCTATGAGAGACCGGATGACGTCGTCTGTAGCAGTCCACCCCCCAGGACACAACACAGGGCAGAGAAAGATGCAGGGGAAGGAGCCAAGAGAAGGAGAGCCAGCGCAAGGTGAGCTTCCCTGTCCTTCAGAGATGACTGGTTCTATTTCTCATCCCGCCAGTTCTCAAAGTGCCGAGCATCCACACCCAGAGACGCTATCATTTTGTGGGAAAGCCCGGGACTGTGGGTGGAAGACCTGCGTGTACTTCAGACTCTGTTCATTATTGGAGAGTTCTTTGAGAATCAAATACAGGTAATATATAGGCTTTTACCTTCTAGAAATATCACTCCTACCCTCTTTTTTATCCTCTGTCTCTTACCTTCACCCTCAGTCTTTCCCATTTCTGACTTGAATGGTAGGACTTTTCTGGATTAAGTTCTATAGAATTAGGATCTATATCTATCTTGTCCATGGTCATGTCCCCAAAAGGGCCATCACATAGTAGGTCATCAAAAAACGCACAGATGTTTTGAAAGGGCTCCTTCCCATCATGTTTATGCATCGTTGCCTATGATGGTAGCCCAGATGTTGTCCAGCAACCCCCTGGGGGTGCTGAGCTCTAGCTGAGAAAGCAGTTGCTTAGAGCAGAGAAGCCTGTTGCTTCCAGCCCACCAGTCTTCTTGTGTATTGGGGGCAACCGAAAGCAACTGCTTCCCTAGTAACACAGGTTCCCCATACAATGAAAACATTTTTCTACTCAGTGGATAACTCTTACACTCAGTACACAAGTTCAGAACCATGGTTTTATCTTTCTGGGCTCTTGTGTTACAGGTAGGGCTTGTGGTGAGCAGGATAAACAAATAAATGTGAACAAAGAGTCTGCTCTACTCTTCAGTGCCCCTGAAACCCTGACCACATCCTCATGAGACTCACCAAGCTAGGAAGGAGGGAAACCAAAAGTAAAAGAAAAGGCATGAGCAGAAAAGAAAGGGAGCAACGTTCAGAAAGGAAGTAGGAAGTGAGGAAGTTACCCAGAGGGTCTTTCCAGAATGGCTTCCAACCCCTCAGAAAAGGTGGGTAACATCAAGATCCTACACACATGAAGTTCATCACTCCAAGTCCTGGGTGGAATAAACACACTTTTCTGCCCCTGGCTTCTTCATTTCACCATGAGTTTTAGGAAGACAAACTGTTTCCCAGAGGCTCCCTCAGCTGGGGAGTTTAGAGTAAAGAGAACTTGGGGTACTCACGAGCATCGCTGAGCTTCATCATTAATACAATGATGAGAGGCAATAGGAGCATCATCAGCCCCTCTAGAATCCTTCTCTTCTGATTCTTTTAACAAAAACACTCATAGGTCCCTGTTGATCTTTCAAGAACCTGTACTGTATCGGCTCTCTCCGTTTTTTTTGGTGATTCAGCAACTGTGACATTCAAGGTCTCTCTCCCAGTCAAAACAGTGGAAATGTTGGCGTCATCAGTTGCTAGGTAGCATAGAGAGCAACAGAAAACTAAAGCACCGCCTTCCCCAGTGACCTTTAACCCTTTGTTGGTCTGACACTGATTGCTCCTTTTGCTGTTCCTATCTTGGTCCTGTTACCAACTTCTAAATATTTATGGAGCACAGCTCTAAGAAAGACACAGGGAACACAGAGATGAATCAGTTCTGGTCCCCCAGGGAGCTCAAAAGAAAAAGAAGCCTTTGTTTATTTCCTGGAGCTTAGATTTCACCCAAGGTCCATGAGAAAGATTCACACAAAGTTCCCAGGACTTGCTCTGGCTTCCTATAATGCTGCAGTCCACATGTCTGATATAATATGTATCCCCTAGACTATCCTGTCATTTTTAGCTTACATCTATCTTCCATGCTGCTCTAGCACCCCCAGCCCAATAGCTCAAAAATGCTTGTTGAATCAAGGAGACCTGGGCCTTAAAGAAGATTCTGAGGGGCAGCTGGCTTGGCTTCCTCGATTAGCAAACCTCAGCACAAAGCCACAGCTACATGGTCATCAGGAGAGCACAATGACCTGGGAAACAGAAGCATAAGCTTGTTCAGGGAGGTGGAGGACAAGCCCAGACAGGAGAGAGGATGTAGAGGTGAGCAGAAGAGATGAGTGGGGGCAAGACCACCAGGCAGGCTGGCGTGAGCTCCTGCTCAGGGACCTGGGATGTTTGCATCCTAGCTACTTGACTTGTACAGAATCCCAAATTGTATTGAGGCTCAGTTTCCTCAATTTATCTATTTTGCTTTGAAAACTTTTTCTTTTGTATCGGGGTATAGCTGATTAAGAAGCTATGTTGTGATAGTTTCAGGTAAACAATGAAGGGACTCAGCCATACGTATTCATGTATCCATTCTCGCCCAAACTCCCCTCCCACCCCAGACTGCCACATAACATTTAGCAGAGTGCCTTGTGCTATATGGAACACCCTTGTTGGTCATCCATTTTAAATACAGCAGTGTATACATGTCCATCCCAAACTCCCTAACTATCCCTTCCCCCCATCCTTCTCTACCAGCATCAGTCTCCTCAACTTTAAAAGCAAATTCTGACATATATTTCACAAGGCTTGTTGAAGATTTAGATGAGGTTATGTTTACAATGTACAAGGTAGATAGTAGAACATACCAGTTTCCTTCTGCGGTAGGTGGAATAACACCCCCTTCCTCACCCCAAAGATACCCATATTCTAATTTCTAGAACCTGTGAATATATTACCTAGTGTGGCAAAAGGGACTTAGCAGATAAAATTAACTTTAAAATCTTGAGATGGGGAGATTATCCAGGATTATCTGGTGGGTCCAATCTCAAGGGTTTTTATAAAATTGAGACAGTCTCTAGAACTGGAAAGAGAAGAAGAGATTCTCTCCTAGAGCCTACAAAAGGAACACAGCCCTGCCATCACTTTCATTTTAGCCCCAAGACCCACTTTTGGACACCTGACCTCCAGAACTGTAAGAGAATAAATGTTGTTTTAGGGCACTTCGTTTTGTAGTAATTTGTTCTAGGAGCAACAGAAAACTACATGTCTTCCATATCCCAAAAGAAAAAAAAAAGAAGCCAAATAATGAAATAATAATATTTAACAACTCTCAGCATCTCCTAGCACCTTGTCTTCTCAGACCTTTGTATTTCTTCCTTTCCTTCCTCCTTCCCTTCTCTTTCCCTTAATTCTTCACTTAACAAATGCAGGGCACCCCTGTGCCTCTCACTCTCAGAGCCCCCAACAGTCCCCGGGATCTCTCACTAGCACTGTTGTCCCACAGCAGGGAATTCATTTCTTCCTTTGGATTTCTGTTCCTATTTTGTTACAAAACTGTATACTGTACTGCAGTCTGCCACATCTACATTAGAAAGTAGGTATGGCGACTGTGCTTTTCATTTTTAAGTCATTTTATCCTAAGTGCAAATTAACAAATACAACCCAGAAAACTTAAAAGCACATTAAAAAATCAGAGTAATAAGATAAAAATCACTCTTCAGAGAAAGCCAATGTTAACATTTTAGTATATGTCTTTTCAGTACTTTGCTGTGACTATATATGCTATGCTGAGTCGCTTCAGTCGTGTCCGACTCTGTGCGACCCCATAGACGGCAGCCCACCAGGCTCCCCCGTCCCTGGGATTCTCCAGGCAAGAACACTGGAGTGGGTTGCCATTACCTTCTCCAATGCGTGAAAGTGAAAAGTGAAAGTGAGGTCGCTCAGTCGTGTCCGACTCTTCGCGACCCCATGGACTGCAGCCTACCAGGCTCCTCCGTCCATGGGATTTTCCAGGCAAGAGTACTACAGTGGGGTGCCACTGCCTTCTCCGGTGACTATATATGTATGTATACAAACACACTTTGGGGGATTCATTTTACCAAAACAGAGTTTTACATCCTAATATTATTTTGTAATTTATTTTTCACTTAACAATTTCCCAGTACCAACATGCATTTTTATGGCATAGACTTAATAGTCTTAAAATTTTTAAGTAAATGGATTTAATAAGTGTCAGTATCTTAAAGGACGTGTGAAGACTGCGCGACTAAGCTGGAAAGCACTGGAGTGAGAAGTGTCCTATTCATTCTCCTTGGGAACTAGCTCTGCCTCTGAGCAATTGTCTAATCCTTGACCCCCAAGCTGTATTTGTCAGAGTAGTTTGTGTTCATCTTGTTTACTATGGATCTATGTCTTTGGTTTTTAAACACTGTTTTATTATATATATCTTGAGGCCCTTCTGAAGAATCTGACCCATTTGCAATGGAACAAGTCATCCTCAAAGACCAAAAGACAAATTATTAAGTTAGCAAAAGAGTCTAATTCATTAAATATATTGTGACAGGGAGGCCTGGCATGCTGCAGTCCATGGGGTCGCAAAGAGTAAGACACAACTGAGCTACTGAACTGAACTGAACTGACTGTTTTCAATACACTGTAGTGTGTTTTATCCCGTTCAATAAGTAGTTTCCGCTGGGGTGTTTTAAGAAGTTCAGCAGGGGTGTGTGTGTGTGTCTGCATGTGCCTGCATTATGTCTGTGGAATCTGATTTGAGCCATTTTCAGGGGTTAGGTAAAATCCATTCACCAATTTTGGGACAAGGCTAGCCCTTGTACAAATGATCAGTAAAGTACTATAGCAAAGAACATGGGTTTAGGAGTCAGACAAACTTGTCTTCAAATGGGGCTCTGCCACTTCATTCCTACGAGACTTAGACAAATTATCAACCTCTCCAAGCCTCAGGTTTCTCTTGTGGAATATGGGGGTCATAACAATATCTGCCTTACAGAGTGGTGTCAATTCAGTGAAATCAGCAGTGATGGAACCAAGAGGTGATCTGTCACTTCTTGGGACTTCTGTTATTGTTTAGTTGGTAAGTTGTGTCCAACTCTTTTGCGACCCCATGGACTGTGGCCCAGAAGGCTTCTCTGCCCATGGAATTTTCCAGGCAAGAATACTGGAGTGGTTGCTATTTCCTTCTTCCGGGGATCTTCCTGACCCAGGGATCGAACCTGTGTCTCCTGCTTGGTGCACGTGTGCAAGTGTGCTAAGTCACTTCAGTTGTGTCCAATTCTTTGCGACCCCGTGGACTGTAGCCCACCAGGCTGCTCTGTCCATGGGATTCTCCAGGCAAGAATACTGGAGTGGGTTGCCATTTCCTCCTCCAGGGAATCTTCCTGACCCAGGGATTCAACACACATCTCTTGCATCTCCTGCATTGGCAGACAGGTTCTTCACCACTAGCGCCACCTGGCAAGCCCCTCCTGGGACTTTAGAGCATCATTACCACATACACATAATTACCATCCCAAATAAGCCGTAATTTCAAAACATACACTGGGTCTGCCATCTAAGGTCAGTTCAAGTCTCCTAGCCCTGTTGTCCAAAAGAGTTACATTTTAAACCTGCCCCATGTAGAAATTTTGGAGCCACTTCTGAAGAGTATGCATGTATATTACTTAGCACAATGTCTGGTCCATAGTAAGTAAATGTTAGCAATCATTATAACTTTTGTTGTTACTCACTAGTTTACCAAGCGAGATTGTGGTTTTTCCTTCCCTGTGCACTAACAAATTCACAGAAGAGGGTAAATGTCATATCTGCCTTTCAACAATGGAACAACAGACTGGTTCGAAATAGGAAAAGGAGTAGGTCAAGGCTGTATATTGTCACCCTGCTTATTTAACTTATATGCAGAGTACATCATGAGAAATGCTGGACTGGAAGAAACACAAGCTGGAATCAAGATTTCCAGGAGAAATATCAATAACCTCAGATATGCAGATGACACCACCCTTATGGCAGAATGTGAAGAGGAACTAAAAAGCCTCTTGATGAAAGCGAAAGAGGAGAGTGAAACAGTTGGCTTAAAGCTCAACATTCAGAAAACGAAGACCATGGCATCTGGTCCCATCACTTCATGGGAAACAGTTGGGGAAACAGTGGAAACAGTGAGAGACTTTATTTGGGGTGGGGGCTCCAAAATCACTGCAGATGGTGATTGCAGCCATGAAATTAAAAGACGCTTGATCCCTGGAAGAAAAGCTATGATCAACCTAGACAGCATATTAAGAAGCAGAGACATTACTTTGCCAACCAAGGTCCATTTAGTCAAAGCTATGGTTTTTCCAGCAGTCGTGTATGGATGCTGTTGGACTATAAAGTAAGCTGAGTGCCAAAGAATTGATGCTTTTGAACTGTGGTGTTGGAGAAGACTCTTGAGAGTCCCTTGGACTGCAAGGACATCCAACCAGTCCATTTAAAGGAGATCAGTCCTGGGTGTTCTTTGGAAGGACTGATGCTAAAGCTGAAACTCCAGTACTTTGGCCACCTCATGCAAAGAGTTGACTCACTGGAAAAAAACTCTGATGCTGGGAGGGATTGAGGGCAGGAGGAGAAGGGGACAACAGAGGATGAGATGGCTGGATGGCATCACCGACTCGATGGATGTGAGTTTGAGTGAACTCCAGCAGATGGTGATGGACAGGGAGGCCTGGCGTACTGGGATTCATGGGGTCGCAAAGAGTCAGACTCGACTGAGCGACTGAACTGAACTGAACTGAACCCTTGTTATACTTTTGCATATGTAGTCACTTGGCTTTCTCATTTATCTTTCTTCAATTTTTCTTTATTTTTTTACTTTTTATATTTCTGATTATCCAAGTATATACTCCATTGTAGAAAATGGTCAAACTTTAAGGACATTTTCTTTTTTCTATGTGTAAAAGTGTTTCTTTATATAAAAATGAGAAGAATTGAAATCATATTATTAATATAATATTGTCTTGCTATTTTCAATATATGTCATTACATAATTTTAAACAACATTTTTGGTGACCATCAAATGGATGTTTCAGAAATTGTTAATCACTTTCTTGTGTTAGATATATAAGGAAAGAAAACACAACTTGCATGTGGATATTCCCTATGGTTGGTGCTGGGAAATGTAGATATAGCCAGGTCAACGGATGCCAACAAGAGCCAGTGTCTTCTGGGGTGCTCCAGAACAAGCACATGTATCTCAGGGCTTTTAAAAGATTGGGATAAAGATGAAGAGTATAATACCTAATAGCGCTTTTCTCCCTTACTCAATCTTGTTTCAAAAAGTTGAAAGCAACAACAAAAAGACAAGCACAATTTTTAAATGAGCAAAGGACTTGAATAGACACGTCTCTAAAGAAGATATGTGCTGTGCTTAGTCGCTCAGGTGTGTACAACTCTTGCGACCCCACAGACTGTAGCCTCCCAGGCTCCTCTGTCCGTGGGATTCTCCAGGCAAGAACACTGGAGTGAGTTGCCATTTCTTTCTCGAGTCCAACTGTTTAGGACCCCATAGACTGTAGCCCTCCAGGCTGCTCTGTCCATGGAATTTTCTAGGCAAGAATACTGGAGTGGGTTGCCATTCCCTTCTCCAAACGAAGATATACAAATGGCCAATAAGCCATTTGTTTATTTATATAGGAAAACATGTATTTAAAGTTTGGCAAAGGAATGCTGCTCAATATTCTGTAATAACCTAAATGGGAAAGCAATGTGAAAAAGAATAGATATATGTAAAACTGATTCACTTTGCTGTACACTTGAAACTAACACAGCATTGTAAATCAACTATACTCCAATCTATAATAAAAATTTAGAAAATTAAAAAAAATAAAAATTGTTTGGGAATTTTATACAGTGAAATGTTTACATGAAACAATGTTCAACAGCACTAATTATTAGGGAAATGCAAATCAAAACCACAATGAGACATACTTCAAATCCATTAAGATGGCTACTATAGAAATAAAACCACACATAAAAAAAAATAACAAGTGTTGGCAAAGATGTGAATAAATTGAAACTCTTGTGCACTCATAGTGGGAATGTAAAATGGTGCAGCCACTATAACAGTCTGGAAGTTCTTCGAAAGATTATGATCCAGCAATTCCAATTGTGGGTATACACCCAAAACAATTTAAAACAGTCTCTCAACTTCCTACTGGTACATTCATGTTCATAGCAGCATTATTCACAATTGTCAAAAGGTGGAAGCAACCCAAGTGTCCATCAATACAAGAATGAACAAACAAAAGGTGATGTATACATACAATAGAATGACTGCCTCAAAAAGGAAGGAAATTCTGACACATGCTGCAACATGATTGAACCTCGAATACCTTATGCTGAGTGAAAAGAGTCGATCACGAAGAGACAAATACTGTCTGAGATACATGTGTTACAAATACTGTAGGAGTATATGACAAATGCTTACATGAGGTATCTAGAGAAGTTAAATTCATAGAGGTAGGAAGTAGAATGGTGGTTGTCAGGCAGGGGGGAGGAGAGACTAAGGACGTGTTTAACGGGCACAGAGTTTCAGTTTTGCAAATAAACGTTCTGGAGGTTGGTCAAAAATGTGACTGTAAACACTGCTGAACAGTGTACTTTAAAATGGTTAAGATGGAAAATTTTATGTTATGTGTATTTTACCACAATTAAAAATTTCAAAACTATTTTTTAAAAGGACCTAGGGGGACACAGAGTATTTTAAACACTTTGCAAAATGTAGTCACATTTAACATTCCAATTGATCCTTAAAATGACCTAGTGAGGGAGTAGTTTAGATACCACTCCCATCTGAGAATGGAAGAGATCCCCTTGTAGGAGTGATATGGGACTCTCACAGCTTTTAAGGGGTTGGAAGTGGCCCGGGTTTATTCTGGCATTCCTAGCAACAGGGTGTGATTTGATCCTTTCTGATGCTCATCCTCATGAGCTCGTGACCTGGTGGCCTGTGCCCTCTTTCTGCATTGGCATTTCCTATTTCAGCACAAGATGCGTTGCAGGATCCCAGTAGTATCTTCCACCACTCACTCTCCTAACTTTGGAGACTTGCTCAGAGACCCAAGGTTTTCACGGCTGACCACTCAAAATCTCAGAGTTGGAATGTTAGCCTTTTCCAGCAAAATGGACAGAGTCTAAGTACTATAGCTTGACAAGTCCTGGCAAATTCACATACCCGTGTAACCTACAGTCCTGTCAAAATACAGAAAATCACAAGCCCCCAGAAAGTTTCCTTTCCTAATCATACTCCCCACCCAAAGGCAACTACTGTTTTGATGTTTTTGCTCCATGAGAATTTTTAACTCTTCTTTTTCGAAAGGTAGTGGAGGGTGAGGAGTGGGTAGAGGAGATGCCTTTTGCTGAGTATTCTCCCTGAGTTATTATGTTTCTGTTTATGCCAGGATCTGGGGCCTGTTAAATTTGAAAGAATAGAAGAAAAAAAGAAAAGAAAAAAAAAGAATAGAGGAGGGAAAAGAAAGAGCTTCCTTTATTTTTCCTTCCATTTTAGCTATACTTCCCTTTCCCTGGGGCAGCAGAGGCCAAGGTCTGGGGTGGTTTGAGAAACAACGACATATTAAAGAAAGAGACACCCCTTTCATGGAATAGAGAATAAGAGGCTATGCCAGGCACTGAGGTGGTAGTAACATTGGAAATCTCCCTCCCTCTGCGAGTTTACAGTTTAGTGGGGAGAACCAACATACATGCTCTAACCCTCAGTTGTGTCCGAGTCTTTGCTGCCCCATGGACTGTAGCCCATCAGCTTCCTCTGTCCATGGAATTTTCCAGGCAAGAATACTGGAGTGGGTTGCCATTTCCTACTCCAGGGGGTCGTATCAAACCCATGTCTCTTGTGTCTCCTGCATTGGCAGGTGGATTCCTTACCAGTGTACCACCCGGGAAGCCCCGGAAAATCAGCCAGCTAGCAGTTAATTTATGTCCACCCTAAATCTAGTCCTCGCTATGGTCTTTTTCTCAGTGATTGGAACTGACAACAACCCACTTCCAACTCCAGAACACTACTTCTTTCATCAACTCTGAAAACACTGAACGCTGAACCATTCACTCACCAAATCCTCGCATGTTGCCTCTAAAGTATTTCTCAAAAATATCCCCCCTCTCCATCCTAGTTGCAGTGAGCCTATCTCAGGACACCCTCACCCCTTCTCTGGGCCATGACTTCTCAGCTGACCTTTCAGCCACTGCTGCACCTATGTCAAATGCCAGAATTATCCTGTCAATTCCCTCAGCTGAGTATTCACAGTTCTTAACATCACAATCAAGGGCCTGCCCATTTCCAGCCTTAGCTCCTGCTGCCACAATCCTATTCTTTCCGTTCCAGCAATGCCCCCTGCTATGGCTCCTCTAAAGGCTGCCCTGCTGTCTCCTGGCTGCCTCTAGCCATTGTTCAGAAGTCCTCCCCACCCTCCCCCACATACAAATAGACTGGTGGCTTGTCTCCGTGTTTCTCTGGCAACATATGCCTTTCTTTCATTATGTAACTGGCCTTGCTCTCCTGCTAGTCTGAGAATTCCTTGAAGTCAAGGACCAAACCTGTTCATTTCTGTATCCTCCTTAGTAAGATTACAACACATGCTAGTACTATTCTAAGCACTTCTCAGACACTGATTCATTTAATCCTGATGACACTCTGCTGCTGCTACTGCTAAGTCACGTCAGTCATGTCCGACTTTGTGTGACCCCATAGACGGCAGCCCACCAGGCTCCCTTTCCTGGGATTCTCCAGGCAAGAACACTGGAGTGGGTTGCCATTTCCTTCTCCAATGCATGAAAGTGAAAAGTGAAAGGGAAGTCGCTCAGTCGTGTCCGACTCTTCACGACCCCATGGACTGTAGCCTACCAGGCTCCTCTGTCCATGGGATTTCCCAGGCAAGAGTACTGGAGTGGGGTGCCATTGCCTTCTCCGGACACTCTATGAGCAAAGTGCTATTATGGTATTCATTTCTTAGTTGAGGACAATGAGAGACTAAGCAGCCTGCCCAAGACACAATACTCAGGAAATAGCAGAATTAGGATTTGAACTCAGGTAATCCAGCTGCCCAGGTGGCAACAGGGCTAGAGAGTCTGCCTGCCAGTGCAAGAGACACAGGAAACATGGGTTCAATCCCTAGGTCAGGCACATCCCCTGGAGTAGGAAATGGCATCCCACTCCAGTATTTTTACCTGGAAAATTCCATGGGCAGAGAAGCCTGTTGGGCAAGAGTCCATGGGGCTGCAAAGAGTCAGACACAAATGAGTGACTGATCACAGTGTGGCTGCAACTATGGCTCTTAAACTTTATTCTCATCTTCTCTTCAATTTCCATGTATTTGTTGAATGAATGATCCCTTTTGAGTTCCCCATCTGAATATGTTCAGAACCAAAACAGTTATCTTCCAACAGCTTCTTTTTCCCTACATCTGACCTCCTTCAGCTGCTCCTCCAGGGTCTCAGAGAAGCCTGGAGTCTGATTTTCACCTCTCTCCCCCTTAACCCCATTCAGCCTTTCATCACATCTAGGTGTTTTGTTTTTCCTTGGAAATATCTATCAGATTGTCTGCTTCCTCTCTATTTACAATTGCTGCTGTCCTGTTCTGGTCCTCAGCCCTTCAGGCTGGATGACCACAGCAGCTTCCAGACTAGTTTCCCTGACTTCACTGCCTTACTTCCTTGGGGCCTTGGGGTTTCCGTGCATTTTTATTTAACCCTCACAACAATCCACGAGCTAAATATTATTATGCATGCTTTATAGATGAGGGACTGAATAACAGAACTCAGGTTCAAACAGGATTTGTCTGGTTCAAAGGACTCTTCCATCTACAAAAAGACTGGTACTTTAAGCAAGTCACTTAACCTGCAAGAGTCTCAGATTTCTCATTTGTAAAATGGGGATAACAGCAGTAATTACCTCCTGAGTGCAACTGAGATAACACTAGCACAGTACCTGACATACAGGAAGTGCTCAAAGATAATCAGCAATTAATGTTCACAAACCCCATAGCATATCTAGCATATGAATTTGATAACTGTTCTGACCAAAATACTTTTTGGAAGTGCTTTTGAACCATTTAGCTCATAAGAAGTTGCCATATCTGGCCCCTCCTTTGTCCCTCAAAAGTTCTTTCTCCTGGGAAGCATCACATGTTGTATGAAAAAATTATCTTACTGATCACTTCGAGAAAGGCACACAGCAATAGAAAACACAGCCGTCTGGTGGAAAGTGCACAGATTCTCTGATTGCCCTGTCCAGGTTGTATCTCGAAGCCTCTTTGAACTTTTCTCATCTACTAAATGGTAATAATACCTTCCCCCCAAGAATACTGAGGTGATGTACATACAGCCTTCAGCGCATTGTTGGATACAGTAAGACCTACATGAAGTTGTGCAATATAGTCAGATAATGTATACGAGCAGGCTTTATTGTAAGCGGAGGACGAGATGGATTTCTAAATCAATATGTTATCAAAATCAAGTATCAAAAGTAGAGGAAAGGTGAAAGAATTATGCAAAGGAGATACTAATGCATACCTAGGACACCTGAATGCCCTTCCTGCGTAGGGACAAGCAGCTCCGGCCCCTGAATCCTGAGGGGCGAGTGGAGAGAAGACCCGCCCTCTTTCACCGCCCCCAGAGCCCCGCCTCCAGGGTCGTGTGACAAGGTGCCTAGGACCCGGCAACGAGGGGCGGGGTCGGCTGTGATCACGTGTGCACCGGTGCGGAAGTGGTGCGGCGGATGGCGTTCGTGATTGGCCGAGGCTGAGGAACCTGGGGGCGGAGCCAGGCGGCCGGACGCTCCGGGAGGAGTCGGGGGAGGGTACAGCCGCGGGGCCGGCTCCAGAGTCTGGATTTGGTCTGCAGTGCCCATCGAGTGCTGGACCAGCGGCTGGCCGGTGCACCCCGCCCTGCGCGCGCAGAGGCTTCGGGACCCTCAGGCCGAGGCGCGGGCCGCTACGCGAGGCGGATAGGGTGGGCAGAGGGAAATTTGGAGGGCGCGGGCGCCCTGTGCGCGGAGCAAACGTGAGGCGGCCGGGGGCCGGGACGCCATGTCCATGGAGGACCCCTTCTTTGTGGTGAAAGGGTGAGTGTTCCCGAGGGCTCCACTGGAAGAGGCGGTGGCCGTGCTGCCTGCCCGCACCTCCCCGCCTCTCCTCGTTGTAGGGGGGATGGGAGGCAAGTAAAGGCTGGCGTGGAGACAGTGGGGACGGCTTAGCCTGGAGGACCATGATCAAGTGTCCAGAGACATCCCTTTCCCGTCCTACCTGGACTTTGAAACCCACGCCCCCAATCAAGCCCCTGGGGAGGGGGTCCCCTTTGGCCTGTGCGCTGCCCTACAACTTGTTTGGACGGGAGGAGGGGTTCAGCATTTCTGCAGGTGGGAAGGGAGCTTACGCGTCCCAGACCAAACTGGGGCTCTAGTGGAGCACGGGGCCCTGCTTCGAAGGGGGAAAAACAGCATCTGGGCAGGAAAAGGGAAATGGCCCTCCTGAGCTTTGTAGTTGGCGTAGACGGGGGTGAGCTCCTATTGTCCATTGAGTTCGGAGCGCTGGCCCCGCAGACTGGTGAGACCACAACATGCCCAGAGGCGTCTGAGCACGTTAGCAGGCTTGGAGGCGGGGGCGCCTGGCTCCGGAAGACGACTCAATTCAGTGGGGGAGTTTTTACTGAGTAATGGGAGGGGAGGAAAGCAGCCGTTCAAACTCAGTGATGATGTTGGAAGGAAAACAAAATGAAATCAGCCAAACTAAACTTTCCTTAGCTTTCTGTTAGCACTGGGTTTTTCCCACAGTGCTAAAGGAAATGAGCGCTTGCTTTTTAACTCCCTGATTTCATCCAGGCTGTTTGACAGGTTTCCCCCATTTCTTCCTCTGCCTTTCAGACTCGAATAGCCTTAAACTTATTTTTCCCTGTGAGCTGTCGTGACTCCATCTTTGATTGCTCAGTTGTTTGCAGATACCCAGAAACTTTAATGGCACTCTGTTACATAGGCTTTGTAGCCATTAAACAAATTCAGGGAAGATGGATCCTGTTTTTACAACTTTTGTTTTAAATGTCAAACACGTTAAAAATTTGAGAACTGCAAAGTTCCTGAGAGATCAGTGCTAATCACCCTAAAGTACTGCTTTGCTTTCAACTACTTCCTAGCTCCCTATTTCTATTTCTGTAAGGGTAAAAGCTGACCAGTTGCTTGAGGGTGTATGTGATTTTTTTTTTAAAGGTTCTTCTAAGAAAATTTAAGTGATACTCTAGGTGAAATACTTTATTATCCATGATACAGTAAGATACATTTATATATATTTTAACATTTCCCTGAAAAATTTTTGCCTTTACCTGACTTTAGGTGGGAAAATCTGAGTTTAGATGATTAATAATACATGGATCTCTACCTGGAAAATGTTATTAGAAGAATTGATTTTTTTTAGGGGTTAATTTTTAAATGTGAAAGCTGTGTGTTTTTCCTTTAAACGTTCTTAATTCTTAGGTTTCAAAGGTTATGTCTGGCAGTGGAGGCTGTAGATAATCAGAATTTTTTTGTTTCATTTTTAAATGGAATTTGTGAAAATGCTAAATTGCTCTGCCATCTTGACTTTTTTTCCTGATAGTACAGTTTGCCAGGGCTTGCTCACTGATTAGATATCACTGCTTTATTGGAACATTGGCCAGGAGTCTTGTTTGACTTGTACATTGTTTTAGCTCATATCTTTAAGATATCAAAACCTTTTGCTATGGAAAAGTAAAATTAGCTACATGAGTGTCTCCAGATAATGTGGTGAAATATATGGGGAGCCATGTACCTCTGTTTATTAAAAGTTTTGAAAATACACTCACTGCATGGTGTAGAAAAATGAAAGAAGCCTAAATTGTGACCTTTAGCCTAGGAGCTGGTAGTCTAATCTGAGAAACAAGTCACCCAATAATTAAGTAGAAATGACTGGTGGAAATGATTAAGTGCTGAAGTGAATCCTACAGATGATTAAGTCCCCTAGTAGTTTGGAGAAAGGCATCCCATTAGGAAAGGTTACAATTGGAAAAGCTTTGGACATAGTAGCAGGTCTTGAATTGGGTTTTGAAGATGGGTATCACTTAGATGATTCAGTCCTGGGTGTCTTTCCTGGACTCATCAAGAAGAGTCTTTAATTGGTCTTCCTGCTTCCAGTCTCTTTCCTCTTGCGTGTGCCTTGGTTTTGTTGGACGAGTGTTCTCCAGAATGCAGTGTGAGCCACACATGCCATTTTACATTTCCTAGTAGACACAGGGAAAGTGAAAAACATGCAAAGTTAATTTTAATGTCATCGATAACCTGGTATAGTCAAAATATTTCAACATGTGATAATTATAAAGATTATTAACGAAGACTCTCACCCGTTTTGTGCTGTCTTCAAATCTGGTGTGTGTTTTACACTTACAGCACATCTCAATTTGGATGCTGAATTTTCATCAGAGACACTTGATCTGTTTTTAGAATTCATTAAACTTACAGTTGAAAAAGTAGATTCACATACCCAAATTGTTCCAAGTATATTTTTAAATTTTTTGGTAAGTGAATTGAGTATCAGTTTTAAATTTTAAATTAATTAAAATTTAAAACTTAGTCCCACAGTCACGCTGGCATAGTTCGGCAGTCACATGTGGCGTCCATATTGGGCAGGACAGGTGTAGCTCTTCTAGAACCCAAGCAGGAGTTCCCTACTTAACATCATTTAGTGGCTGCCTGTTGTCTGAAAGTCTCAAGACTTCCTGGCCTTGTGATGCACCCTTCCTCTACCCTTTGCCTACTGTACCTGCCCAGAGCTCCAGGATCTCCAGACTCAGTACAGTGACTGTGACCATGGGACTGGGCGCTCTGACCCCATATGCATCCACTCTGCCGGATGCACTGACTCAGCTTTCAGGATTCAAAGTCAGCATCTCCACTGCCTCCAGAAAGTGCTTCCTTGACACCTGTAACACAGTATCGCACCTCTTCCTCTGGCTCTCTGTCATTATTACTGTGAGCTCTGAGGGTGGGAACTGTTTGTTTTTCCTGTATTTCCAGCCTGCCACCTTGAATGTGTGTTATATGTGTGTTAGTCACTCAGTCGTGCCCGACTCTTTGCGACCCCATGGACTGCAATCCAGCAGGTTCCTCTGTCCATGAGATTTTCCAGGCAAGGATACTGGAGTGGGTTGCCATTTCCTTCTCCAGGGGATCTTCCCAACCCAGGGATCGAACCCGGGTCTCCTGCACTGCAGGCAAATTCTTTACCGACTGAGCTACAAGGGAAGCCACCTTGAATATATAGCATAAATGTTGAATAAGTTCTCTTTGGTGGTTGTGGTTGGTAAGGAATGGTGGTTCGTGGATGAGAACACGACCAGCAAAGGCCCTCAGATGGGCATGGTGTGTTTAGAAATCAAGGAGGGCATTCTAGGTGGAGTAGGAAGTTTATTTGGAGAAGTAATAATAATAATAGCTGACATTTAAAGGATAACACATCTATGCCAGGTGTTGCAAGCTCAATAAGCACTTTATAAGAATTACCACTTTGTAAGAAGAGTTCTGTGGTGTGGGTATTAGCCCCATTTAACAGATGAGAAACTGAGCTACCACAGAGGGGTTGAGTTACTTCCCCAGGGTCACAAAGCTAATAGGTGGTAGACCCAGGATTCAATATTCAGCTGCCTAGTTCTCCTCATACTGTTAACACTTCACAGAACAGGTAGAATAAAATCAAGAAGAGCTCATCTTGAGGCCATTGGAAGTTTTCAAAGCAGGGAGTTCAGTTCAGTTGCTTATTTGTGTCTGACCCTTTGGGACCCCATGGACTGCAGCATGCCAGGCATCCCTGTCCATCATCAACTCCTGGAGCTTGCTCAAACTCATGTCCATCGAGTCGGTGATGCCATCGAACCATCTTATCCTCTGTCGTCCCCGTCTCCTGCCCTCAATCTTTCCCAGCATCAGAGTCTTTTCCAATGAGTCAACTCTTCGGATGAGGTGGCCAAAGTATTGGAGTTTCAGCTTCAGCATCAGTCCTTCCAATGAATGAATATTCAAGACTGATATCCTTTAGGATGGACTGATTTGATCTTGCTGTCTAAGGGACTCTCAAGAGTCTTCTCCAACACCACAGTTTCAAAAGCATCAATTTTTTGGCACTCAACTTTTTTGAAACTCAGTGAAACTATGAGCCATGCCGCGTAGGGCCACCCAAGACAGACAGGTCATGGTGGAGAGTTCTGACAAAATGTGATCCACTGGAGAAGGGAATGGCAAACCACTTCAGTGTTCTTGTCTTGAGAACCCCATGAATAGTTACGAAAAGCAGGGAAATGACATAAAATTAGGGTCCTGAGAATATTGATTTGGTAGTAGTGTTGGGTGCATCTGTGTGAAGAAAGATTAAAAAGGAGACCAGTTAGAAAGCTATTTTAATTTAAATATTCAGTGATTGGTGTCTGAGTGTTTGAGGTTTACTTTGTGAGATTTTGATACTGTTGATGTCTTGTTCAGAGCAGAACAGCAGAACATGGGAGAAAACCACCACCGTCGGGCAGCTGGGCTCTTTGGCCCATATATTCACAGTGGTATGTTTGCTCCCAGAACTCCTAACCCTGCTGAATGAACTAGGACCAGCCCTTCACTTGTAGTTTGCCTAGTTGACCCTCTTCATCTGTATTCTCACTGAGTGAGCTTGATTATTCCCATTGCATCAGGTGGTTCTGCGTACATCCCACACCCTAGTCACTCTGACCTAACTCTCTCCCAAGTGTTCTTCTGTGTATTTTACTAATTGTTTGACGTCTCCCATGCTATGGGATGGGTATCTTGCCCCCAATTCTTTTTCATTTCCTTCCTGCTACCTAAAAATGCCTTCCTCCCGTTTGCCCTGTTCACTCCTGACTCCACACTCTGTATCAGTCCTGTGTCTACTTGGTCATCAGGTCATCTCAGTGCCTCCCCAGGATATCTCTGGAATTCTCTTCCTCTCTGGTTTTGGTTCCTCGGCCCTCATTCTTGTCCTTGTCCTCTCCCACCTGGACTCTTATAAGTGGCCTCTTCAGCAAGCTTTATTTGCACTGCTGCCGGATGTGAACTTGGAGACATGATCAGGTCACAGCTCTGTCCAGAATCCTTCATTCTAAAACACTTACCAAGTGTCTATTCTCTGTTCGTTTACCAGGGGCGAAAGCTCCAGCAGTGAGCAAACAACATTCCTGTCCTTATGAAGCTTATATTCTAGGGACAGGTGGTAAACAAGTGAACAAATATACGGTATATCAGGTGGTGGTAGATACTGTAAGAAAAACAAAGCTAGGTGCAAAGGGAAAGGAAATGCGTGCTCTGGATGTTATTTTTCTTTTTATGTGACTTCCAGAGGCAGTGAGATTTGGTGAAAGAACTGAACTGTGTAAATCAGGCTGATCTAAAGTTGGAATCTCACCTCTATCCATTATTTGATGTAACATGTTCATTATCCTCTCTGAACTTGTTTCTTTAGGTACAAAATTGGCTTAACAGTGCCTGCTTTATCGGTTATGAGGATTAAATGAGTTAAGGCATGTATGTTGTCTTGGCATAGTTTGGTGCATCCATCAAGTGCTCAGTAAACATTCTCTTTTAAATGTCTGTTTATGTGTCTCCTTCCAAACAGTCTGCCCTTTCTAAGAGGAAAGACCATTTCTTACTGGTTTTTTGTTTTGTTTTTATTTTGGAGTAACATTTAAAGTAACATATGCTCACTTTAGAAAACGTAGGAAATAAAACTGTTTTTAAAAGGATTAAAAATTCATTGAAGGAACTTCCCTGGTGGTCCAGTGGCTAAGACTCTGAAGCTCCCAATACAGGGGGCCTGGGATCAATCCCTGTTCAGGGAACTAGATCCCACATGCTGCAACTCAGAGTTTGAATACTGAAACTAAAGATCCTGCGTGCCACAACTAAGACCCAGTGCAGCCACTTGCATAAATATTAAAAAAAAAAAAAATTCATCGAAATGCCAAGATCCAGAAATAGTTAAAATTTTGGTGTCATTCTTATCTGTTTCTGTTAATAGTTTTATGTAATAGTACTCATCAGTTTTTGATCTCTTATCATATATCCGTCACTGTGCTGAGAACCTGCCAGGCATTGTCATTTTAATCCTTATGAACTAGGTACTAGTACTGTTATTATTGGACTTCCCTGGTGGCTCAGACGGTAAAGCTGTCTAAGGGACTACACTGTCTACAATGCGGGAGACCCGGGTTCGATCCCTGGGTCGGGAAGATCCCCTGGAGAAGGAAATGGCAATCCACTCTAGTACTATTGCCTGGAAAATCCCGTGGACAGAGGAGCTTGGTAGGCTACAGTCCATGGGATCGCAAAGAGTTGGACACGACTGAGCGACTTCACTAGTGACTGTTATTATTATCATTTTACAAATGAACAAAATTAGTTAAAAAAAAAAACTTCCAAGTTCATAAGCTTGTAATTGGAAAGGCCAGGATTTATATAAATTGGTATTGTTGTTACTATTAATCATGAAGAAATTGGGATCATACTGTCTTACAATCTTTTCATCTGTATATCCTCAGCATGCCTTTGGTGGGGAGGCTTTTTAATGACTGCCTTTGTATTTTGTCATATAAATGTAATATAATTTATCACCTGGGATGACATTTATGATGTTTCTAAATTTCTCATTATTACAAGTATTGTAATGATAAGTCCTGCTTGTCACAGGTCTTCATTGCTGTTCCTGATTATTTCCATGGCCTTTATTCCTCTAGCAGAATTGCTAATTCAGTGGGCGAGCACATTTTCAAAGTTTCTGATCCATGTTACCAAATTGCCTTCCAGGATACACTCCTCTCCACTCTACTCCCCACTCCACCCCGCAAAGTTTGACGGACCCATTTCCCTTGATCCCTTGCCAATTTTGAGATGCTCATTTGAAGAAACCTTGACTAATTTGCTAGGTGAAACACACCATATTTGAATCGTTTTTTTCATCATTGTGTTCAGTAAGGTCCTACATAGTGTTTGTTGAATGAATGATCCCATTTTGAGTTTGGGGATCTATAGTTTTTACCCCTCTTTTGTTTGCAGCTTGTAATCAAAATAAGCCATTAAGAAATTGAGTGGTGGAATATGAGAATATTTTGTACCAAGTGAGCCTCTCCTGTAGGGAAAAGGCCTAAATATTGTGTTCCTTTAACATTTTGCTGGTTTGGAGGCTTTGTGTGCCGAAAGGAGGATAGTTTTATTTCTATGTTCTTGGCTATGGATCCTGTTGAAATAATGGTGTAAGTAAGCAGATGAGCAAAACAATATGTATTACATTGTCTTAGTCTCTAACTATCTCTTGTCTCTGTGTAGAACCTTGTATGAGCTCCTTGAAGGCAAGCATTGTGCACTTTATTCACAATGTTGAGAAAAGTTATCCTTATTTACAGAGTACTATTATCCAATAAAATTGAATATAAGTCAAGTCTCATTTTCTCCTGTTTGAAAATCCATCAGATGTTTCAGATGTTTCTTTTTTTTTTTTTGCCTTGCTGCATAGTTTGCGGGATTTAAGTTCCCCAACCAGGACTGGAACCCACACCCTTGGCAGTGAGAGTGTGGAGTCCTAGGCAACTCCCCAATCAGATGTTTCATTGTAAAAATCACTTTGCAGACATTTGTTAAACATTTATTGAATTCCTGATACTCTGTTTGGCTCCTGGTTTGAAGAACACTGTGCAGCTGTGTGAAGCAGTTTAGGTGATAGACGATAGGGATTGCATGTAAGATTTTGGAACAGAGCTGAGATGCTGTGGAGACGGAAAAGACTCCCCGGGGAATGTTGGTCAGGGACACTTTCATGAAGCAAGTAGGGCCTTAATCTGAGCCATGGAGGAAGTGTCTGCTTTTCATTTGCAGAGGTGTAAGGACTCTTCCAGATGGGGAAGCGATGAGTGAAAGTCCAGAGCCAGAAATGAGGAAAGGGAGGATGAGAAGAAGAGCTGCCAACTGAAACAGATTTGTTTCAGTGAGAAATCAGGTTGGAAATTAACGTTGGCCCCTTTGTGGGGAGGAGGAGGCATGGAATACCCAGTTGAGGAGTTTAAATTTAATGTTTGCTTTTGTAAATTCTTAATGAGGAGGCGGTTTTAACAGTTGTTACCATGCCACTTGCCTGTGGTCAGACAACTTCTGAGGGCTCAAACCCAGGTCTTCTGATTCACTAAGAAAATGATTTGTCAGGAGGCTTTGCAAAGATGGGGTTGAAAAGTCTTGTTACTGGAAGGCGCCTCGTGCTCTGGGTCAGAACAACTTGAGATCAGAAGCCAAGAAGTCTGAGCCCCTGTTCTCTTATTTGTTTAATGAATGCAGACTGGTTATTGTGAAAGTTCCTTCTAGATCTAAAATCCAGTGACGCAGCTTAAGTAGAGGTTGTGCAAGGTGAGAAGTAAGAGGAAGAGTCAAAGATGATGCTTGTCTAGACAAGTTTCAAATCTTGGAAAATAGTGTCACTAATAACTAGAATGAGGAAGTTAGAGAAGAAACAGTAGGGTTTTTTTTTTCCTCTCTTTTATTTTGTTGTTTGACTACTTGCTTTTTTGTAGCGAGAATATGATTAATTTGGTTTTGGGCAAATGGAATGATCCTGGAGACAGCTGAAATATAGGAATTAGTCCTGGGTGACTGGTTAGGGTTGGGACGGCAGCTGGGGAGTCATCAGCTTCAAGGGCTCATTTGAACCTACTAGTGTTGATGAGCATCTAGAAGCTGTAAAAGTAGTGCTGGGACCAGGTGGAAGAAGAGGAAAGAGAAAATTAGTAGAAACTAAAATAGCACAATATCACAAAAACAAGGAAGTGAGAGTTTCAAGAAAATAGAAAGGCTGTGGTGTCAAGCACACTGAAAAGGAGGACGAGTTCAAGTCACCGTGACTGGGACCTGCAGTGTCACTGGGGCAGCAGTACTGTCCCAGGGGAGTTGTGGAAGCAGCGGCAGGTTGAGGTCAAAATTGTCTAGAACTGTAGGTAACTAAAGGCTTTTTTTTTTTTTTTTGCCTCTAGGAGAATTATTGCAAAAGATATTAGGACAGTGAAGTTGAATTTGGAAATGGCAGGAAGGTCAAGGGTCGCAGCTGTGTGTGTTTCCCCTTACAAATGGCTTGAGTGTGTAAGTCAGGCAATAAAAAGAGCTCCTCCTCACCTAGCCTGAGGGGTTGGTGGTGGGACAGGCCGATGGGGGGTACAGAGTAGGAGAATGATAGGGCTGCAGAGGCTCGCACAGCCTAGGTTTTTCAGTTTCATCAGTGGAGTGGAAACCATCTGCCTTCAGTAGCCTCTCAGTGCGTTGGTGAAACCGTGAAAAGTGCCCCTGTTTCATACATACAGGATGACATACACGATGGGTGCTGCTCCTGACATAGGTGTTGCAGCCCGTGGTGTTTTTCCAAAGGTGGCCACCCAATATCTATCCTGTCCCCCCAATATCTATCCTGTCCCATTTGCTTTTCTTAAATTGTGAAGCTGGCTTTCTTCTATCAAGCTGGGATCTTCGTTGCTTTTCTTTGAACGCAGGCAGACCTTTGTAACTGCCTTCACTGACAGAATGAGGCAGAAATGACACTGCTTGACTCCTGAGGATTAAGTCACAAAAGACACCCAGTTCAGCTTCCAGTCACATCTTTGTGACTTGGGACACAAGTCCAGCTCTACTGCAGCACCTCTGCTCGAGCGCCCATGCAGTGAGACGACGCGGGCGCAGAGATGCTACTGAGGAGTGCCTCCTTCCACGGCCCCCCTCCCACGGAGTCTTTCAGCTGAGGCCCCAGACAGTGTGGAGCAGGGACGAGCCATCCCTTCTGTGTTTGGCACAAATTCCTGACGCAAAGAATCCGTGCATGGAAGGCTGAGCACCGAAGAATTGATGCTTTTGAATTGTGGTGTTGGAGAAGACTCTTGAGAGTCCCTTGGACTGCAAGGAGATCCAACCAGTCCATTCTGAAGGAGATCAGCCCTGGGATTTCATTGGAAGGAATGATGCTGAAGCTGAAGCTCCAGTAC
Organism: Oryx dammah; assembly: GCF_014754425.2. Taxonomy (NCBI): domain Eukaryota; kingdom Metazoa; phylum Chordata; class Mammalia; order Artiodactyla; family Bovidae; genus Oryx; species Oryx dammah. Next base: position 18,812,763 of record NW_024070205.1, read on the forward strand.
TTTGGCCACCTCATGCTAAGAGTTGACTCATTGGAAAAGACTGATGCTGGGAGAGATTGGGGGCAGGAGGAGAAGGGGACAACCGAGGATGAGATGGCTGGATGGCATCACGGACTCGATGGATGTGAGTCTGAGTGCACTCCGGGAGATGGTGATGGACAGGGAGGCCTGGCGTGCTGCGATTCATAGAGTCGCAAAGAGTTGGACACGACTGAGCGACTGAACTGAAGAAGTGGTCATTTGTTGTCACTGATTTTGGGGGTCATTGTTATACAACCAGAGTGACTGGAACAGATGCCAGTTCATAGCCTATCAGCATGGTCAAAGAGGAAAGGAGAAATCAAAAGACTGGTAGAGGCTGCACCTATGATTATCCTGCAGTTGGTTGGCCCAACTGAATGACAGGTTCAGGGAAACTGAAGCTCCCTAATGGCTGAAACACTTCTTCCTCCCATCTTACCAACAAATTTGGTGAGATCCAGCTAAGAAATGATTTTATGGACATCTGGATGTTTTGCCTGAAACCCAAACAAAGGCTTGGCTGGGATGGTGAACTTTTCTCCATGGTGGAACAGACTGGGATGTTGTATTGTCATTCAATCACTCAGTTATGTCTGACTCTTTGTGACCCCATGGATTGCAGCACACCAGGCTTCCTTGTCTTTCACCATCTCCTGGAGCTTGCTCAAACTCATGTCCATTGAGTCCGTGATGCCATCCAACCATCTCATCCTTTCTCATCCCTTTCTCCTGCCTTCAATCTTTTCCAGCATCAGGGTCTTTTCTAATGAATCAGTTTTTTGCATCAGGTGGCCAAAGTATTGGAGCTTCAGCTTCATCATCAGTCTTTCCAATGAATATTCAGGATTGGTTTCCTATAGAATTGACTGGTTTGATCTCTTTGCAGTTCAAGGGACTCAAAGAGTTTTCTCCAACACCACAATTCAAAAGCATCAATTCTTTGGCAGAATGTTGTGTGGTAGGGACTTAACCAGCAGTGACTAGGGGTTAGTGCTGGGCTAGCTTCAAACAGGGGACTTCCCCTGGTGGTCCAGTGGTTAAGACTTCCAATACAGGGGACAAGGGTTCAATCCCTGGTCGGGGAACTCAGATAACCACATGCCTCATGATGTGGCCAAAAAGAAAAAAAAAAAAAAACCCACAGAAGAACTGGGTTGGTTTCGTCCTGCCAATCTCAACTCTTTTTAAGGAATGGAAGAATCCAGTTTTGAAAGCTTGGATTACTTTATTTTTGCTTGAAAGATACATTCTTCAAAGACGTGGGCTGTGTTTTCATTTTTGACATTTGCTTACTGGAAAGAAGCTCTGTGTTACAGTTGGTCCCATGGGCCCTGGTATGACTCACAGTGAAGAGCCTTCATTCTCTTGGTCATAGAAGTTGTTATCCGTGAGGATGTGATGGGGCTCATCATTTTGATGGGCTGTTTGGTGGACAGCAAGGGGAAAAGCCTCTTCCCTGGTATTTCCATGCTGTGACTCTTGTTATCCATGAAATGTGTGAGTCGAGACTGACTTCGAAGCATCTGCAGCAGATGCGGGCGTTAGCCATCTCTCTCCTTCAAGGGGCTGAAAGATATCTCCTGGTCAGGAGCTAACCCTGTAATGCCTAGGGAAGCAATTAGCAAGATTTTTGTTGAAATGGTGTCAGACATGATACCCAAAGCTGTCCGTGAGCAGATTGTTACTTACCAAGAAGATTGCTAAGCTGAAGTGAAGAGAGTGAAGTCGCTCAGTCGTGTGCAGCCCCATGGACTGTAGCCCAGCAGGCTTCTCTGTCCATGAAATTCTCCAGGCAAGAATACTGGAGTGGGTTGCCCTTTCCTTCTCCGGGGAATCTTCCTGACCCAGGGATCAAACCCGGGTCTCCCACATTGTGGGCAGACACTTTACAGTCTGGGCCACCAGGGAAGCCTCTGTAAAGAAGCTAAGCCAAAGAACTCCAGAAATTCAAAATGTACATGGCCCCTCATAGAAAGTTCTGAGCACCAGACTTTAATCATTCCCATTATGCACTTGGAAGAAAAACCTGAAAATAGCTAAAGCAGACTCTACAGGAAAAAGAGGCAATATCTTGTGATTCCGACCTTTGCAGAGACCGCGGATGAAAGTGGATCACCGTTGATTTAAGGAGTCGGCAGCTGCAGAGCTCCTCACAGGGTGCAACATGCTCACAGGGGCGCAGTGTGTGGTAGGCGGTAACCGTGAGCAGAGGATGGTGCAAATACATGTGTGGGAATGCACACCAGTTCATGCAGAAACAACCCTTGTACCTTTCCTGAAAAAGCAGGCGAAGAAAGCTCCACCAGCTCTTCTCTATTGAGATCCTCCCAAATACCAAACAGCTGGCTTGGTGGTTGTGTCCTGTTCATCGGTTTACTTGGAATGACAGGTGATTCTAAATATTTAGTCCCAGGTATTTACAAATAGTTCTGAGTTGAATGGGTTGTGTCACTAGTTAGCATCTTGTACTTCTTACATGTGTCTTGAAACTGTTCAGGAATCCCAAGTTCTTTTGGATATTCTGGGTACCATTAATATTTGGCTTAAAAACAGGTTTTGTTTGTGACACACATTCTCTCTCCATGCTTTCTTTTTCAGGCTAATACTAAGCTGAAGTGATATTAAAAGAAGAAAAATTGGGAGGTGTTATAAACTTTGAGGGACCCTGTTATAGATGCTATTAAGTTGGAATTCCTTGACATACTACAGGTTCTCTGGCTTTTCAGATCAGAACCACTGCTGACCATTCCCACCTTTCTGGTCCCTTAAAAAAGTAAAATCTTAGAAAAGTAAAATAAGACTGCTTTGACTTTCTTATGTCTGTGCTACTACTCGAAAACTAAAAATGAAACCTCTTTTAAAAATAAGAGATTGAGAGTGGTACGAGCCAGGTCACTGGCCGGGCCTGTGGGGTTTTGAATGTTATCCTGGGATCGCTTAGTAGCATTTTTCTAATTCCTGCCATTTCTTTCATTTCTTTTTTAGGACATGCTCAAGTTCTTGCATGCTTTAGGACTCTTTGATTTCACTCTGTGTTGCTAGAATTGAATCCGCCCACCTGCTCCTCCTTCCCCTCAAGCCTGAGTCGTCAGCGTCTTTAAGGTTGTGGTGATGAAAGTATGGCCCGTGGCTCCCAGTGTGGGGCCACCCCAAGAACCTTTCATAGCAGAGCCCCTCAGCTTCAAATGCTTTTCATGATGCTACTCAGATGTTATTTACTTGTTTTCATCATGTTAACACATAAACTGATGGTGCAAAAGCAGTGGCAGGTAAAACTGCTTGTGCCTTTTCCTAAATCAAGGCAGTGGCTCCAAAACTATTCCTCCCTCATGGTGAAAAAGAAAAAAGAAAATCACGTTTCCTTGAGATTGTTCTTCATGAAACAGTAAAAGAAATATTAATTTTATCTCATCGATTCCCAATAACACTTTTCCTTTTCTAAAAAAAAATATATACTTGGTCTCTCTCTCTCTCTTTCTTTTTTTGGCTACAGTGTGCACCCTGTGGGATCTTAGTTCCCTAACCAGGAATCAAACCTGGGCCCCTGGTGGAAGTGCAGAGTCCTAACCACTGGACTGCCTAGGAAGTCCCAACTTTTCCTTACTTTTTAAAAGTTATGATTAGCCAACAATAAAACTGACCCTTTTTAGTGTGTACTTCTGTGAAATTTGACAAATGCATGTAGTCAGTAACCACCACCTCCACAAATAAGTTGTAGGACAGATCCATCACCCCGAGTAGTTTCTCTCTGTCCCCCTCCCATCTACTGATCTGTTTTCTCTCCCTATAGTTCTGCCTCCTCCATAATGTTACAGAAATGGAATCATACATTGTGTGGCCATCTAACGTCTTACACTTTGCATGATACGTTTGGGATTTGTCCTTATCGTTGCATGTAGGCATGGTTTGTTCCTTTTTATTGCTGAGTAGTATTCCATTGTGAAGGTGTACCAGAGGTGTCCATTCCTTGGTCGAAGGACATTGGGCTTGTTTTCAGTTTTTGGCTATTATGACTAAAACCACTGTAAGAATTTGCAGGTTGTTGTGTGAGTGTGTCTGTTTTTGTGTCATCTTAAAGTGGCGTTGATGAGTCACATGGTAAATGTATGTTTTGTGTGTTTAATTTTAAGAAACGACTATACTGTTTTCCAAAATGGCTGTACAATTTTGTGTTCCCACCAGCAATCCGTGAGAGTTCCAGTTACTCCACTACCTGGTCAGCACTTGGCATTGTCGGTTGGTTGTGTGAGGCCATTCCACGTTTGCAGTGGTATCTCATTATGGATTTACTCTGCATTTTTCTAATGACTCATGGTATTGGGCATCATTTCACGTGCTTGCTTGTCACTTTATGTTATCTCTAGTGAAGTGACTGGGTAGATCTTTTGCCCTCCCCCTTTTTTTTAAGAAATCAGTTTTCTTTTTTAAAAATTTATTTGTTTATTTTGGAATGTGCTGGGTCTTCACTGTGCCCATTTTTTAAATTGGGTTGTTTAAGTTTTGAGAGTTTAATATATATATGTATATTGTAGATACACATTATTCAATCAGAAGTTGTTTTCACAGTTGTTTTCTCCCAACCTCAGTACACATTTTAATATTCTTTGTGACAACATGAGAGGGTGCACGGGGCACTTTTGCTGTATTGTAAGATGACTGACTCCAGGGAAGGCACTTCTGTGATGCAGTTGCAAGCTGAAATAGCTCACTTTTCCTCCATAGAATCTCATTTTTTCTTCAAAGAATGACTTGCAGACTGGTTATTGAGACTTCCATATGCTCACAAGGATCAAAATTATCCATTAAAAACCTTGAGATTTTCTCAAAAATGAATGAGGTGATCCTGTCACTTCTTGGAAAACAACTGACAATATTTTTACGGATGATGAAATTAGAGCCTTTTTTAAGAAAAGAATTTTGGGAAGCTTGATTCAACTTGTATCATGTTACAGATTCCAAATAGTTAAAAGTTTTTCTGGTGGGATTGGTGGGATATTATTGTGATTTTGGATGTTGTGTAATGAAATGAGTCAGCATTTGGAAGATCTTTGATGCTCGGTAAAATAATACTTTGCAAATGACCAGTACATGTAGGTAAAAGATTCATTCACTATAGAAGATGGAGCAGTGAGTTGTAATGTATGAGGGTTCATGAGGTCTTTGGTGCAGTTTCAGCTTCCATACTGCCACTAAGCTTTAAGAAACTGCCACTTGTCGAGTTTTCTTAGAGCGACAAAAAAGAATATCCACAGTTATCTGAAAAGACTGTTTAAGTACTCCTCGCTTTTCCAACTATATATCTGTATGAGGCTGGATTTCTGTCATACGCTTCAACCAAAACGTATGTAAATAGTCAGTGTAAAAGCAGTTGTAAGAATATACCTGTCCTACTGTTAAACCAGATATTAAAGAGATTTGCAAAAATGTGAATCAGTGCCAGTCTTCTCACTAAATATTTTTGTTTTAGAAATTTTTTGCAAAACATTAACATACAGTAATTTCATTGTAATGTTTTATTAATTGGTAAATATTTTAAAATATCTGTTTGAATTTCTAATATGGTAAGTGACAACAGATAAAGAGCCCACATCAAAATATGTTCCTTGGGGGTCTTCAGTAATTTTGAAAAGTGCAGAAGAGCCCTGAGACTGAAAGTTTATGGATCACTGCGTAAGAGTTTAATTCCAGCATCCTACTTGTCTGTCGGTGATGGAGCATGTGGTATGCTTCAGCCTGAGGCTTCTGGTTTTCAAAAAGCAATTCAGAATTCAGACTTCCTTTACAGAACTGGTGATTTTTATGTCCTTTAGAATGAGATGTATCATCTTAGATACCTTTTTAACTTTGCCTTCTATTATCAGAGAAGGTATTCAACACAATTCAACACAAACTTCCCTTCACCAAGTACTTCATATTATGGGAAAAGGTATGCCCTTTTCTTTACCAGATCATCCAGAAACCTCAATAAAGAGTAAAAATAGTAGATTTGCATCTCAGTTACTTAGCCCTTCCACTTTTTGTCTCAGATGGAGTTTCTCTTTAGCACTGAAAGCCTAGGGCTGATGTGAGAGGAGCGGTGAGGGGACTTGCTAAACCCGTGAACTGGGTGTGAACATAGTAGGCTGTTCGTGGTAGATTGATTGTGGGCCACATAGCTCAGTGAGTTATTCAGCCGGATCCAGTGTCTGTGATTCTGTATTTAACATTCAGCTTTTTAGTTCTCATCAGTATTCACAGTCCGAGATATTATAAGGTACCTTTCTTCATTTTGTTAGTGCCGTCTCCTCTGACACTTGAAATGTCAGAGCGAACAGGATGCATGCAGTTCCCTGTTTAAAGCCGTAGGCAACAAGCACACTGATTGAACACCCAGGAGAGTTGGTTAAGAAATCACGGATGGATCATAACAGATATCTCAGTTTAGGATCATGAAGGCTATAATCTTTGTACACAAGAGACCATGATTATAAAATGACTCCTTTTTGGCTTGTATACACGGTAGTGTTAGATTATGACATGTAATGGTAGATATTGGCCCCATGGTAGGGAGAAAGGTTTTTAAGACCTTGCGGCTGTATCTGTAATCTAAGAGAAAATAGACCATAGTACTTAATGGCCTAGTCTCACCCCCTGAACTTGAAGCACACTAATCTTCTGTGCAGAGTAGAAAGTACAATAGAAATATTTAAAGCTAATACTGTTGGGGAATCTTCTAATGAGATTTTGAATTTTAAAATGTCTCAGGTTAAAATATTTACCTTCTAAAAGCCAAGCTGTGAAACAGTAACTCTTCTATCTACCCTTTTTTTATCCCTTCACAGCAGTCTTCCTAAGGAAAAGAAAGTTGTTTTAGAATCTTCATCTGAATACAAATTACTTTGCACCAACTAGCAGCATGTGTGAATGTTAATGGTCCTTTAGTTAATTTGTATTATAGCTTTTTAGATTACTTTTAAGTATGGTCTGTTAGAAAAATTATATTTTGTTCTTTACAAAATTTAAAGGACACCCTGGTGGCTCAGACAGTAAGGAATCCACCTGCCAGTGCAAGACATGCGAGTTTGATCCCTGAGTTGGGAAGATCCCCTGGAGAAAGAAATGGCAACCCCCTCCAGTATTTTTGCCTGGAAAATCCCACCGACAGAGCAGCCTGGGGTCACAAAGAAGGAAATGACTGAGCGGCTAGCAGTTTCACTTTACGAACAAACTTGATGTTATAGCTGCTTAAGTCGTGGCTGTTTTATTTTAAAATCAACTGAAAACATAATACTCAGACTATTATTTTAAAAATTTTGAATTTTGATATTTGTCCATGAAGAGCCTTCTGTAACAACGTAGAAACACTTTGGGGAATGGTGGTTCATTGCTGAGGGTGGGGTCTGATTGTAATGGTTCACATAAGTCTTGTGTTAACTTGTTCATAGTAAGAGTTTTCTCATTTCTCTCCTTTCCCTTCACCTGGTTACAGAGAGGTTCAGAAAGCAGTCAACACTGCACAGGGATTGTTTCAGAGATGGACAGAGCTCCTCCAGGACCCATCCACAGCCTCGAGGGAAGAAATCGACTGGACCACCAACGAGCTGAGGAACAACCTCCGGAGCATAGAGTGGGACCTAGAGGACCTCGATGAAACCATCAATATCCTTTTCTGAGGCATCTGTGCCATGTAAGGCTGACAGACAAATGGACAGGTTTTCATTCAGATGTCTCAAATACACAGATTAGATATTTCCTTTTATCACTGATATTGCTCTTATTTGTACCATGGCACACTTAAAATCATTGCCCAGAGGCTAAGGTAGAGTGATCAAATTCTGCTTCAGTGCGTGACAGATTCTGCAACATAGAGGCCACATAGTGCAGTGGCTTTGAGCTTGGACCCTGTAGTCAGACTGGGTGTTCAAGTCCTGCCTTCGCCAGTTGCTAACTGTGACTCTGGGCACTTTGCTTTTCAGTAGAACGTTAGGTAACAGTTGTACCTAGCTCATACGATTGTTGAAAGTTTATCAGGTAAAGAGCTTAGGATGGTGCCTGACCCAGTGAACTTTCTTTTTTGTTGTTGTTGAGTCATGCAGCCTGTGGGATCTTAGTTCTCCAACTAGGGATCAGACTGTGCCCCCTGCATGCCTGCATTGGAAGCTCAAAGTCCTAACCACTGGACTCGCATGAAGTCCCCACAGAGAGCTTTTGTGAGTGTTAGCTGTCATTGTTTTGAGGAGGTGTATACAGACCAATATCGTACATTGGTAATTAGAGATCAAAAGAAAATCCTTCCCCAGACTTTCCTGTTCAGTGCATCTTAGCCCATGAAACTGCACTTACTAAAGCAGATCTGTTATGCCAAGTCATGCTATTGATGTTAAGTAAGTTCGCTGATATGATGGATGAACCAGGGAACTGTAAAAGTTGGATTACATGGCTGTTTTTTCAACTGGAAATATTCAATCATAACTTTAGGTTAAAGATATGCCATTTGCATGTTCTGAGGCCTGTTTTGTTTTTTCGAGTGTAACAAAACATAAAAGAAACCAGATTTTGTCAGGATCAGTCTATAGTCAGCACACAGGCTCATACAGAGTTGACTTGTGGAGTGGATAATTTCTTTTTATCAAAATGACCCTGGGGCACCTTTTATATTATTAAAAGACAGATGTGTTCTCTAAAACTAGTGGAAGAGAAATATGTGAAGGGGTGGGAGCAAAAGCACCCTTACAGGGAGATATGTCCTACCTCGTGATAGGAGGGAAGAGAAAAAGATTGGGGGAGATAGAGAAATTGTGAGATAAGGAGAACAAAAGTTTATTTTAATAGATATTCATCATTCAGCAAATAGTCATTGAGTGTGCTATGTGCTGGACATCTTGCTAGTTACTGAGATTGGATTGATAAGCAAAAGTGTACCAACCCTTGTAGAACTTATGGTGGGGATAGAAGGGGGCTTGGAGGAGGGAGAACAGACATTAGTCACATAACATCACAAGTGCATCCTTGCAGACGATAAGAGATGAGTGCAGAGAGCCATGGAGTGACCCAGGGTGGGGGTGAGAAGAGCAGGGAAGCCTCAATTTCTAGATTAAAAAGCAGAGTTAGCATCTTGACAGAAGCGGGATGGCAAATTAAAATGGCTTGCAAAGATGATCTGGAGTCAAAACAGTGGCAGGCATGTGGAAGAGCCTAGCTCAGCTGTGGCCAGACACCCGTGGGTTTGTAGTGAACCCAGACAGGTCACCTCTGCCTTGGGGCACAAGGACCCTTGTATAGCTGTGGGCAGAGAAAGTTTGAGGATGATCAGTGTAAGCCGACTGTGTGTTCAGAAATTGGGCCAGATTTTATTGCTTGCTTGTGAGAGATCTGTGGTTTAACACTGATGTTGGTTGTTAGGTTTTGGCTGATGAAATTGCTTTACCTTGACTTTTTGACCCACGCATAGTTGAAGCAAATCCTAGGAAATTCAACCTTGATGCAACCGAATTGAGTATAAGAAAAGCCTTCATCACAAGTACTCGGCAGGTTGTCAGGGTAAGAAATGAAATCTTACTGTGTTACTTGTACAAGAAAAAGTCGGACCGCTCCAAACTCTTTCCCTTAATTTAAACTACTAGGTCAGCTCTGAAACTCCTTCTTAAATGAGTTAAATGACAGTTTCCACATATAATTTCTCTGATAGAAAAGAAATCTGATGTTAGTATCATCAAGCTTATTTCTCAGAGCAAAAATGAGGGAGTAGACTGCTGGCTTTGGGAAGGTTATTGTGTCCTTCCTGTCCATCCGTCTCACTCTTCCAGACCAGTTGTCTTTTTTCCTCTTTATTTCTTAGTATGCTGTGTTCCTAGACAGAAAGAAGAACTGCTATGGTGGAAACCATTTGGTTTCCTGATTGATTGGTAATCACTTTGCATTGTGAAGAGTGCTCTTACTGGGTTTGGATGGCGGCCTCTTCTACCATCTGAATTGCTTCTGGAACTCTTGCAACCCAGTTACTGACATTTCTATATACAACTGCTTGACAGCCTTTCGGGAGTTATCCAGAACAAGCAAGCAATCATCAGCCTATAAGAAATCAATCCAAGGGGAAAAAAAATCTTTAGTCTCAGATTATTTAGATATTAACCTATTGTTAAAAAGACCTAAGAGAAAATAGCATGTACGTGAAATATCATTAAGATATGTTTGTATTTTGAAACTATATGGCTAAGCCAGTTGATTAGCATAACTAGATGTAAGAGAACCAGCTGTCTTTAACATATGTACTAGAAAGCAGCTTCCTTGAATAAAAAGACTTGGGATCGTACCAGTGCTAACATATGGCTTTTTAAGAGTCATCTTAGGCAGGAACCTTGCTATGTGTTTGCCAAAGACTCCGTGTCGTGTGACTTCCTTTTGAAATTATTTCAAATGGTAGGTTATCACTGAGCTGTAAAAGATTCTTGTTCCGTGCTTGACTCATTAATTGCCTTTCTCTATCCATATACCTAAAAATTGTTTAGAAATAAACCCATGTTTTAATGGATCTAGGAGCCTCATCTATGGGTTTCTCTGGTGGCTCAGTTGTAAAGAATCTGCCAACCAATGCAAGAGACTCAGGAAATGTGGGTTTGGTCCCTGGGTTGGGAAGATCCTCTGGAGGAGGAAATGACAACCCACTCATGTATTCTTGCCTGGAAAATCCCATGGACAGAGCAGTCCATGTGGGGTGGCAGAGACACTACTGAGTGACTGAGCATGCATGTACACCCCATCTACACAGTGAACATTTGGGTTAGACATTCCTAGTCCGGAGCCAGTTCAGAGGATATTCTGATAAGGAAGCCCTGTTGTCAGGTGGTATATTGTTTGGTAAGGTAAACAATTTCCCAGTTACTTACTTAATAAATATAGCATGTGCCTTTTAAATTTTTTGTGATAGGTTTTTCTGAAGATGACTTCTGTAGATGTTGATATTTAAATGATGCCTTGCAGTGATGCATATATTCTTGACTTAAATCATTATATTCTTTCTGCAAGGTAGTACTTATAAATTCTGCACATTGAAATTCAGAGGTCAATACATAAAAGTTAAGTGAGTGGGTATAATTGAAAGTCTAATCCAAAGTTCATTTTCTCGTATTTGAAAAGCTTTTTAAAGTATGTTCTTTGAAATAAGTATTCTAAATCATCTATACTTCACAATGTTGCAGAGTCCTTTTAGAGCTGAGAGCTAAACCAGACTCAACGGTGTGATCCAACTGAATGTTTTAGAGATTTTTGTCCCTCTTCTAATTTGGAAGCTGTTACTATTTGCCAGTGGTGGGTTAATACTACCTAACTGATTTCAGAAAAAGCAAGAGAGTTCCAAAAACAACATCTGTTTCTGCTTTATTGACTATGCCAAAGCCTTTGACTGTGTGGATCACAATAAACTGTGGAAAATTCTGAAAGAGATGGAAATACCAGACCACCTAACCTGCCTCTTGAGAAATCTGTATGCAGGTCAGGAAGCAGCAGTTAGAACTGGACATGGAACAACAGACTGGTTCCAAATAGGAAAAGGAGTACGTCAAGGCTGTATATTGTCACCCTGCTTATTTAACTTCTATGCAGAGTACATCATGAGAAATGCTGGACTGGAAGAAACACAAGCTGGAATCAAGATTGCCAGGAGAAATATCAATCACCTCAGATATGCAGATGACACCACCCTCATAGCAGAAAGTGAAGAGGAACTAAAAAGCCTCTTGATGAAAGTGAAAGAGGAGAGTGAAAAAGTTGGCCTAAAGCTCAACATTCAGAAAATGAAGATCATGGCATCCGGTCCCATCACTTCATGGGAAGTAGATGGGGAAACAGTGGAAACAGTGAGAGACTTTATTTGGCGGGGGGCGGGGGGGCTCCAAAATCACTGCAGATGGTAATTGTAGCCATGAAATTAAAAGACGCTTACTCCTTGGAAGAAAAGGTATGACCAACCTAGATAGTATATTCAAAAGCAGAGACATTACTTTCCTGACTAAGGTCTGTCTAATCAAGGCTGTGGTTTTTCCTGTGGCCATGTATGGATGTGAGAGTTGGACTGTGAAGAAGGCTGAGTGCCGAAGAATTGATGCTTTTGGAATTGTGGTGTTGGAGAAGACTCTTGAGAGTCCCTTGGACTACAAGGAGATCCAACCAGTCCATTCTGAAGGAGATCAGTCCTGGGTGTTCTTTGGAAGGAATGATGCTAAAGCTGAAACTCCAGTACTTTGGCCACCTCATGCAAAGAGTTGACTCATTGGAAAAGACTCTGATGCTGGGAGAGATTGGGGGCAGGAGGAGAAGGGGACGACAGAGGATGAGATGGCTGGATGGCATCACTGACTCAATGGACGTGAGTCTGAGTGGACTCCGGGAGTTGGTGATGGACAGGGAGGCCTGGCGTGCTGCAATTCATGGGGTCGCAAAGAGTCGGACACGACTGAGCGACTGAACTGAACCTAACTGATTTTTTGCTTCTCTGATTTTAATAAATTCTAGTAGAGGTTTTGTGGAAGAAAAGGAAGTGGTAATTGACACTTGATTTTTTTTTTTTAAAAAACATTGGGTTGATTCAGTATGGTTACATTCAACTAGACAATATTTGTATCCAGAGCTCTCTGAGTTCCACTTCAAGGACACTGATGGCATGGGTTCAGAGAGTTAGCATTTTGGGGAAATGAAACACAAGACCAGGCTCAGATTAGGACTTTGTACACCACAAGTTTATGCAAGCTCCTTTGTTACCAGTATCAGTTAGCTTTCATTGAGTTGCTTAACGGAATGCATTTTGATGCATTTGTGCCAATTGTGCTTTCTCCTTTGGGCAGGCAGTGATACGTAATACATTTTTTGTAGCTATTCTCTCTGAAGAATTTGGTAATAAGGAGTTCATGATCTGAGCCACAGTCAGCTCCTGGTCTTATTTTTGCTGACTGTATAGAGCTTCTCCATCTTTGGCTGCAAAGAATATAATCAATCTGATTTCGGTGTTGACCATCTGATGATGTCCATGTGTAGAGTCTTTTGTATTGTTGGAAGAGGGTGTTTGCTATGACCAGTGCATTTTCTTGGCACAACTCTATTAGTCTTTGCCCTGCTTCATTCCGCATTCCAAGGCCAAATTTGCCTGTTACTCCAGGTGTTTCTTGACTTCCTACTTTTGCATTCCAGTCCCCTATAATGAAAAGGACATCTTTTTTGGGTGTTAGTTCTAAAAGATCTTGTAGGTCTTCATAAAACCATTCAACTTCAGTTTCTTCAGCGTTACTGGTTGGGGCATAGACTTGGATAACTGTGATACTGAATGGTTTGCCTTGGAGATGAACAGAAATCATGCTGTCGTTTTTGAGATTGCATCCAAGTACTGCATTTCGGACTCTTTTGTTGACCATGATGGCTCCATTTCTTCTGAGGGATTCCTGCCCGCAGTAGTAGATATAATGGTCATCTGATCTAAATTCACCCATTCCAGTCCATTTTAGTTCGCTGATTCCTTGAATGTCAACGTTCACCCTTGCCATCTCTTGTTTTACCACTTCCAATTTGCCTTGATTCATGGACCTGACATTCCAGGTTCCTATGCAATATTGCTCTTTACAGCATCGAATCTTGCTTCTCTCACCAGTCACATCCACAACTGGGTATTGTTTTTGCTTTGGCTCCATCCCTTCATTGTTTCTGGAGTTATTTCTCCACTGATCTCCAGTAGCATATTGGGCACCTACTGACCTGGGGAGTTCCTCTTTCAGTATCCTATCATTTTGCCTTTTCATCCTGTTCATGGGGTTCTCAAGGCAAGAATACTGAAGTGGCTTGCCATTCCCTTCTCCAGTGGACCACATTCTGTCAGACCTCTCCACCATGACCCGCCCGTCTTGGGTTGCCCCGCAGGTGTGGCTTGGTTTCATTGAGTTAGACAAGGCTGTGGTCCTAGTGTGATTAGATTGACTAGTTTTCTGTGAGTATGGTTTAAGTGTGTCTGCCCTCTGGTGCCCTCTTGCAACACTTACCATCTTACTTGGGTTTCTCTTACCTTGGGCGTAGGGTATCTCTTCATTGCTGCTCCAGCAAGGCATAGCCGCTGCTCCTTAGCTTGGACGAGGGGGTATCTCCTTACCGCCGCTGTTCCTAACCTTCAATGTGGGATAGCTCCTCTAGGCCCTCCTGTGCCAGCGCAGCCACCGCTCCTCGGGTTGCTCCTCCTGGCCGCCGGCCCTGGCCTCGCAATTCCAAAGAAAGGCAATGCAAAAGAATGCTCAAACTACCGCACAAGTGCACTCATCTCACATGCTAGTAAAGTAACTCTCAAAATTCTCCAAGCCAGGCTTCAGCAATACGTGAACCGTGAACTCCCTGATGTTCAAGCTGGTTTTAGAAAAGGCAGAGGAACCAGAGATCAAATTGCCAACATCCGCTGGATCATGGAAAAAGCAAGAGAGTTCCAGAAAAACATCTATTTCTGCTTTATTGACTATGCTAAAGCCTTTGACTGAGTGGATCATAATAAACTGCGGAAAATTCTGAAAGAGATGGAAATACCAGACCACCTAACCTGCCTCTTGAGAAGTCTGTATGCAGGTCAGGAAGCAACAGTTAGAACTGGACATGGAACAACAGACTGGTTCCAAATAGGAAAAGGAGTACATCAAGGCTGTATATTGTCACCCTGCTTATTTAACTTCTATGCAGAGTACATCATGAGAAACGCTGGACTGGAAGAAACAAGCTGGAATCAAGATTGCTGGGAAAAATATCAATAACCTCAGATATGCAGATGACACCACCCTTATGGCAGAAAGTGAAGAGGAGCTAAAAAGCCTCTTGAAAGTGAAAGTGGAGAGCGAAAAAGTTGGCTTAAAGCTCAACATTCAGAAAATGAAGATCATGGCATCCGGTCCCATTACTTCATGGGAAATAGATGGGGAAACAGTAGAAACAGTGTCAGACTTTATTTTTTTGGGCTCCAAAATCACTGCAGATGATGAGTGCAGCCATGAAATTAAAAGACACTTGCTCCTTGGAAGAAAAGTTATGACCAACCTAGATAGTATGTTCAAAAGCAGAGACATTACTTTGCCGACTAAGGTCCGTCTAGTCAAGGCTATGGTTTTTCCTGTGGTCATGTATAGATGTGAGAGTTGGACTGTGAAGAAGGCTGAGCGCCGAAGAATTGATGCTTTTGAACTGTGGTATTGGAGAAGACTCTTGAGAGTCCCTTGGACTGCAAGGAGATCCAACCAGTCCATTTTGAAGGAGATCAACCCTGGGATTTCTTTGGAAGAAATGATGCTGAAGCTGAAGCTCCAGTACTTTGGCCAACTCATGCTAAGAGTTGACTCATTGGAAAAGACTCTGATGCTGGGAGGGATTGGGGGCAGGAGGAGAAGGGGATAACCGAGGATGAGATGACTGGATGGCATCACGGACTCAATGGACGTGAGTCTGAGTGAACTCCGGGAGATGGTGATGGACAGGGAGGCCTGGCGTGCTGCGATTCATGGGGTCGCAAAGAGTTGGACACGACTGAGCGACTGAACTGAACTGACTGAACTGAACTGAACTGTCTGAAGAACTAAACCTTTCTCTGGGTTTCTTCTCAATTAATGTCCACTGTTTTTGCTTTTTATTAAGTCATTTTTATATAAAAAGTCTTGTGTATGTTTTTCCAAGTGTCTCTTTAGTTTGTGCAGTTTTTATGAAGTCTTATCAGCAGTTTTTTTCTAAAGAAAGCGAAGTGAAGTGAATTCGCTCAGTCATGTCCAACTCTTTGCGACTCTATGTACTGTTGCCCCTCATGCTCCTCCGTCCATGGGGATTCTCCAAGCAAGAATACTGGAGTGGGTTGCCATTTCCTTCTCCAGGGGATCTTCCCGACCCAGGGATCGAACCCAGGTCTCCCACATTGCAGGCAGACTCTTTACCCTCTGAGCCACCAGGGAAGCCCAAAGAAAGCAAACATTCATGTTTTTGTGTATATAGCCTTGGTAGTTTTGAGGTAATCATTTTTACATTTGTAGAGTTACCTATATATCAGAGATTTCACATGTGATATATTTGTGTTATGGAGATCTATTGCAGAAGTGACGTTGGGTTAATTTAATAGTGAAAGGTTTTTGCAGTCAATGGCAAAATAGTGAATAAGAAGTGAGAAGACATGAGTTGTAGGCTCCCCTGAGACCTCAGTAAATTTTCAGCATGGCAAGTCATTTAGCCTCTCTGGATCTCGGTTTTCTTTAACAAGTAAATGATCCTCACTAACAGTCTGCAACTTTTTGAACTTTCAAAGGCAATCAGAACTATAGCACCCTCTCCCCAAAATCCAATCTCTTCAAATCTAAGAATTGTTTATAGTCAGTTATAAGTCATAATAGAAATGGCTTTGGTTAATCAAAAAGAGTGAGGCATACTGTGTCACTACAGATGATGCTGGGATGTGAGTCCTCTGAGCGGGAAGCACTGGGATTTACAGTGTGTTATTCACTCAGCTTGGAAGATGGCGCAAAATGGGAACAGCATACACAGGAAGTTGTTTCATTTATTTGTTTTTTTTGATAAGTCACTGATATTTTATAAGTACTAACTGCTTCATGACTGCTTATTCTCAACTTCTTATATTAGAAAGAAGGTGAGTTTTAATTATGTTTTTGGCATGACAGGTGTTACAGAATACTCAAAACTGTTCAGTAATGTAACTTAAAATCCCAGATCCTAATAAGAAGGTGATCTGTGGCATGTATCTGGCAGTTTTTACCCTGCATAAAGAAAGGACCATCCTGAAAGTGAAAGCCACAGCTCTTTGCCTTCTGCGATGCCAAACTCAGGAAGCGCACCACACAGCTATTGAGGTCACTGACTATCGGAGCTAACACACACCCACACATACACACATATTTTATTAAACGGAAAACTTTAAAATGGGAACTTTCAAATGTGTATTTCATTAAAGTAATGCATGCCCATTTTAAGGGCTTCCCAGGTGTTGCTAGTGGTAAAGAACCTGCCTGCTAATGCGGGAGACATGGGTTTGATCCATGGATTGGGAACAGCCCCTGGAGGAGGGCATGGCAACCCACTCCAATATTCCTGCCTGGAAAATCCCATAAACAGAGAAGCCTGGCAGGCTACAGTCCATGGGGTCACCAAGGGTCAGACCCAACTGAAGCGACTAAGCACACACACACATATGCTTTTAAAGAGAATTAGAAAAATTTTATGAAAAGAAAAAATAGAAAAAGAAACCTAAACTCAAAATACAATGCAAAACCAGAACTTTGTTTTATTTGTACATAGTTGTGATTATACTGTTATGTAATCATAAGTGTTTTTAAGTTTTAAAATTAAAAATCTGTACTTTTTTTTAAATGCAAATAATTTTGGTGAATAAGAAAGGTGAAAATGTGCCTCCATTCTGTAATTCCACTCTATAAAAATAATCAGTTTTATATATTTTTTCTAGCCATTTCTATAAAATGAAATTGAAAATATTTTTTTAAAGAAATGACATTAGTCTATAATTTTTTTATATGAAAAAGTACTGTGGACATGGTTTTATATCAATACAGATACATACTGTCTAATAGAAATACTAAAGTACAAGCTATCTTTAATTTTCTAGTAGTCATATTTAAAAAATGAAAAGAAACCAGTAAGGAGAAGGGGGCGACAGAGGATGAGATGGTTGGATGGCATCACCAGCTCAATGGACATGCTGCTGCTGCTAAGTCACTTCAGTCGTGTCCGACTCTGGGCGACCCCATAGACGGCAGCCCACCAGGCTCCACTGTCCCTGGGATTCTCCAGGCAAGAACACTGGAGTGGGTTGCCATTTCCTTCTCCAGTGTGTGAAAGTGAAGTCGCTCAGTTGTGTCCAACTCTTAGCAACCCCATGGACTGCAGCCTACCAGGCTCCTCCGTCCATGGGATTTTCCAGGCAAGAGTACTGGAGTGGGGTGCCATTTCCTTCTCTGTCAATGGATATAAGTTTGAGCAAAACTCCAGGAGACAGTGAAGGACAGGGAAGCCTGGTGTGCTGCAGTCTATGAGATCACAAAGAATCAGACACAACTTCCCGAATGAACAACAACAAACTTAATATATATATTTTATTTAAATTAGTATACCCAGAAGACTGTTATTTAAACATGTAATCTATAAAAATAATTGAGATTTCTATAAAGTTTAGAAAATTTTTTTACTAAAACTTACAAATTTGGCATATATTTTATATTTAAGCATATCCCAATTCAGAAGTGAACTTTTCATTGGAGATACTTCATCTGTATTTAGAGTTTATAAAACTTACAGTTGAAAAGGTTGATTTACTGGAAAATACCCAGATTTTCCAGACATATGTGAAAGTTTTCTAGTAACTAAATTTAAATCTAAATTAATTAAAATTAAGTCAAAAGTTTAATTCCTCCATTGTACTAACTCCATTTGACATGCTCAGTGCATAACCGTAGTTGGCTGACAACTATTGGACAGAGTAGATTTAGAGTATTCTTTTTCATAGTTGCATACTTTATTAATCCCCCACAATGACCCTATAAAATACTATCTTATATAGAAGAAATAAACACTTTGAAAAATTGAGTAATTTATCCAAGCTTGCATAATTATAAAAAGCATAACTAAGCTTGAACCCAGGTCTTTGACATGAGAGGCTATGCTCTCTTCTCTAACCTGCTTCTATTACGATTTGTTTGATCATTGACCCTGTTGGTACATATTTATGTGGTTAATTTTTGGCAATTACAAACCATACTTCAGGAACTATCTCTGTGAGCCTGTCCTGGATATCTAAGTACTAAAAAGTTCAACGAAAATGCCCATTTTAAACACAGATAAATATTTTCAAAGTATCAAGACCTCATCAATGATATTTCTTAATAGCAGAGTACATATTCTGTATTTCCTAATACCTTAGGCAGCACTAAGTAGTGTTCATCTTTTTCATCTTTCCCACTCTAACCAGGAAAAATATTTCTTAGCTTGCACTTCTTTGATTATTAATGCATTAGTGTATCTTTTCATGTTTGAGCATTTGTATTTTTCTGTGAATTTTTCACTGAACTCTCTTCCTAAGTGTAATATCTGATACATGATATTACATTGTATGGGTTTACTGTCAGTTACTATTCTCTTGCTTGGATATGATGCTTATTTATTCTTTCACATTATAAATAAAACTGCAGTACACATCTTTGTATATCTGTTTTGGTATATATTTTATATTTTCTTAAAGTAAATCCTATTAGAATTACTAGATCAAGGCAGTGGATATTTGTTACAAATATCAAAACTGTTAATACAAAATGCCAAATTTATTTTCAGAGGGTTGGTTTGCCTTCTAGCCATTGTTTAGGAGCAATAGTTCTTTTTTTTTTTTTAACATTTTAATTATATAACAGTATAGAAAAGCATATACACCTGTATAGAAAAGTATATACACCCCAAGTATACAGCTTGAAGAATTTATAAACTGATCACAACCATGGAAGCAACACCTGGAAGCATTCCAGAACATTCCCGGCAACCCCCAGAAATCCTCGCGTGTACCTTTACAGCCATTCCTCCCCCCTCACTGTCTTACCTTCTAAGAGCAATAATGCATTCTACAGATAATGTTCAGAGTTCAACTAGAACTTCAAAGTTACTTTTCCCTTACAGATGTGCTGCTATTTTTATTATGCAAGTAATATTCAATAGGGCGCTTCCTTGGTGGCTCAGATGGTAAAGAATCTGCCTGCAATGCAGGAGACCCGGGTTCCACCCATGGGTTAGGAAGATCCCCCGGAGGAGGGCATGGGAACCCACTCCAGTATTCTTGCCTGGAGGAGCCTGGCAGGCTATACAGTCCATGGGGTCACAAAGACTCGGACATGACTGAGTGACTAACACACACAGTGTTCAGTACTTTTAAAAGGCTATTATAAAGTGCATTGAATGTGGTTTTTAAAATATGTTTTTACTTATTTCTTGTGTTGGGTTTTAGTTTCATCATGCAGGATCTTTCTCTGGGGCACGTGGATACTGGTCGCGCTGTGCAGGCTCAGTAGTTGGAGTGCACAGGCCCAGTAGCTCCAGGGTATATGGGATCCCAGTTCCCAGACCAGAGACTGAACCCACACCCCCAGCATTGCTGGACCACCATGGAAGTCCCCCTAAATGCATTTTTCAAAAGCGTATATCATCCTAGCCAGTGAACAATTCTGATATTTGCTTTGTGTCATTATTGACATACACTAAATAAGTGAGATTATACTATTCATATTGTTTGATTGAAAATCAGAATGTCATCTTAAACTCTAATTGATAATTAGAAAAGGAATCCTACAGTCCAGGAGGTAATAGCATAATGGTCTCCTTTGAAGGCTTCTAGAATTTGTGTGGATCAGAGCCTGTCAAACAGCCTCTCATCTGGGAGACTTGTTCCTTAAAGTCTCATTTAGTAAGTAGTTCTGAGTGGGGGCTAGGGACCTGCATTTTTAATAATACCTCAGGTGACTGACTCAGGTAAATCTCAAACATTCAAGAAATATGGCTTATATCACTGTTTCTCTTAAGTATGCCAGTATCTGGATCTTTATGGTGAATACTTTTTTTTTAACTAAGTAAATTTTTTCTCCGTTTCTATGGGTGGCATTCTTTTTTTTTTTTTTTTTTTTTTTTTTGTGTTCAGATTAACTTAGGAAAGATTCCTAGAATTTATGGGTTAACTGAGCACCCTCAGATGCCCTACTTACTCGCCCAATTTCATGTCCAAGGGCTCCCGTGCCCTCTTGTTGAAGGCCCCCACCGTCAGGGCACTTCTTTCCCATCCTGGGCAGCACTTGAATGTGTGACAGTAAGATAATCTCTTCACTTCTGCTCTGCTTAATTGCCAACATTTTTCCCAATGAATAACCAGAGTGATCTTTTACAACATGACCCAGAACACTCCACCGCCCTTCTCAAAATACTTTAAGGCTTCCCATTGCCTTAGAACAGGGGCCTGCACTCTGTGGCCCATGAGATCTAAGAATGGTTTTACATTTATTTTTAAAGGGTGGTTTAAAAAAAAAGTGACAATATTTAATATCTGAATATTTAATATCTGCTTCTTTACAGAACTAGTGTGCCAATCACTGCCTCTGTATAAACTCTAAGCACCTTGATGGCCCTTGCCTGTTTTGGTCAGCCTTGTCCAACTCCCAGCAGGCAATGGCTCCTTCAGCAACAGGTCTTCTCGAAAGCTAAACCATTGATTGAGCCATTTTGCCTGCAGGCTTTTGAGCTTGCTGTTTCCTTTGCCTGGAATTCTCTGGCTTTGGGCTTGTTTTAGGCCCTCAGGTCTCGATCAGGTATCATCCCTATCTTTCTAGAGTGGTGCTCACCCACTGGATTGCAGCCCCATTGACTCCCTTCTTTCCAGAATGGTCGTCACCTTGTTGAAGTGTGTGTGGGTGATTGCCATTTGCTGCTTCTTGTCTACCGTGATGTGAGCTCTGTCAGGCAGGGGCCCTGTCCGTATCCTCGCTGCTGTGTGCGGGCACGCAGCAGTCAGTATCTGGTGAAGGAGGGACCGGGCAGACTGAAGGTTGCAGCGAGGTGGTTATCAAACTTCCCGTATTAGGAATTAGGAAAGCTGTGGCACCCTCCTCGACCATTCCCTTGTCATGTGTCCTGCAAGGAGTTTGTAAAAGCCTAATACCTCAACGTTTGCACCTCTAAAGTAGCCTATGAGCCAACAGAAAAGAATATTTTGGCATCCTTTTTTTTTTTTTTAAAGAAAACTTACAGTAATCGTGTACTTAGCTGGAATATTTTAAGGTATATTGGGTTGTAGTTACATATGCAGCTGATGGTTCATATTTAATAAAATGTTTTACAGTAGATTAAGTAATGGGTACATTCCTTTTTCTTTCCATACAAAAAACATTTTTATACCACTCAAGAAAATAACTGGTGTTAGAAATAGTCCATATATCCCATGAATCCAACTCAGAAATAAAGTGACCTGTTCATCACTATTTGAAAGTATTCTCTGGTGTTTAATGGTAAGTATACTTTAAAGTATGTGTTTTTTTTAACATGTATTATACTTGAAGATGGGCTTCCCGCGTAGCTCAGCTGGTAAAGAATCCGCCTGCTCTGCAGGAAACCCCAGTTTGGTTCCTGGGTCAGGAAGCTCCAGCATTCTTGGGCTTCCCTGGTGGCTCAAATGGTAAAGAATCCCCCTGCAGTGTGGGAAAGCTGGGTTCGATCCCTGGGTTGGGAAGATCTCCCTGTGGAGGGCATGGCAACCCATGGACAGAGGAGCCTGGTGGGCTACAGTGCCTGGGGTCGCAAAGAGCGACTAAGCACAGCACGTACTTGAAGATATGAGCATTGAACACAGGCTTTTGTATGTATACCCAGGATTGCCATTTACTGGCTGTATGACCTTGAGAAAGTATCTTAATCTTTTTAGATCTTAGTCTTGTCAACTGTAAAATGAAGGTAATACCAGCTTCATAGGGTCATTGTGGATGGATCACATAGTGATCTTATGTGTACGTGTTTAACAGGGTTTTGGCTGTGGTAGGTACCCAGGAAATACTTTCTCTTTCCTCATATTTAAATTTAGTATCCAGGTTACCTCTTTTTAAGGGGATGTCCTTCTCTTTATTTCCTTTATTTTTGAGACTGAAAATAGAAGGCAAAAAATGCTGCCTTTTTGTTTAAAAAGTTAATCATGAATTATGTATATTTTGCTAGTGTGCAGACTGTTAACCACGATTTTGTTTAAGGATGTTCATTTGTTTTCTGGTCTTCTGCTTATCTTGTTAGGACATGAAGGATCAGATGTCAGCTTCATCTGTGCAGGCATTAGCTGAGAGGAAAAATAGACAGGTAAGTAAACGTTGGAATATACAGTATCACAGAAAATACACAGATACATGGACTGGACAAATTCTGACATCCGTGTATTATGTCTTCAGGCAGAAGACCTTGGTGCTGAGCCCGTAGTGAGGGCAGCAGCCTCGCCCTCCCCCGCCATGCCCTCCAGTTCTCGCCTCTGGGCTCCCATGGCACCCTCTGTGTACCTCATAGCCCTTGCCACAAGCCATTTATTCTGCACCTGTGGAGCACATTCTGTGTGCCAGGCGCTCTGTTAAGAGCTATAATTGCTTGCTTGCTTGTCATTTTCTCTGCTGGACCTCAAGCTTCTTTGTGAGTAGGGAGGGATTGTGTCATGGTTTTTCTCTTCTTTTTTTTTTAGATTTCTAGCTGCCCATGTGTAGGATGCTCTAGACATTTAATGATTGAAACTTTACATAAAGCATTTGAAGAAACTTAAATATGTGTTAAATCTTTCACTGTTTCATGTATCTTTTTTTTCTTTTTTGATGTGAGGTCCAGTTTTTGTAAGTTATTACAAATAAATTATGAAACCTAATAAATTTCAGAAACCAAAGCCCAGATACTGACACATCAACAATAAAAGCTACAAGAGACCCATCCTTGAATTTAGTAGGCTGATAATTGAAGAACAGCTCACCATTTTTAATTAACTAGGAATCAGTAGTTTATGATACACTCTTCACTTTATACCTGTAGGTATTTCTTGACCCACTTAAAGGGAAGAGGACTCTCTAAATATCTTCTAGCTTAATTTTCCTGTTTTCTTTCGCCACATGCCACTTTCCAAGTCACTGTTGTTTTTTTTTCCCCATCCACCCAACAGTGCAGACAGGAAAAGACATTAGCTAGCCATCCCATCTGGCACTGACTCTTGGAAAAGCTAGTGAACTAACATAAATAAAACATGCATTTATGCAGAGCCTTCCTGACTGTGGCTGGGAATTTTGCTTCAGGCGATGAGTGAAATATCTTCGGGCTTCCCAGGTGGCTCAGTGGTAAAGAATTCACCTGCCAGTGCAGGAGACTTGGGTTCGATCCCTGGGACGGGAAGATCCCCTGGAATAGGAAATGGTAACCCACTCCAGTATTCTTGCCTGGGAAATCCCATGGACAGAGGAGCCTGGTGGGCTAGTCCATGGGGTCGCAAGAGTTGGACACAACTTAGCAACTAAACTACAACAAAATGTCTTTGAGTCACAGGCGTTCAAGGAATGGAAGGTGGACAGAGTCCACCTCACGGTTGCTTCCAGCACCAGGTGCTGGGCTGATCCTCACAAAGCCAAGGCCTCCTGCTTTGGCAGCTATACTTGGGCTGGTCCCCAGTGCTCTGTGCCCTCTCTCCATCTTCTTTCTCACTAACCAGCTCCTGGAGGTCAGACCAAGGGAATCTCGACAGCTTCACGGGTGACTTAACAGCATGCCATATGCCTACCCAAGTGTAGACCATGGATAAGCTAGGAAAAAATAGCTATAACTGTGGCCCCAGGAGCTCTGGTTCTCTATCCATAGCCTAATGATGCACTGTAGACTTTTTCTAACCTTGAAAAAATTGGTTACTAGGCCCCAGTATCCACCATAGACTCATTAGAGTCTTTGCATCAAAACGAGCAGGATCCTTTCAATCTTAACAGCTCCATGACCAGATGGGCAGAAGCATCCCCCAAAACCTTATGTCTGCTCTACACCAGAGACAGTCACCATCCAGACTCTTGACTAAGGCTCTGGGCTGTGGAAGTTCTCTGGCATCCTGGTCCCCTTCTCATATCTGCCTCAGAACTCAACATACATCCTGAACTTCCCTGAATGTAGCCTCTGAAATGTGGCCATTTGGCCAAATTCATGTCTGAAAGTCAGGCAAGGCTAGTATGGGTATTGAAGGGCTTTGCAGACAGAGAACCCAAGGAGTCAGTTAGACTTTTAACAGTTCCAGAGCTAAAGGGTACCTGGTAAGAAGTTTTGGCAGCTCTACAAGATAGAAGAATCCTAGTCACCAGCTTGGTCCAGATCTTTGGTTAAAAAGGCTTGTGGGGATCCCAGGCAGGGTCAGCTCACATTCCTGGCTGGCCTCTTCAATGAAGGAAGACATTCCCAAACTTAACCTTTTCTGACTACAGAATTCCTCAAATTCATACTAGGAAACCCAACCCTGGCGTCTGGGGGCCCAGGTGGAGAACTGACATCAGGGCCAACCCTTGCTTGGGTTATCAGGGTCAGGCCCCCACCGTGGCCGTGCTGCCTGCTGAAGCAACCCCTATTCCATCTGGGAAAGCTCTAGCCTTTTAGTTCAGCTGAAGGGCATTGGGATTTATCTGTAGGTCACACTGAGCAGACACTGGTGGTTCTTGTGCCTTCACTGTATGAGGGACTATGACTTAGTTTCTTGTCACTTTAGGGAACTATCTCTTCCCTCCTCTGAACACCAAAAATTTCCTTGCTCATACTTAAATAGAAAGGACTCTAGATGTCTGGAATCGGTTAGACTAGGACCTTCAACAGGTCTCCAGTGAAATTCCAAGGGTGCTAGGAAGAGCTGGTCCTATAAGAACAAGTGCTTTACGATCCACAAAGCAGTGCACAGAGGGGCTTTAAGATTGCTTTAAAGTTGACTCTCACTTGCATTTTTAATGGGACAGAGCTCTTTTGTGAGTCCATAGAAAGTGCCCTTCATGGCATTCTTTGATTTGTACTCCGCAGGCACCAACCTGCACCAGTCCATAAAAAGCTGACCCCTGGAAAGACAGCTCATGAGCAGTGGGAGAACTCTTCATATCATGGTGACAGGGCCCTTGTTTAGTGAGAGTAACGGTTTGTCCCTCCTGCCCTGCTGCCCCCGGCCCCACTCTCGCAGGCCCTGCTAGGAGACAGTGGCGGACAGAACTGGAGCGCCGGAACGACGGATAAATACGGGCGCCTTGACCGGGAGCTTCAGTTGGCCAACTCCCATTTCATCGAGGAGCAGCAGGCACAGCAGCAGGTACCTGAGTGGAGGACGGGGAGGTGGGAGGCCAAGCACCACCCTCCCCACTCCTCTGCCAGCCAGGGCTCTGTTGCTAATGACAGGCAGGAGGGGCCAGAGCTAGCCCCACAGCTGCTGGAGTCTACCTGTGCGATGGTTGCTTACATAAAGGGTATTTAAGACATCCGTCAGAGCATGACAGTTTCAAGAGAACCAGGCTTGATTAGACCTTAGGACAAGCAGACCAGACACCCGCAACTGACAGAGAAGGCCATTGATTTAAAAGCGTAGCAGCCTCTTCCCCAGCCTCCGCCTCTGTACTCAGCTTTTTGTTTTTTTCAACAAAGGCACTTTGAGAAAAATTGAGTCCTTGTTTTTTCATTGAAAATGGTTGTTGGTTCCATTAGACGTAAAAATCATTGCTTGGTGGAGGTTAAGGGGTAGAAGAAAAGGTTGATTACATTTGTGTGGTTGCTTTTGATTTGTATTAATTAAAGGAAGCTAATAGTAAAGTGTCTGGGGATTTGAGCATTACCACCCCATCAAAACTATTGGTTCTTAAATACTGTGTTTTATATATACGTGTTGATCTTTTTCCATTAGCACATCAGCTTAACCATTTGTCTACTTAAATTGCTATTAACCAAGCAAACTTTTTTTTTCAATGAAAAGTGAGGCTACTGCAGCACAATTAAAAGTAACTTGTGCTCAGAAGTTGCCTGCAAGGTAGCTTACTGCCGCAGAGCCTCCTCTCACGTGTCCTTGAGGAGGGAGCAAAGGACTCTGTGTGTGTAGTTTTCCCATGTCCAGAGACCTGTCAGACTTTCTCTTACAGTTAAGTTGTAGCCGGCTGTTGCCAATTGAGACCCTGACCCTGGCAGCGGGCTTCCTCTTCCCAAGCATCCCCACGTGTCTGTGGTCACTGCACAGGTGCTTTTGGCCATTGTCTGTCTCTTGCTGGACTTCAGCCAACCAGGGTAAATCTCTCTGGGTGGTTTCAAGCCCTGCTGACTGTTTCACAAGTTGGATCAGCAGGGGATATCAGTAGCTTGACAGCCCAGTCTTTTGAGCAGCGTGTTCTCTGAGGCGGACGGTCTGGTCCTTTGATTTCTGGGCTTTGCTTCTGAATGTGAATTGTCCCGAGTTGGCAAAGAAGCTAGCAGCTGCTCGAGTGCTGGGCTTGGAACCAGGTAAGATGGATTTTAATTGCTTATTTCCCATTTCTCTGGCACCAGCTGATCGTGGAACAGCAGGATGAGCAGTTGGAGCTGGTCTCTGGCAGCATCGGAGTGCTGAAGAACATGTCCCAGCGCATCGGAGGGGAGCTGGAGGAGCAGGCCGTGTGAGTACTGGGATGCCCCTCTCACCGCAGAGAGGTGAAGGAAAGAGCCATCTTAGGAGAGCCCTGAAGAGCCTGCCGATTACATGGCTAGTAAAGCCAAAAGCTGTTTTGTTTCTAGCTGCATCTTTACTCTGTTTTACAGACTAGCCTCTCCAAAAAAGGCAAATCCGTCAGATACAATTTTCAAGAAGGTTTAGGCAAAGTTATTAGTATTTTTAAACATCTGCAAAAGAGGTTCCAATTCCTCTGAACAGCTGACTTCAAGTGTTGTGAATAGGAATGTGAAACTGTTAGGGCTGTGTAAGCTCCATGGAGATTTTTTGTCCCAAAGAGGATAGGAAATGGGCTAACTTAACTTCATCATTGCATGCCTTTCCTGCTATATTAAATGGAACTTTTGCTCTGTATCTTAAATTTTGATTTTATGGGAGGGGAAGTACAAGTTTAATTCCAACTAATAAAAAAAGTCTTCTCCTATGATGAAAAAGTCTTCTCCTAGAAAAAAGCACAAGAAAAACATATCCGGATTCGTTTTTCCTTAAGAACAATCTCTGTTTGCATTCCTGAAGTATGACACCAAAAACAGAATTCTTAAAATATGCTACCTTTACCATTTCACAAAATATTTTTTCTAGGGGGAAAAAAAATCTAGTAGGATATTTCAGAAATTCTCCTACCTTGATTTTGTGTTTGGACTCATTTCTTACAAACTCAAACTGGGCATCTTGTTCTCCTGGGAGGCCGCAGGGTAATCCACAAAGCAGCCAAGAGAAATAGACAGGGTCTCTGCCATCAAGGGTTCACTGCTCACTGGGTGGAACGGATATTATAGAAATGGTGCAAGTGATGAAGGGTAACAGAAGTGGAGGGCTGCCAGTGGGGGGAGTGCGTGGTGCCTTGAGGGCCCTAACAGCCTGAACTAGAGACCTGACTCAGTCTAAATTCCCTGAGAAGAGAAGAGAAGTTTAACTGGGACTGAAGAATAAGTAGAAGGTACTAGGTGGGGTGGGAGGAAAGAGTGAGGGGAGGATCTCCTGGAAGGAAGAGTCCTTGTAACGATTTAGAGGTGATATGTGCACTCAGCAGAGAGGTTTAGTGTGTCTAGAGCACGGGGGTTGAGAGGGAGGTTACAGGAGTCAAGTCAGGGAGGCAGAGAACAGATCAGGGAAGGCCCCAGAAGCTACAGTAAGGAGTTAGGACTTGTCATTCAAAGGGCAGTGGGAGACACAACCCCAAGGAAGGTTGTGTTAGTAATGCCATGATCAGGTTTATGTTTGGAGGAGATCTGTCCATCTGTGGTTTTGATAGTGAACCACAGTGGAAAAGACTGGAAGCAGGGAGGCCACGTAGGAAGGAGGCAGAACAGGAGCCTAGGCATGCAGCTTAATTTGTCTGAAATGCATTCTTACCCTAAAATTCACTATGCAGATGGGAAATAACTAATTATTTGAGCAGTTACATTGGTTGGGTAGATGATAGAGCCTGGCAGACTTCCAGATAAAGATGGTGAACTTGAACACAACCTCTTATCTCCGATCCTACTCTGAAGTCAACTAGAACAGTAACAGAGGTTTTTATTTGTATTTAACGGCATAAAATCTATGGAGACATAGAGCTTGGAATAAGAAACAGTGACCTTAACATTTTAGCTCCTGGAAAGCAAAAAGATGAATGGTGCCCGACTCAAAAGACCTGAGAAAACGGGGTCCTCGGTGAGCAGAGGGGAGAGCCCAGAGTAGTGTGATTCAGGCCCCGGGCCCCCAGCTAGGAAGAGCATGTACTCACTGGTGACAGTGGGAATCCTGGATGGATTAGCCGTGAGGTGGACTCTGTCCACCTTCCATTCCTTGATTAACCAGGACTGTGTCCTGGATGGACCTTATCCAACCAGGACACAGTTCTGTTGGAAGGAGGGAAGGGGGGAAAGAAATGGGAAGGATGCAGAGGTGGGGAACGGAATGGGAGGAGGCCTAAGCCCTAGGCTCTCACTGTGCAGAGTCAGTGGGATCCGGACACTGAGCTGCCAGTGTGTAGCTTCAAAAACTGGAGAATGCACCCAGAGAACAGTGGAGGGGCTGAAAGCGGTGGCCCTCGGGGATGGCGGACAACTGTGGTTTTTTACAAAAGGACTGATTAGCTGTACAAACTATGTATGTGTGTAACTCTAATAAAAATAGGTAAATTAAAAGGAAAAAGTGGGTCTTGCACTTAGACCCGTGCTGTCCAGTACAATAGCCACCAGCCCCCACATGGCCATTGAGTACATGAAATGTGGCCAGTCTAAACTAAGAAGGGCCCTGGGTATAAATGCCCACCAAGTTCTGAAGGCCTTAGTGTGAAAAAATATAAAATTGCATATTGAAATGATAGTTTTTTTTAAAATTAACTTCAGCTCCCTTTTTTAAAATGCGGCTACTGAAAAATATTAAGTGGCGTGTGAGACTCACTTTGTATTTCTTTTGGACAGCGCAGAGCTAGGCTAGAAACCTGGTTCTTTTCATTTTGTTGTCCTTTAGTCACCAAGTCGTATCTAACTCCCTTTTGACCCCGAGAGCTGGAGCCCTCCAGGCTCCTCTGTCCATGGCGTTTCCCAGGCGGGAATCCTGGAGTGGATCGCCATTCCTTCTCCAGGGGGATCTTCCTGGGTCAGGGATCGAACCTGTACCTCCTACGTTGGTAGACAGGTTCCTTACCACTGAGCCACCTGAGAAACTTGGTTAGTGCGTGGTTAATGAGTGTCCTTGGCCTGGAGGTTGGATGACTTACCCGTTTTTGTCTTGAGTAAGAAAGGTCTTACACAGTACACAGAGGTAGCTCTTGTTTATCAGCATTTGCCCTGTGTGGATAGGTCTACCAGCTGCAGGGCCAAGATGCTACCAGAATCTAAAATGAGCTAAAAAAATGTTTTAATTAGAAAATTCAGGTAAGGGATAAAGGCTTGTTGGTGTAGTTGCCGACATGGGGGTCATTTAATGACTTAATGAGGAGTTGGCTGCCTGAATCCTGCAGGGCTCTCACGTGCCTCCTGTGGGCCCAGACCCAAACCGGGAGTGCTCGCTGCCCTTGGTGCTGCCAGAGGAGCAAATAAAGCCTTGTCAATAAGCCCTCTGGTTACTAATTAGTATGTCATATTCTAGCCTCAGCATAATCATGTATTAGTCCAAAGTTGAATAGTCTGGAATGCTTAGTAATTTATGAAATAAACACTGGTGGTATGAGTATTGTGGTGTTTTCTTTTCTAGCCACACGTTGGGCAACAAGCAGTGTGAGCCTCAGGGAGCTGGTTCTCTGTGCGTGTAGATGAGGCGCATGGAGCTCAGTCCTGAGGCTGCCCGGCTTTATGGTAGAGCACGGGGTGGCTTAAAGCAGATGATGATTTGATCAAAGTACGTTTCTTAACTCACGCTACTGTAAAGTGCTTTGTGTGGGGCTTCCCTGGTGGCTCAGACAGTACAGAGTCTGCCTGCAGTGCAGGAGACCAGGGTTTGATCCCTGAGTTGGGAAGATCCCCTGGAGAAGGGAGTGGCAACCCACTCCAGTATTCTCGCCTGGAGAATTCCATGGACAGAGGAGCCTGGGGGGCTATAGTCCATGGGGTCCTAAAGAGTCAGACATGACTGAGCAACAAACACTTTCACTTTTATGGGAACCCTGTTGATAGGATCGCCTGCTTTTACAGATAAGGGTCCCTTGTCCAAAGTACCAAGTGGCAAAGCCTGGTTGTCTGATTCACACAGCCTTCTTTCTACTACACTGCACTGCAGCTGAGTTTGTATTATTGTATGTTCAGGTCCCCGTTGGCCTTGGCTGCAGTTCTGCAATCTAGAAAGCTCTAAAAAAATTTACAGCAAGCTCTTGTTACAGAGGAGCCTGACTTGAGCTGACTGCAGCCATGACTCCTCATAGTTTTCTTTGCAGAAATATTAACTCGGGTGTTTGATGACAGCCCCAGACTCTGCTGGGGGTGTTGGCTAATCACACAGTGTATGTAACTAACTACTTTTTCAGATTTCCAAAATTCTGAAATCAAAAACAGATCTGTCCCAAGGATAAAAAGACTGGGGGCTCTGAATCCCAATGTTGTCTGTTTGGTGATTGCGAAGACTGAGGCGCAGATCCCGGGAAGTTAGCTCCTTGGCCACTGCGTCTGGAGCGGTGCTGAGCAGCCTCCTCCCCTGTCTGCTTGTCCTTCTAGTATGCTGGATGATTTCTCTCACGAGTTGGAGAGCACTCAGTCTCGACTGGACAATGTGATGAAGAAACTTGCAAAAGTATCGCACATGACCAGCGGTATGTATGTGCTTTGAAGCTCCAGAATTCTTATTTAATTCTAGAGACACATCTAGGGGGTGTCTCATGGGTGCGCTTGTTCAGATCCCTTTCCTGTGGCACATTTTTGCTAGACTTTGGGGTCAGGAGATGGAAGACTAGCACACACAGGCCTGGTCTTCGGCTTGTGGCCTTCACCTGGGAAGAGCCTCGTGGTCTCCACCATGCGAGGCTGGTGCTGACATTTCTTCTGGTGGAGTAACTTTCTTTGCACTTACAAAATCGTTCATTTTCCTTTTTTCCTATTTCCTTGCCCCAAGAGGGAATTGGTTTCCCAATTCCCAACTAGTAAGAGCTAGTTACTGTTTCTCCGGCACTGACTTTTCACTGAAAGAAAAACCTCTACATTTCAGAAGATGGCCTTGCAGATCTCATTTAAACTGTTTTTATTTGAATCCGTAGTGAACTATTCTAGCAAATTTGTACCAGGCAGGGGATGAAGAAGTAAACTTTTTTCAAATTAGTTACTGTGTAGGAAGATGTGTACCAGTGACTATTTTTTGTTACTACAACCTATCTTCTCTAAGAGAAATGACATCTTTTTAAATCAGAGAAAATAGAGTATCTTTTTTTCCTCTATTTGGTGGGAGACTCTGGGTGAAGGAAGGGACTGAGGCATCCTTCAAGGTCACCCAAGTGCTCTTGAACCAGAGCACCCCCTCCCCCATCAGAACATCCCCTGTGTCTTGACACCTTTCTTCAGTTAATTTCCTCTTGTTACATCTGTATGACAGAATCTAACAGTCCACTCTTGCCTTTTGAGGCAAAATTTAAATACAAGTGTATATTTGCTTTTCAGCTGTTTAACTCATAGTCAAGTTACATAAGACTTCTCTTGGGCTCTGTTTCTTTTATATATAAAAAAATAGGATGATGCCTACCTCTCAAGGTCATCAATAATAATTAGTGTACAGATGTTTAATAGTGTCTCTCATGTATTAGTACATAGTAAGTGTTTGTTTGAAAAAAAAAAAGGGGGGGGTAAGACAGGCAGAAGATGGCCCTGGGGGGCCAAGAACCTGTTACACTTAAGACAAAGGGAAGCTCCTAGACTGTTTTCCTTCCTTCTCTCCAGGGGCAGATACGCTTCTTGCTTCTAGTAGGCTCTTCATTGCCTGCGGCAGGCCCCAGCTCACTTCATCTTCCACACATCTAGAGGGAGTTTTGTGAAGTCCTCTCCCCGCTTACCTCTGTTCTCTCTTCTTCCACCCCTTCCCTCTTTTTTTCTCCTTAAAAAAAAAAAAAAAAAAAAAGCTTTTTACTGCAGTATTATATAACCAGTTTCAACCAGGTCTTTCATTAGTGTCTGTATTAGTGGCAAAGTCAAGTGGCTGCTTCAGCACCGGTTTGGTGGAAAAGACAGTGTAACAAAGACACACTGTGTCCTTGTCTCCAGCATTCTGGGAGTAATTTAGAAAAGAACTTGCATTGTGATCAGCTGCTCTGTGTGTATAAATAGCACTGAAGTCTGCTCACGCTGTCTTCTACTTTTTCTCCCCCCAAAAAAGTTTGGGGAGCAAGTAAGAACTTGAGGTATGTCCTGTCATACCTCAAGAAGGAGAGCCAGGGAACAGAGCGTTTACGCTGAAAGGCCCCTGGGTTTGGACAGCTTGCCTGTGGCGTTCATTGTAATATCTGCTCCCCAAAGAGAGCGAGCACGGGGCCTCCTCCTTGGCTGTGCTGGCTTTGATTTGATGACGGGACCGTTTGGTGTTTGTCTCTGTTCTTCGTAACTTTTGGGAAAGTTCACTGCTTTTTGATCAAGCCTCCATATAAAGAAAGAGTATCAGGACACACTGGCGTGTGATTAGGCAGTTAGTGAACGCCCGCGTTTCACAGGCCTGCAGAGGCGAGACCCCTGCCCTTCCCAAGGCTGGCTGCTTTCCTGGCAGAAATCTGCCAGGGTGCCATACTTACTTTTTCGAACGACCCAAGAGAGACACTGGTCTTGTCATTCTCTTACCCAAAAGAAGTATGTTCTTTTGAGTGGATACCCAGGTTTTCTTCCCCTCACTTTCCAAAATTCTGTTGTTGGTCTTTCTCTTTAGGGGAGGAAACTGTTGAGAGTGGGAAAATCCTGTAGAGTCTCCTCTGGGGTTCCACGCCCCACCCCTCCCCGCCACCTGACTTTCTGAGACAGGTCCAAGCTTGCAAAAAGGCTGGTTAGGACCATTCACTTGGGGTCACAAAAACCCTTGTGGTTAGTACCCACCCCTTCTGGGGAGAAGTCTGCTAGGGTAACACAGCTCCCTGGGGTCACCCAGTTCACACTTCATAGAAGCAACTTACACTTCAAAGGAAAGTGGATTTAAAAGCACATTCCTGGATTTGCTGGCTTGTGTGCTCTTTGATGAAAACCCCTGTTTAGTGCAGTTGCAGAAGAGAAAGTGATTGGAGGTGGGAGGAGGGCTGGGTAGAGGCTGATGGGAAGCTGGTTCACTGTTGGAAGTTCAGGTCTAAGATGGCAGGATGCCTTGGGCAAGGCAGCTAGGAGGTATTTACCTTGACTGTATCATCCTAAAAGAATATACATTAATCACTTTAATGAGAGGATTTTTAAATTATTGTAAACATTTTTAAGTAGATGAAAGAAGGCTAGATACTTGAGTTTTCTAGACCATTGAAAGGATAGTTAAACAGGTGAATACTGTTTTCTGGAGTAGGCAGACTCACCCTCCCCACGCCCTTTGGACTAGTCCTGTCTCAAAAAGGAATAGGT
This sequence comes from Oryx dammah, assembly GCF_014754425.2. NCBI lineage: Eukaryota > Metazoa > Chordata > Mammalia > Artiodactyla > Bovidae > Oryx > Oryx dammah. Next base: position 18,847,005 of record NW_024070205.1, read on the forward strand.
GGACTTGAGGTCTTGATCTTAATCCCACTTGCTTAATTGAGTTTCTAGCATGTGTGACAGAGAGCACAGTGAGCCACTGGAAAGGTACTTGCTTTACTTACTGTTGGTTGGTAGCAGTTCTGTTGACCGGTTCTAAGACTTTGCTGTCTTCGACATTTCCTTTAGTTATATGTTTTATGGACCTAGCATTGCTTTGTGTAAAGTTTCGTGGTCTATTTTCCTAGATTCAGACCTTTTTACAATGTAGTGTTGTGCTAAAATTTTTCAAATAAACTTCTGATGAATTGGTAGACGTACCTTTTTACTTCTACTTAAACAGAACTCTTACTTCTAGCAGCTGAGCTCCAGTGTCACAGGCTATATCTCAGCTTGACCTTTTGTGCAGAATGGCAGGGGTCCTCTGTGGGGAGCCGGCTTGCTCTTCCTACATCTGCCCAAGCAAAGGGCGCATCCTGAGGAGGACAGCATCCTGGGCCAAGTGTGGGCCCACAGGTGTGCGAACACTCGTGTTGCATGGTCCTCCGGCAGCCCTGTGAGTTAGGGGCGCTCAGCAAGGACTGTGGGGGCCCTGCTCTCGTCTGTCCCTCTGGCCCACCGTGCTCTGGGGTCACTTAGATGGGCTCTGGCCACTTTGTTTGCTGTGCCTGTTCTAAACTGTGAGTAGGGCAGAAAGCTTCAGAAAAGACACTTTGACTTAGAGATGTTCATGTCAGTTGCTTTAATACTGGTTAAAGCGATCTTTCTTGCCCAGGATGGTGTGAAGCCCATCACACATCCATGATACTACAGCTTGCTTTTTCAGCTTTTTGTTTCCTGAAGTGATCACCAGCAGCTTTCATCTCCTTTCTGTCCTCCCATCGTGCTCCTTGAGAAAAGACCATGATTATTGTTTAGTTAAATGATGTGACTTTGGTGGGAGATTAAAGCGGATGAGCTTTGACCCGTGACACCAATGCCAACACCTTTTCCAGGGATGTGATAACCGCCAGCAGAAAGCTGCAGCCAGTAGATCTTAAGAGACCCGGGCCACAAAGCCAGTACTTCTTACGAGGCTGACTTCCGGGGTACAGGCAGGCCAGGAACAGCAGCAGAGTGCCAGGTGCCCAGGCAGATTCGGGCCTCTCTTTGTCATCATTTGCCCATTCTGTGCCCTTTCCGTGCCCAGGTGTTGCCTTAACTGTCCTGTAACCGTGTCCTGGGGAATGTCGGGTCGTGGGAGAGCTGACCCTCGTGTCCTGCCTTCCAGATCGGCGCCAGTGGTGTGCCATCGTGGTCCTCTTCGTGGTCCTGCTCATCGTGCTGATCCTCTTCTTAGCGCTGTGACGACGGGGCCCCGGCTCGCTTCCTGCTGCACACACACCCCGGGGGACAGGGAGAAGCAGCGCGCAGAGGCCCGCTCCTCGCGACCCTCTCCTGGAAGCACAGCCTGAGCTGACTTTTCTCTCCGTGACCCCACCGTGGAGACAGCGCCTCCAGCCCAGTGTGGGGAGGGCCGGTGGGCAGAGGAAGTCGACAACTACACTCTCCTGGCTCCCCGGCTCCCATTCTGAGGACAGCTGGCCTTGCTTTGCCCCCGCCCCCGGAACTCGCTTCCCCTGGAGGGCCTTCGAGGAATCCAGAAAACTTTGCGGACTCGGCTCATGTTGGCTGACGCTCATTCCATCCGTCTTTGGCAGCTCTTTTCTCCCTTCGCCTCTGAGACAGCTCGCGCTGGCCACTGCAGAAACACCCATGCGGGGTGTGGGTGCCTGGATAGGTCTTGCATCCTGTCGAGGCAGTGCTGTCTCACCCTTGAGAGCTGGTGGTTAGTGGGGACAGAGAGCTCAGAAGTACTTTGTGACAGAAGATCCAGTGATTGGTTTTGCAGGGGTAAGTGCTAGGGTGAAAGGGCTTCTCTAGGCGCTGTTTTTTGTGGTAGGAATAACCAGTGGAAAAGAATGAAAAGCACTGGGCTTTGGGGCTGCTGGCAGCTTGTGGCTTGAATTAAAGGGAGGACGGAGCAGCAGGGCACAGCTGCGGAGGGCGGGTGAGGTCGCCGGGGTCAGGCCCTTGCTGGATTCGTGCCACTTTCCTACGGCCGCCATCCCAGAGGGGCAACTTGCATTCCTAGGGGGACCCTGAAATGAGCAGCTCAGCGGCTCATGTGAGTGGCCTGAGGTCCCAGGGTGGCGTCCCAGGCAGTTCTTTTATTCCAGCAGCACTCTGCCTTGAAGGCTGGGAGTGGTCAGTACGTTAATGACATTTATCAGAAACCATAATGTCAAAAAAGGCTAGTTCTGGACCTGATTTTTCTTACCCTGTAATTGCAAGGATGGGTAGGTGAACACGGTTCCTTTTTCCCTAAGACGATGTGGTTTATCATCCATTCAAATAACTGAGCCCTTCCGGATATAAATGACGGATGCTTTCATTGGGTTTTAGTTGCTGACTCTGCTGAGACACTATACACTCCAAGCTTCTGGTGACTTTTAAAATGCCTCCAGTGTACATGTGTATATATTTTTATAACTTCCCTGATGAAAACCTCGGATTGAAGTAGCAGCTGAGCCCGGAGCCAGCGTGTGGCGGTGGCGGCTGCCGATCCCTCCCCACCATCTCCTTCTGCACTTGTAAAGCAACATCTGGGCAGAATTCTGGCTTCGACTCCCGTCTCCTCATCTTTCAGGGTCCATTCCTCAGCACACTTTTTTTTCCCCTTGTTTTGTTTGTATCGAGCTTGTTTTCCCTTTTGTGTGTGTGTGATTTGCAATGATGTGCTTGCCCAGCTAACTCTTGAATTGCACTTTGGAATAAATTCTCATAACAATTTTTTTAAAGAAGGGTATTTTCTCATGTTTAGGATCATGGTAGGTCAGGAAATCTGCCTGTGGATGAGAAGCTGAAAGCAGGTTTATATAATTAAAAGGGTGGTTGACATCCACGTTTACACTCCACTCTACTTGATATGTAAGTTATTTCTTTTCAAACTAGGGGAAAAAGTGATTTTTTACAAATGGCTTCAGATGTAGGGTACTAGATTACTTCTCCAAGTTTTGAGCTTGTTAAAATAGTCTCCTACAAGCCAAAGACACAGCTGGTCCTTAAAATGTCTTTGTTAAACATCCATGCGGACCTTGTCTCAGTACCGTGATCCCCACCTTCCATGTTACACAAAGCAGCCAGCTTCTTGATGAATTGCATGATTGCCCTTTTTAAACGCCACGCTGTTCTCCAGGTGTTATCAGATTGACAGTGTCCTTCGAAACTGACATCATGTCTGCAGGACCTGTTGGGAACACGCTGGTCATTAGTAAGGTTCTCCCCAGGCTTCAGGGACCAAGTTTTGTGATGCCGAGGCTTAACTACTAACTGTTTGGGGATATTGAGAGTTGGCGAACTTGCTCATTTAAAGTGTTTGCTAAACTGTGGCTGTTGCAGGCCAGACTGAAGAGGAAACTATTTAGAAAGTTTACTTAAAATTCAGGCAATGCAGCATTCTCCCTTTCTGACCTTGGAGGAGCTGTTCTCTGATAGGCCACCTCTTAATGTGTTTGTCGGAGCCACACAGCCCCAGGTGACCTGATCCTGGGTCTGACCCTGGCTGTTGTATATCAGGACTGGGCAGTCACTGCAGACCAATGTTCATTTGAAGGCTCCCCAGTGGAATTCCAGACTGTGGCAGACAGAGCATGCCAGGGGCTGAGATTCATCTCTAAGGATAAATGCTTCCTCATCAGTGACCTAACGCTGTGAGCTCCTTGCAATGGTCTGCTGACCCTGAGTGGCAGAATGGGGGATGGAGCAGATACCCATGATACCTCCGTGAGGCCTAAAGGCACTTCCTGTAGCCATGGGGCCTTTCCCCTCCTCAGCATGTACTTCATCCGTACTCGTCATTGCTAAGAAAGCTGGCAGGATATGATGGATAACAGAAAGAGCTCAATTTCTGTTTATTGGGAGAACATTTTATTGATCAATTGGTTGGGCAGGGTGGGTGGAATCGGGGAATGAACCACTGAGAGAACTTGCCAGAGCAGGAATCCAGCTGGGAAACCAAACACCTTTAGTGTTTAGTCCTGGTTTTTGATCTTGTCTTTGTGTGAACTGTGAAAAATCACAAACGCGCTCTGTATGCTGCTACCGCGTGGCAATTGGATGTCACAGCATGTGTGTTACATGAGGCTCTTCACGCCAGAGCCGGGGGAGAAGCTTGGTAACTTGCCCATTATTCTCTGCTTTTAGCCAGAGTTAGACAGACTGATGGGTCTGGTAGCCAACAACTTGGCAACTTCCACTCCTTCTCACCTCGTGAGATTAAGGGCTGCGAAGAGAAATGCAGTCTTAACTCCAGCAGAAATCTGTCTCTGTGAAGTGTTTTACCTTCTGTAAGTGAAAGTGGCGGAGCCAAGATTTTTCTTTTGGTTATTTCCCTGGCTGTCAAGTGAGACCATTACCACCTTTCTCGAGAATTCATAGCATCCGAAGATCTAAAACCAACTGATAAATACGAGTTGCTTTTCCACGCTGGAATTTGGACCATTTGGTGTTACCTTGTACACAGGACAAATTTGTAAACAAAATTCGGACTGTCTAGAAAGCTAAAGTTCTAAAATATGGAACACAGTCCTGCCAGTGCTCCCTCTTTGTCTTCCTCTCACTGGCATTTCCCCGCCTTCCAGGTTTTTTAAGAAAAAAAATTTTTTAAAGACTGTCTGTCAGGTGCTGAGAGCAGGTGAAGCCACAGGGCCCATAGTCAGGCAGCCCCAGGCCCAAGCACAGGCCATGAGCATGGGGCCCAAGGTAGGACCCTGCAGCCTCCCTCACCCAGCCTTTATGTCTGTGGGGCAAGCGGGGGGCACTCCCTGGCAGGAGGAGGTAGCCTTTCTGCCCCATCTGGTTACCTGTACCCAGCTCCCAGCCTCTGCTGAAACCAAGGAGCTCCTTTGGTCTGCCTGGTAACACTCACAGGGACACTGCTGACCGCTATCAGCTGTCGAGTCCAGAAACCCAGAAAAGTTCTGAGTCAAGAGAACCACCCTGAAGAGACCAGAACAGCCCTGCTGTGAACCTGGAGGCCAAAGCTCCAAACTAGCCAACTTCTGGGGTGTTAGCATCCTTAACAGTAGACTCAGAAGGACTTTGTCACTTAGCTCAGTCCTCTTGTTTTCAGAGATGACACACTTTCAGCTCCCTCAGCAGACATGGGGGTCACTGGTGGGTTGCACTCCAGACCTGGAACCAGGGAGCCCACCCACTCTCTGGGACAGGCTAACCTCAGTGATGGGACGTAGGCTCGTAGCAACCTGTGCTCCCCGCTGAGCCCAGCCACTTGACATCTTTTGCTTTTGGATGAACACAAGGCTCTGAGTGTCACAGTGGCGCTCTGGCCATGTTGCTGTGATGTCCGTGGGTTGGAAGCTCTTTGTAAGGTGACAGTACTGTCTCTTTATTAGGGCAGACACTTGGGGAGGTGAGAAAGAAAGGAACAGAACTTGGCTTCCCTCTGATCCAAGCTAACGTGTTGGTGCTTTTTCTTTCGCTTGTGCCCTGTGTCCAGAAATGCCCTTCCCCAAGGCCGTGCAGAGGGCAATTGTGCTTAGACAGCATCCAGGCGCCTGCCCTGCTGCTTGGGCTTCACACGAACATTTCATGGCCCTGACCCTTTGTGAGAAAGTGTATTTTGCCTTTTTTCTTTTTTTCTTAAAAGTTACGACTTATCCAACATGAAGCCACTTGATTATCCAGGAGGGTATTAGAAACAAGACCACCCAGCTTCATTGTCCGCAGACCGGAGCTTGCAGGGTTGTTCCCTGGCGGCAGCCCAGCGCCCTGCTCTAGCCCAGCTTTCTGGCAGCCTCGGGGTTGGGACCAAGTCAGGGAGGTTCTTTTCCTACTCTGCAGAAAGTAGGTTTTGGCTGAGACTGGGCTAGTGAATGGCAATTGTGACCCCACGGTTAGTCGGTTCTGGGACAGGCAGCCATCCTAATTCTCAGGAAAACAGTGTGAGTGCACCCTGTTGTCTGTGCGGGGCGAGGGGAGGCCAGGCAGGTGTCCCACTAATAAGGCACCGGAACTGCTTGTGAGCATCACACAATGACGTCCTGACTGACCCGGGCTGGGAGAACGCCCAGGGTGGTGCCCGCCTGGAAACCAGGAGAGGGCTGAAGCAAGCAAGCTGTAAATGATGATGGGTTCAGGTTTCATAAGTGGAAATATGCTTCCACTGGCTCACTTGTAATCAGAAATTAGTGTAATTAAAAGTTGTGTAATTCGTGGCAATGCTCAGCAGGACTAAACCATTGTTTTTTTCTTTCAAGGATAAATAACCTTAGAGTATTTTATTTTTAATTAGCTAGAAGGTACAAATGAAAGAAGTGAGATCAGTGATTAGAAATGCAAAAGCCATGGTGATTTCCAGATGGTGCTTCTGCCCCAGCTCTGTCACCCCAGGAGAACAGTGTCAGAGCCCTGGGGCCAGTAGTTCCAGCCTCGCTTTAGGTAGGTCTCGCTTCCTCTACACAGTAGCTCAGCAAAATGTGGAGTGGGACCAGCAGTGGTTGCATCCTCTAGGGACTTGCTCGAAATGCAGCTTCTCGGGCCCCACCCCAGACCCACAGACTTGGATGGGGCCAGTGGGCTGTTTATCAAGCCCTCCAGGGGGTTCTGATGCCCACCCAAGTTTGAGAACCACTGCTCCCTGCATTGTGGAATTTAGGCTACAGTAAACCACCCCTGTTGTAAAATAAAACAGCTTCATGGCCTTGATTGTAATCCTGACATTAAAATTTGTTGACACAATAAACTTGAAAACTTTTGAAAAATACTTGTGTTTAAAAAAGCCTCCACTAGCCATCCTTAAAAGTGATATTTTTACACCCAGAATTTATCAGTAAATAATGTTTCTTACTTCTACTCTTGAAATCATGTTACAACTGTACAAAGAATACTGTTCAGTATTAAAGAGAAATGGAGAGACCATGAACTTTGTCCTGGTTTTTTATTTGGTTGGTTTTTATTTTTAGTTCTTTTCAGACCGACACAGCTGCCTCCCCTCCTTCTGCTCGCACTAATAAACATGGACATGTGCATATGTCTGGGGTGGGAAAGTTTGTGGCTGGTGTGAGATGTGAGTTCTAAATTGTTTTCTCTGGCTGAGTAAGTTATATATGAATTCTTAAACCCCCAGCCGGCCATACTATGCATTCACAATATCATACAGCACAGTTTCAGTTGGGATGAGGCATCTGGGGGTCAGAGAGACTAGAACACAAAGGAAATGAGTTCCTGGCTTGCCCTTCACTGAAGTGTTGGCATACAAAAATATTGCCCATGCCAGTTGGTAGTCAGAAGAGCTTGCCTTGCCTTGCCTGTGGGACAAGGTCAGGCTATGAGCTCATTAAGGACGGGGTCTTCACTTCTTTTGCCATCATCGTCCTCAGATTGAGCACGTTCTGTGCGTGTGCCAGGCACTGTTCTAATATGTTCCGTTAACGCATCTAGTACTGGAAATGCCTATGTGAACTGGAGAAATTTCCTCATTTAGCCTTACTCAAATCCACACATAAGGAAATTGAGACAAGGAGTCTCTCAAGGTCCATCCACAGCTGGCGAGGGGCAGAGCCGTGAACCGTGTCCCCCACACCTCGCTTGGAAATCGGCCCAGCAGTGCTTCCCGAGTCCTCAGCCTCATGACCCCCTGATCTGATAGCTATAAGGGGCAAAGGCGAGTCAACATTCAGCCTCACTAGAGGAGTGCCTGCTTATTGAGAATTACAGTAACTATTTCCAGGGGAGGAAATGGTTCTTCGTATCTCCTGATAAAAGCCAATCACCTCCCCACACCTCAGGGGACAACATGGACCCCATGGCCTGGACCAAGGGGAGACGCACATCCCCACGGCTGAGAGGTCCTCTCCCCCCAGCACCTTGACCCTACTCCCAGCTCTGCTGTTGTTCCAAAGGTCCCACTGGCTGCACATCTTACACAAAACTCACACTGGGAACGTTAAAAGGCAACGCTAGAGGCACAAACGGAACCCCCAGGAAGGGCAGACCCATCTGTGCCACCATGATGTCTTCACCGTCGACACATTTCGAATGTGTGCCCCATCCTCGGAATGTCCAGGGTGCCCGTTGTCTGGGAACAGGGTGCTGGCAGCCAGAACGCAGCAGTGGCTCCTGTTTGGTACAGGCAGAGCCCGAGCACAAACATCCCCACCAGCGCCTCTCAGGGAGGGAGTGATGGGCTCCAGAAGTCGCCCTGGACTGGGACATGGACTCCCAAAGCCAGCCTCTCTGACCTCTGCAGGGCTGCTTCCTCCCTCCCAGTCTCTGTCCACCCGGATGAGCACCATTAAATGGCTCTGTCTCCATTCACAAAAGCTCACCAGATTGGGCAGCCTTCGGGAAGGATCACCAACTCTTCAGGAAAGCAAATTGCCAAAATTTTTTTATCTCATTAGTAGCTAATAAAGCTAATACTTTTGGCCAATATTTGATGATAATCTGGTACGCCAGCAGATCTTTGACCAAGGCCTGAGGGACTGTTTCTGTTCATTCTCACAATCCCATGAGGGAAATACTGTTGAGGCCCATTTTAATGTCTGAACTGTGGCATGGAGCAATTACAAATCTTCCCCAAGATTACAACCAGTGTATGATAGAATGGGAACCATGTTCTGACGGATGATGCAGCCTTTCTGAGGAGTCACTATCTAGGTTTCAGGGGTGGCGAGCAGATGTTTCTCTCGCCAAGCCATTGTTCTAACAGGAGAAGCAGGTAAAGCTGAGGACAGGAAGAAGGCTCAAATAAATAACTTGCAGCACAAGTAAGCAGCAGGTGAAAGCACTGGACTGGAAGTGCCGAAGATGGTAATGATGGACACCAGCCACCTTGAACTTGACCATAACTCAAACCCTATAAGCCTACTGTAGAGTTCAAGAAATCTGGTTAAGGACCTCAGGCAGGTCAGCCTTGCTGATAAAATGTTCTAGAGCTTTTGTTCCTTTGGCTGGAAATGTATAGAAAAAAATAGGTGAGCCAAGCTCATTATATAAACTTAGAAAAGCCTGGAGACAGGCTGAGGAGCACAGGATGAGAAAGCTGTGGCATCCAAAGGTCACCGTGAGCCCCATGGCTGCCAGCGCTCCTTGTTCCTGAGACAACACTGAGCTGGGAGGGAGGCTGGTAGGTCTGGGACTGCCTCTCCTGGGAAGCCTTTCTTCTCACCAGGTGCAATGGGGCCACCTGCCTGGGGCTACCATTGTAGCCCCCTTGGCACACTGGTTTGTCTCTAAGCACAGCTGTAGCTGCTTCCACCCTGGGCATCCCAAGGACAGGGAAGGCCTCTCCCCGGTGCCCGGCATCGGGCCAGACCCCTAAGGGCAGCTTCACACTGTGAGTCGGGGCCTGAGTCCAGATTGCAGAAGGGCAAGACAAAGGCAGGCCCAGCAGGCAGCTGGGCATCCACCGGAGAGCCCGGATACCCTCCAGGCCTGGCAGGACAGCTGTTAAGGCCTGGCTCTGTGGGCAGAGTGTCAGAGCCAATTGCAGCAGCCCCTTCCTCGGCGCCCAGCACTGCGACCTGGCCAAACCCCAGCCTAAGAGAGCTGGGCAGAGCTGCCTGCCAAGGAAGGCTGTTGCCATTTTCAAGCAGGTGCTCTGGCTGTCTAGGAGAAAGGGAAACTTCAGAGAGCATGATGGAGAGGGAAGGAAGGAAGAGGATCAGGTGATGGCCTGGGGTGGGAAATGGGCAGATGAACCAGGAAGTCCAGTTGCCAGGTAAGTTTGGTGGAGGATAAACAAGCAGTTCCATGGGAAAGAACCACAAGGAAGAACCCTTGAGATGAGATTCTACAGCAGTTAAGCAGAGGGGGCCACAGTCAGCATGCAGGGGTTGAAGCTGAGCAGGACCCAGTGGGGCTCGTGGACATGGAAGCCTTTCTGTCCCCCTTTTCTTGTTTGTAGGGAACAGACTCCAGCCTCCATGCCCTTCCCTGAGTTCCAACAAGCAGATTCGAATAGCTGCTAATCAGGGAAGAAATGGAAGAGAGACACAAGGAGAAACAGTCAAGAAACAGTTGTGCAGCCTTGCAGCAGGGTCCTGGTTCCTTCTCAAGGAAGGGATACACATAACAGTATCTTTGGCTAAGTGTGTTAGTCGCTCAGTCATGTCTGACTTTGTGATCCCATGGACTTTTGCTTGCCAGGCTCCTTTGTCTTCGCAATTCTCCAGGCAAGAATACTGGAATGGGTAGCCATTCCCTTCTCTGGAGGATCTTTTTGACCCAGGGATCGAACCTGGGTCTTCTGCACTGCAGGTGGATCCTTTACTGACTGGGTGACCAGGGAAGCCCATTTTGACTAAAACTCCCAACAAATGAAAGATGTTAGCATTCTTCATTCCAGAGAAGAACACCTGAGGCCGGATTGAAGGAACCAGAGAAGCTTATCCTGAATTTACCTGGGACCAGATTAAAGGAGTGCAGGCCCTGGACACACCCTAGTCTTATCAGCAATCCCACCCTTGAACCATTACTATAACACTCAGCACCAGATCCTTCCAGGTTGGCACACACAGTTTTCAAAGAAAGAAGCCTGCTGTGTCTCCCATTGCTTGGCAAAGCAATAAAGCTATTCTTTTCTCAGTTCAGTTCGGTCGCTCAGTTGTGTCTGACTCTTTATGAACCCTTGGACTGCAGCATTCTTTTCTACGTCATCCAAAATTCTGTCTCCAGATTCGACACTGGTGCACAAGTTTTTGGCATCAGTGTCACGGAATGCTTCTGCGGGTGGACACATCTAACATATCTGAAGGCTGTCTGGGGTCCACGGGTGGACAGAGGGGAGACTGCCCCAACAAAGACACATAAATAAGATAAATGGGTGGATGAGTGAGTGTGTGGAGTTGGGATGCAGTGGAACCAAGAAACTAGCAACTGAAGTTTGAAGCTCAAGCCAAAAACTGCCCTTGTGGGAATCCTGCTGCCGGTGGCCAGCTTAGAGGACCAGGAAGCCCTGTCCCATCACAGTGCCCCACGCCGGGTGCAGGCCTCCTCAAGGTGACAGGGATGTAGGAGCAAGGATGCCTCTTGCTCCCAGGGGCCGGGCGCATTCACATGAGCCATCAGGCTAGGTTTCAGCAGTTCCTAAGTTGGGCAGCGCTGGGCCCTGAGGGCAGAATGGAGGGGCCAGCCTCCCAGCCTTAGCCCCAAAGATGGTTCTATGCCACCCTCACGGCAGAACATGCTTCAGATTACAACTCTGGGACCCACATGTCTTAAAGGAGCATTTTCCATACAAAACCTAACCTTGCCTTGTGGGAAGCACTGTTAATTATTTTTTAATGCTGGTCTTTCTTTAAAGTATCTTGTGACCCACTAGTAGTGGTGCCTGGAGTTCAGAAACACTGTTCCGTAAAATGATTTGCCCGCCCTACTCCCTTCCCCCCACCAGGAGGTGGGAGCACTAGCTCCACTTCCCTGAAGGAAAACCGAAGCCAAGCCCCCAGGCCTGCCATAGTGAAGGTCATTGCAGCGCTGGGCCTGGAGAGCTGATCACAGGCTTCAGGGGTTGGGGGTGGGGGGCTGGTGGGGTGGGAGGGTGGATCGGGGGCCTCCACAGATGAGCCCCACAGGATCGCAGGAAGGGCAGAGGCAGGCTGGGAGTTGCAGAGGGCCGGGTTCAAATCCTGCCTCTGTTAATTACTTGCTGTGTGATCTTGGATGAGTAATTTAACTTCTGAGTCTGAGACTCCTAATTTGCAACTCGGAGATGAGTAGTCCCTCCCTCGCTGAGTCACTGTAAGGATTCAGGATTGTGACCTTCCTGTCCCCAGCAGAGCTCTGGGGTATTTGAGGAGCAGGCTGAGAAGGGTGGGGGACGGCACAGTGACTGCACGTCCCTGGATTCCCAGGTCCACCTTGGTTTCCAAAATTCGACTGGGGCCTGCGGTTCCTCCACGTGAGACCGCTCGGGGCACTGCTGCGCACCGGGTCCCCCCACGCCCGCGCCCCGACACGCCTGCCGCCCGGCCTCACCTCGCTCCCCCCGCCACCGGCTCCAGCTCGTCCCCCTGTCGCGCCTCCAACGCCGGGCGCGGTCTCCGGGCAGCTCCCCAGGCTGCCCTCTTCCCCTTCTCCCGTCCCCAAAGGTGTGCTCCTGGAGGATAAAGCGGGTGCCAAGCCGAGCGTCCCGGCTGTGCGGGCTGCGGGCGTGTAAAACCCCCAAGACCCCAGTCCCGTCAGCCTCCAGCCCTCCCGCGGTCTAAGCGCGCCCCCACCTGCTGGACCTCCCCGAGGGGACAGCGCCCGGGCCCTTCCCCGGCCCCACGGAGGCGAGGACCGGGAGGCGCCAAGACTCGGGAGGCGGGGGCGCTGACCCCGGCAGGCGGCCGGGAGAGCAGCCGGGCTCATCCTCCTGCCGGCGCGACCGGGGCCGCCGAGAGGCGGGGAGGGCAGACCGGACTTGCAGGCAGCGCCGGAGGCTTCCGGCATAGCTCAGGCGGTAAAGAATCTGCCTGCAATGCAGGAGACCCAGGTTTGATTCCTGTGTCGGGAAGATCCCCTGGAGGAGGAAATGGCAACCCACTCCAGTATTCTTGCCTGGAGAATCCCATGGACAGAGGAGCCTGGCGGGCTACAGTCCATGGGGACGCAAGAGTCGGATACGACTGAGCGACTAAACCACCACCACCACCCGGAACAAAGTAGCCTGGAGGGGAAGGCTTGGTGGGCGCCCTCCACAGACCTCGGACCTCAAGCCGGAGACACCCAGCGGCGCTCTGCCGAGGAGACGCGCTCTCGCCTCTCCAATATCAAGAAAAGGCGACCCTAAAAAAAAAGTCCAAATCGGCATCCTTCCTCTACAGACCTGCCAGACCAGCTCAACACCCGCGGCTCTGGCTGGGGGGCTCCGAGATTGCCATCGGCCAGCTTAGGACAGACAGCTCCTGGCTGTCCTAAGGATATTGACACGCCTGAAGCCAAAGTCGGGGCCATTTTCTGTTCTGTGTGGTCGCAGTCAGGTGCCTACCTGTATGGAGAGACGTCTGGACACGCAGCTTACACAGCCACCGGAGGGATAGAGGGCAGACTCAGGAGAAATCCATACTTTTGAACATGCTGCTCATTTTCTGTGCCTGAACATCCTTTCCCTTACCTTCCTGGGAGTTCCTCCTCTTATCACAAAACCCTGCTGAAGAGCCTTTCCTCCCCTTCTTAAGCAGGCCTCCCCCAGCTAATCTCAGATCATTGTCAGCCTCTCTACCCCAGGGCGAACCAGGTGCCTCCTCTCCGCACCATCAGGCCAGGTGGTGATGCCTTGAGTCTTCCCCTAGCCTCTGGCCAGGCAAGGTGGAGCCCATCTTTCTCATCTGAGCTCCTGCATGGCCCATGGCCTGGCTCCTAGTTAACACGAAGGCTTCCTTGGTGGTTCAGCTGGTTAAGAATCTGCCTGCAGTTTAGGAGACCTGAGTTCAATCCCTGGGTTGGGAAGATTCCCTGGAGAAGGGAATGGCAACCCACTCCAGTATTCTTGCCTGGAGAATTCCATGCACAGAGGAGCCTGGCAGGCTACAGTCCATAGGGTCGCAATGAGTCAGACACATCTGAGCAACTAACACTTTCTAAGTAAGAAGGTTCTGATGGCCCTGTGGGAGGGGTGGATGCCACAGGGCTGGACCTAGCTTTCCAGGTCAGCAGTTCCCCAGGCAGAACAGATGGGGAAGGTCAGACAGAAGGAGGCTGGAGAATCCAAAGCCCCCTCCTAATCACACAAGTCGGGGCCGAGCATCACTTTACTCCAGGAGGGAGCACCCTCGGCCTCTGTGAAATTACAGTAAAGCAGGTCTACTTTACACATAGCCCACAGCGCCTCCCTCCCTCCTCCTTCCATCCAGCCTTTTTTTGGCATGGGGGACAAGGGGAGGGGGCTGCAGTAGGAAGAGTGGGCCCCCAGTCAGAGTACTAGGTCTGAAAGGCCTGTCATCACTGCTGAACTTGGTTCTCCATCTGCGTAAAAGAAGACAATAGATGGGACATCCCTGGCAGGACTAATTTAAGGATGAAATAAGATGTGTTAGAAGCCTGACCCCGCACCTGGGATCTAACAGATGCTGCTGCTCAGGGCTCCTTAGAAACCTTTCCCTACTCAGCCCCAGCTCAAGCACCCCACTTCCCAGCTGGGGCTGAAGAGGCATGTTATCCTGGTTATCCTCACCAGACAGAAAAAACAGCGGGCCTTTTTGCCTCTAGAAGCATCTTTCAACATGAAATTTCCTCAAAGTCTTATGAACACAAGGCCACAAGTTGGGGTGCAGGGGATACCGGGGTGTCCGCACTCCTGTAGTTCCTATTTGGAGGCCATTTCTATGCTGTGGGGGACCCTGGGCTGGTGTCTGAGTTACCCCAGCACCCTCTTCACACCTGGAAGACCCAAGTAGTTGTTCCACTGATCCCACTGCTCAACCCCATCACCCTGACCCCAGGCCGGCACAGCCTCCCCAGCCTGCAGTGCTGGGGGCTCTGGGAGCTGTCCTTCTCCTCTAGCCTCCAGGGAAGTAAAGAGGGGTTTTAACTGGCTGCTGCTGCTAAGGCCCCAGGAGAGGAAAACACTCACCCCACCCCACCCCCGACACACACGACTGCCTGACCTCCCCCACAACTGCCTGTCACCTTTCTCTCAAGCCACAT
>NW_024070205.1:18861684-18912064 GCF_014754425.2 Oryx dammah
CACACACACACACACGACTGCCTGACCTCCCCCCTCCACTGCCCGTCACCTTTCTCTCAGGCCACAGGTCTCCTTCAGCAACATGTCTGTTAAGAGCTGCAGCCACACACACGGTAACCTGATTCTGCAGTGTTTTCACCACGGTCTGCCCCCAGCAGCCCAGGGCTGCCCACCCCCGCTGATCCCATCTGAGGACCCTTAGCTCCCATCTGTCTCCTGCTCCTAAATGCACCTTGCCCAGGACTCCTCTTCCAGCTAAAGATTGACCTCTGGAGGCTTCCGCCTCAACCCCGGCATCACCCCAACCTGAGAGGCCTCCCCGCCCCCTGCCTCTAGCATGCCAACAGAGCCCACTGCCATGCCTGTGTCCTCCTTTCCCCTCCCCCCAAGGCTCCTGCCAGGCTAGTGAAGGTCAAGTGAACATTCAGCCCAAAATTTAGCGACTCAAGAGTGGGAGACGTTTCGGCTTTGCTTTTTAATAATTTAAGACTACTTCCAGAAAGTCCCAACACTTTGGACCATGGAAGCCCCAGGCGGGACGGCCCCTCCCTCTGCTCGAAACGTCCTGCCATCTCCCTGCCAGCGACCCACCCACAGCTGCCCTCAGGGAGTCTGGGCTGAGAGCTTGTGGCTGGGGACAGCCTGGCACCAGCTGCAGCCTTGTCCGAGGTCCCAGGAGAAGGAAGACAGAGCCCCTCACGGGCAGGCTGTAGCAGCTCCAGTCTCACTCTGGGCGGGAGCAGAGGTCAGGGCGGGGTGGGGCAGGGCTGCTCTGGCCAGTCCCACTGGCCACAACTGCACTTCCCTAAAGTTGGTCTCAGTTTCATTTTGTTCCTTCAACCTCATATATCATAAAGATTTCCCAGAAATCCTTAATATTCTGACTACCAGATAACATCTCTCAGCTGTTCTCACACCAGACACATGTTGCCAACTTTTGGTTTGGGATATATGGTCCATGGCTGTAAGGCTGTGACTCCCGGACACTTGGTCCATTTTTGGAAAAAGAGCAAAGGCGTTAGATGGGAGCTTGGAGGAATGAGACAGAAAAAGGCAGGCTCAAGGCCAATATGGCCAAGTACTTTCTTTGGCTCTGGAGTGAGAGGAGATGGGGGAGCCCCTGACAGTGTGGGATGACGGGGCCTGGGGGTAAGGCGATGCTGCTTAGGGACCAACCGAAGGACCCACCAAATCTCTCTCCTCCTGCTGCCAACAAAGGTGCCAGAAGACGGTGACCCCACTTCAGGCCTGGTCAGGGCGGGAGACCCATTCCCTTCCCTGCTTCTGCATAAATTAACATCCTTAAACAAAACACACAAACAGGCTCCTTCCCTCTGCAAGTATGGTCAGTCACAGAAGCCCGACCGAGGCCGAGGGGTTTCACGCCGCTGTGTTCATTTTCAGTAGACAAAGCAGCTTTGTGTAGCGCATTCCCAGCCAGCCCTGGGGGCGGTTCGGGGTTTCCATTGGGCGGGGGGTGGTGCTAACAGTGAGGGCCAAGGCACCTCTGCTTCACCGTGGGACAGGTCTCTGCCTCAGCACCCGGATCGACAAGCTCTCTGCGTGGGCCAGGAGCTCCCTCACGTGAGCCAAGCCCAGCCCTGCAACCTTGGCCCCGTTCACCTCCAAGATCTCATCCCCCACCCCCAGCAGCCCCGAGTAGAGCTTGGCTGTGCTCTCGTCAGCCATCTCCTGCACGTAGAATCCTGCAAAGGAAAACAGGAGAGTTAACGCAGGAAATCCAAATCAAAGACACGCAGCTCTGTGGAATGCTGACCAGGTGGGTGGCGTGGGGGCGGGGGAGGTGCGTGGAGGGGAGGCAGGTGCTTATACAAGGTGCTTCACGCACGCACGCACGCACGCACGCACGCACACGCCCTCATTATTCCACTTCACAACCACAACTCGATTTATAATAGATACAGCAGGCCCGCCTCCACTCCATTTTTCCTTTTTTCTCTTTTAAAATGCCCCTAATACAAATAATGCCTTAAGCTGTTATTATTCATGTATAACTCAGTGTGAATGAGCTAATCTTATCTTTTTCTGGGAGAAGCCTTGATTATAAAATAAGGAAAATGTTAAGACCTACGACATGCCCGGCACTGCTCTAGGTGGGGATTCACAAGTAAGACCCAGCTGCTGCCCTCAAGTAGCTGGGGGTGGATGGTATCATTGGAGCCACAAACAAGTGAAAGTGTTAGTCATTCAGCCATGTCCAGCTCTTTCAAGCCCAGGAACTGTGGCCCGCCAGGCCCCTCTATCCAGGGTTGCCATTCCCTTCTCCAGGGGATCTCCCTGACCCGGGGATCGAACCCATGTCTCCTGCCTTGCCAAGCAGGTTCTTAACCACTAGCACCACCTGGAAAGCCCAGGGAGTAGCGAACAGGCTGAAGTCAAATCCAAACCTGGTTTGCCTCACCGGATTGTCTAGGACCAGCCCTGGCTTCAGTCTTCCTTGGATATGGATCCTTAGAATTCAGAGGCATCTGGGCAAAAGCCCAGGAAACAGAAATTCTGGTTGGTTGGGTTGGTTGGTTTAGTCACTAAGTTGTCCGACTCTTGTGACCCCATGGGCTGTAGCCTGCCAAGCTCCTCTGTCCATGGGATTCTCCAGGCAAGAATACTGGAGTGGGTTGCCATTCCCTTCTCCAGGGGATCTTCCAGACCCAGGGATCAAACCCAGGTCTCCTATATTGCAGGCAGATTCTTTATCAACTGAGCTATGAGGGAAGACCCCGTAGAAATTCTACCCCCTATTTACAGTCATAGTGGCTCGCTTTTCCTTTCTGTGTACACTCTCCCCTCCAGTACCCCCAAGGGGCCCCAGCTGGCTGGGACCATTTCCTGGGTGTCTAAGGTAGGGTGAACCTCGGAAGGAGCTGCTTCTCCTTCTTTCCACAGTTCAATTTGAGGAACTCATGTCAGCGGAGCAGGCTCTGGGGGCCTCGGGTTGGCTGGGCTGGGCTCCCTAGCCACACAGTGTAGGACAGTCCAGCTGACCGAGCCCCTCTTGCCTCAACTTCCGCAGAAAACTTTTCAAACCCTCCCCTTCAGCTGTCTCGGCCTGAGGGAGCAAGTGAGCACAGGCTCTTCCAGGGAAGACTGGGTGTCCCTCATCCATGGGTGCCCCCCACCCACCAAATCGCCCTAAGTGAGCACAGGTGTGCAAAGCAGGAAGACTGCAGGCTGGGGAGCCTGTGCGGTGACGGCCCCTGCAGGGTGCCCTGGGACATGTTGGCGTGGCTTTAAGCATCCTCACTGATCCCCAGCCTGAGCTTAGCTGGCTGATTAGAAACACTTAGCAGAAATCCAGTCCACGCCTGGCTCTCTACTTCATTTCTTAAAATCAATGTTCTTAGAAGGGACCTGAAAGAGCAACTCCTCTCTGGCTGGAAGCCTTTTAAGACATCTTGGACGTGTGGAAAGTCATCTCTCCAGTCCACCCAGCCTCGTAGGAGCTTCTGAGAAGAGAAGCTCCAAGAGAAGTCAAGTTTTTCAAAGCCCACCCTCAAAAACTGGGGTTTGAATGTGCACTGAAATCTCCTCTAAGGCACCCAAAGGTTTGCAGCTCTTGGGTTTAGCAAAGCCAATTTGTTGACATGTTCCTGCTTCCCGGTCTGAGCTGTGGAACTCGCTCTTAGTGCTTCTTGGCTTGACTGATCCTTTCCTGCAAGGCCGGCTCCCTCCTGGCAAGGCCTATCTATCATCTTGGCTGCACAAGGCTTTTCTCGAAGCCCTTGCCCTAGCCTTCCCCTCTTCTTTCTGGATTCTTTAACTGCTTGCCTGCCTTGTCTGCGTGCTGGCAGTAGGGCAGGGGGAAAGGCAGGTAAGGAGGCAGGGAAGGAACCTGCAGAAATGGCTGCTGTCCAGCAGAGCATGCCAGTGGGGAGGGATGAGGAAACCCAACAGAATGGAGTCGGAGGACCAGACGCTGCTGTCACGCCTGCCACGTGGGGGGGACTCCAGGGTACGTTTCACAGTTGGAAGTCATGACACAAGTATGACAGAGAGGCTATCGTAGACATTCATTGTCTGCTGGCAATGGCCTTTGTTCAGGATGTATGATCTCTGTGTTGTTTTCAGTGAGAAGCAGGAGGCGAAGCCTGCTGTTCTCATGTGCTTGTACAGACAGATGTGACAGCCAGCAAGGAACACCCACATCATGATGTTTTAGTGAGGAATGCAAACCAGCCCCAACTCACAGCCCCTCTGAGGCCCAGGAGAAGTGACCCTGGGGGGCTGGAGCACAGCCTGAGGCAAGGACGCACCAGTACCAGCCGCATTCCAAGGGTGAGGGCATCTCCTCAGGACAGCCGACAGCCAACCGCAGTGGCCAGAGAAGGGTGCCACCTGGGCAGGACAGGGAAGAGCTGGCACCCACCCTGCAAGGGGTGCCTGCAGAGCAGGCCAAGGCAGAGCCCAAGAAGCTCCTGGTCACTGGAGACCCCTGCCCATCAGCAGTCCGAGATGGGTGATCGGGGAGGGAGTCCCACTGCCAGCAAAGAGGCCTAAAGGGACTTGTGGGAAGGATGGGGGGCACAGGAGAACGCCTGGTTGGGCGTGAGCTCACACTGGCAGCTGGTGCAGACTGTGTCTGGGCCCCCGCCCCCCGCCACCCGCCCTCTGTCTGGAGTTCTACTCCCCAGATACACATTCTTTTTCTGAAGAGGGAAGGATTACACGTGCCAGGTACTTTCCTATATACCCCACTGAAATGACTTTTCCAGGCAGGCTTTCATTAGTTTGATGTTACAGGTTGAGTGAGTGAGTGAGTGGTGAGTGAAGTTGCTCAGTCGTGTCCGACTCTTTGAGACCCCGTGGACTGTAGCCCACCAGGCTCCTCCGTCCATGGGATTCTCCAGGCAAGAATACTGGAGTGGGTTGCCATGCCCTCCTCCAGGGATCTTCCCGACCCATGTTACAGGTTAGGTGTTCTTTCTTTATATATGGGCTTCCCAGGTGGCACTAGTGGTAAAGAACCTGCTTGCCGATGCAGGAGACATAAGAGACGTGGGTTTGATCCCTGGATCGGGAAGATCCCCTGGAGGGGGAAACAGCAACTCACTCCAGTAATTCTTGCCTGGAGAATCCCATGGACAGAGAAGCCCTGTGGGCTACAGTCCATGGAGTCGCAAAGAGTCAGACAAGACTAAAGCGACTTAGCAGCAGCATTTACTTATTTATTGGATCGCATTGCCTGGCATGTGGGATCTTAGTTCCCCAACCAGGGATTGAAGCTATAACCCCTATAGGGGAAGCACAGAGTCTTAACAGTTGGACCACCAGGGAAGTCCCTCATTTTACAAATTAGAGACTAGAGGCTCAGAGAGGGTAATTAACCTGCTCAAGGTCACACAGCAGAGGCGCTGGAGTATAAACCATGCTCTGTCGTCTAACTACGCCTGCATGGTGCCCCTCTGGCAGTGCCTGACCCCCTCACTGAAGGGTAGAGGAAGCTGGAGGAAAGGGCAGAGTGGCTAACAGCCTGTGGAATGCTTTACGATGGTCAACACATGCTCACATTCACCATCTCCCTGCGAGGACAGACGGGTACCCTCCTGAGGGTCAGAGTGGGGAGACTCTTGTCCTCTCTTCCTCTCACACTCAAGTAAAACCTACCAGCAAACAGTCAAAACTACCTTGAAGTCAGCCAGAACCCGGCTACTTCTTACCACCTCCAGGGCCGTGCCAGTCTAAGCTGCTGCCACTATGTCTGCCAGACTATTGAAATAACCTTAAAACTGGGCTCCTTGGCTCCCCTTGCATCCCACTAGGGTCTATTCTCAATATAGCAGCCAGGGACCCTGGTAAAAGCGTTACACATCAGAGCATGTCGGTCCCGGCTCCAAGCCCCTGGTAACTCCTGTCTCATTTCAACGAAGACATCCCCTTCTGAGCTCAGCTCGGTCTCTCTCCCACATTTCGAGGCTCAGCTGTCCCCCAACCTTCCTACCCTCAGCTTAGTCTCTCCCCCTCACCCCCTTCTGTCCAGCTTGACCTCCTTGTAGTTCCTCCCACTGGCCAAGCTCATTTCCAGCCCTGAGGGCCCTGCATGGACTGTTCCCTCTGCTTGGAACTCACTGCCCCAGACATCACATGGGGCCATGCTGGTGTCTGTCTGCTCAGGGGTCTCTTCTCAGAAAAGCTGCCCCATCAGGACTCCCAACTTACTGCCCTTGGGCCTTATCCTGCCATATATATATATATATATATATACACATACATATATATATATATATATACACACACACACACATATATATGTAGATAGTCTAACTCCCTCATGAGAATGTATACTCCTGAGGACAAGGATTTCATCTGTTCCATTTACTGCTCTGTCCCGGGTATCTACAACACCTAGGAGATGCTCAATGTATATTGTTGAAAGATAAATGATGGAACATATGCAAGAACTCACTTCAGTCTGCAACCCCAGCAGCAGTGTTCTGCCACCTAAATGGCTTTGACTCAGGAGATCAAAGCACAGAAGGGCTAAACCCACCACAGCACAATCCATCCAGGACAGCTTTGAGTGTGTCTTTCTGTGTCTGCCTTTCTGTTTTCCCTCCTCTCTCTCCTCTCCTTCCCACTCCTGCATGTCTGTCTTCCTTCCCTACTCATCTCAGCTGAGAAATACCTTTCAAGGTCCCTTGCTCTGTGATGGATCCCTAGTGGCTCAGCTGGTAAAGAATCCGCCTGCAATGCGGGAGACCTGGGTTCGATCCCTGTGTTGGGAAGATCCCCTGGAGAAGGAAATGGCTACCCACTCCAGTATTCTGGCCCAGAGAATTCCATGGACTGTATAGTCCATGAGGTTGCAAAAAGTCAGACACAACTGAACGATCTTCACTTTTGCCTTGCGGTGGATCCTAGCCCACAGACCTTGGGTAAAGGCAAGTCATTTTTGCCCTGAAACATCGATGCGGCATTGAGAACTAGCCAGGGTGCAGAAAGACGTCCAGGGACGCTCCCTGATCCTGCCACTGCTGAATCGGGACCTAGCAGGCCGCCCGGCCAGGGGCCTGGAGCCAGGATCCATGTGAACATCCCCAGCAGGAGCCCGCCCTGAGGGAGGGGCCTGGGTGCACAGACAGGCAGGCTCGGTCCACGTGCCCGGACACACTCCGCAGCTAGAGGAAGGGAACCACACCAACCACATCAAAGAGATCCGGAGAGCCAGCCAACACAAACAACCTCCCTCTGACTCTCCTGTGAAAAGATGGGAGTCGGGATTCTGATTTCAAGATGGATGAAGGGACAGTGGAGCAAGCCTGCCATTTCCACCGCCTGGAGGGGAAAATTCCAGTCTCTTCACTGAGAGGCTCTCTGAGTCCGGAGCTCTTGCTCGGTGAAAACCCGAAAACAGATACGGCCACGGCCAGAAGGCACGGCTGCGGCCTGCTGATGCCCCGGGGCCTACCTGAGTCCCGGCGTCCATTCCCAGAGGCCACGTTGAAGCCGAAAGTGCCCTCCGGGGGGCGCTGTAGCTGCAGCTGGCTCGTGCCGTCGGGGAACACCTCCACCAGGCGGCCCACGGCGCGCGCCGGGCCGGGGGCACTCACGTCCTCCACGCTGAGGGCGCGCCGGGCTGGCGCCTTGCCCGGCCTGTAAGGGGCGAGAGGCGAGGGAGGGCGAAGGGGGCGGGCACTGGGCCCTCTAGGCCTAGAGGAGGCCTCCAGCCAGGGCCGGGCCTGGCGGTGCCCACAGCTGTGTGAGGTTCCACAGAGCCCCCTCGCCCAGTGGATTTTAATCATTTTAATTGGAGAGATCTCTCTGAGAATGTGACGAAGTTTTTAATTTTACACAAAAAATCCAGGAATTAATGGGCCCCTTAAGTCCCTCCGTGGAGCCCCTGGTAAGAGCAGCTAGCCTAGCAGGCCTCATCAGAGAGGGCGGTTTCTCTAGGCAGGCCTGGTCAAGGGGCAAGGACCTCTTTGGGGACCCTGTCTCTGGATCTTTAATCAAATCTTCAGCTGGACCAAGGAAGCTCTCCGAACATTCAGATTTCAGGATGTCATTAGATAGTAAAGGGATGGAGGAATCAAACCTTCCAACTCTACAGAAGCCCCAACCCCTGTCCAGTTGCTCAGGACAAGGGCACTGAGGTGTGGGCTCTAAGACCCCTGAGGTACCTGAGGCACAGGTAGCTGGCCTCGGTTTCTCTTTTAAAGGGACCCTCCCCGGGGCCATGCTGCTAAGGCAGGAAGGAGTTAGGTGTATAGCTCCACCGTCCATGCTCTGGGTCTCTCCTCCAAAACACTTGCCCACTCTCACCTGTCAGCTGCACTGTGATCCCCTGGCTCCCCTACCAGGTAGAGGTTGGACCGGTCCACCTTGCCACTCAGCAGAGAATGGAGGTTCTGAAAGGAGGTGGCTTTCCGATGTTGGCGAGAGGGTGACACCTGGTGGGCAAGACCCAATATTGCAGGTAAGAAAAGCCATCTGATAAGGGGTTCATTAAGGCAGATTCATTAAGAATCTGCCTGCAATATAGGAGACGGTTTGATCCTTGGGTCGGGAAGATCCCCTGGAGAAGGAAATGGCAACCTACTTCAGTATTCTTGCCTGGAGAACCCCATGGACAGAGGACCATGCAGGCCACAGTCCATGCGGTTGTAAGAATCGGACACAACTTAGTGACTAAACCACCAAGGGGTTGACAGAGAGGGAACTCCAACCATGAACCTGAGGGCCTGCTAAGAAAGTGCTTAACAAAATAACCATAACTTACTTCAAGAGATGGGCCTATGCAGGCACTCTGAAGCTTCAAATGAAAAAAATGTGTTGGCTGAATATGATAGTGCTAATTATCTCACTGATTAAGAAAATCAAGTAACTTTCTCCTTGATCCAGAAAAAAAAGTAGGACTTCCTTGGTGGCCCAGTGGTTAAGAATCCACTTGCCAACGCAGGAGACGGGTTCGATATCTGGTCCGGGATGATTCCACACATCATAGGACAAATAAACCTGTGCACCAAACTACTGAAGCCTGCATACCTAGAGCCTGCACTCTGAAACATTGAAGCCCTGCAGTGAGAAGCCTGTGCGCTGCAGCTAGAGAGTAACCCCACTCACCACAACCAGAGAAAGCCCACGTGAGGCAGTGAGGACCCGGCACAGTCATAAATAAATACATTTTTTAAAAAGGTAAAATCAAATAATTACAGAATAATGAACACAATTTTAGGGTTAAAATCTTAGTTTGTGATTCTTTAGTATCCCTTTTATGATCTCTGACATTAAAAATTTTATCAAGTATGCACCTAAAAACACTGTGCATGATGGATAAGACTGACGTCCCTCAAGGAGTTCACACCACGGTGGGGGTGGGGGGAGCATGGACAGGTCAGAAGCCCTAAATGTATATTGTAAGTGTGAGGCTAGAAGCATGGATGACGCTGTGCAGGGAAGCAGAGCGACTCAGCTCAGGAGGCCTCGGGGCCCTGGAGGAGCCGCTGCCTGCGCAGCACCTGAAGCAAGAGCTCTCCAGATGAAGACAGCAGGGGGCAGTTCCAGACATAAGAAACAGTAGAGGCAGACAGACAGAGATGGGAGAAAGCATGAATGTTCTGGAACATACTTGTGGTCTGGGGGACTGGGCTGCAGAGGTGATGGGCGGTGGGCTGGAGCCAAGGGCCAGACCCGGAGAGACCTCATCTGACCTGCAGAGGAGCCACTGAGTGATAGTAATCAGAATAATTACAAGGTCCGATCTGTGTTCTAGAAACTGACCCAGTGAGGAGGCTATTCTGAGGGAGTGGGTGGGAGGCAGGCAGAGGGAGACTTCTAAACAAATACTGCGCACATTATTTATCACATCGGGAATCCATGCTCTCAGGAAGTTGTATCATCTAGAAGCTTAAGAGGGGGCCCTGAGCTTGCCTTGAAGTTCTGGAGGGCTTCCTGGAAGAAGTCATGTTCAACTCAAGAGTGGAAAGGCAGGGAGGAGGGGAAAAGGGAGGAACGAACAAACCACAGACACTAGAGGACGTGGGAGCTGCCCATGTGGTGAGGGTGCTCACTGCCTACTTAGAAGGGCAGAGTGAAAACCAAGCCCGTCTGCACTCTCGCCACGCACGCTTGGCAGGGCAACAGGAAGGGGTTCGCCCTGAGATGGGTCATGAATATACCGGGGTGAGGTGGAGCCCTATTTTATGTTCTTTTTTTAGTTCTTAAACAATTCTTTCTGCTGCCCAGTCCTCCCGGCACTTGCTCCCACCCTTTCTCGGCCAGCTTACTTCCTAACTTGGCCCACTCAGATTACATGGCAGATAATGGGCTGTCATCTCCCTTGGGTACACAGACTGAACCTCTGATGCCATACATTTGAGCACCATGGCTCAGACACACCAGGGACAAATCTAACTTCAGGAGAAAAGCAGCGAATTCCTGGAGCACCATGTCACTCTAGGCTTTGGTCCCCAGCTTGAGATCATCTTGCTTTTGTTTCTTTGCCTTCCAACTTCATCCAACCAGCAAATGTTTATACTATACAAGACGACTAACAGAACGTTCATTCAGCCTGCATTCTCTTCCCTACTTCAGACTGAAAAATGAAAGGCTCCAATGCCCTAAACCGCAATCACCTGCTGTGTTCTGCCCAGGGGAGAGGGCGGGGAAGAGAACAAACTTGATACCTGGAAAACCTGGACTAGAATAGCACTTTCAGAGACCTAGCTGAGAGTTAGGCACTGCTCCTGGTTTGCTGTTGGTATCCTCTAGCACATGAGAAGGGAACTTTAGCAGGCTGCCCTGTGTTCATTCACTCACTCATTCATTCACTGTGTACTGCGTATGTCTACTATGCTAATTATCATACTAAATATTTGCAATCTAAAGATCAAGTAGTATTCCCTCAGAGAATCACATTCCACTGAGGGGAGACAGACAAAAACCAAAATACTACATGACAAGTTCCATGAAGGAGGAAAGCGCAGGATAAGAAAGGAAGCTGGAGCAGAGGTGCCCAGCTCAGCCCAAGGAAGGATTAGAAGCAGTTTCCTGGAGGAAGCCGTGTCTTAAGTATTGATGGATGAACAGCATTAGCAGGTGGAGAAGATGGAAGAATATTTCAGGTGAAGGTTCAAACTGTGTGGCCTGACTTCAGAACTGCAAGGTCAAGGATAACTGGGGTTGAGTATTAGGGGAATGATCAGTCAGATTATAGAAGTGGTCAGATTATAGAAACCCTTTGGCAATGCTGAGTGGCCTCAAAGCGTTTCCCTGGGGATGATAAGGGACCAATGGTGGATGTTCCACAAGGCAGGGGGGCAGCAAGACCAGATTTGTATGCAGGAAGGACCTTCCTGGAAGCCACATGGGGAAAGGCAGCGCCGGGATGCCAGTGAGGAGGCAGCCCAAGTGTGCAGTGATCTGTGCTAGACTAACAGAGTGGCTGTGGCCTCGGGGAAGCCTCCAGAATAATCAAGCAGCCGATGCCAGGCCTTGGCAGAGGTGGCGGAGTGAGGGAGGGGGAGGGGTCTAGGCTGAGCCCAGGCTGGGGCAGTGGGGTGGAAGGACAGAACTCTCTCATCGCACCGTGTCCAGGGAGTCCACGTCTTGCGGATGGACTGTGGGGATGCCAGGAGTGTCCCTTTCCCCATCCTGGGCTCCTCAGGAGCACCCCTGGCACTCCTCTTCTCCTTTACCTTTCATCTCAGTAGTGGCTACCACCCCACTGCCCTCACACACCCCTCAGCTGGGCCCTTGGGACTCTCACCAGATGCAGGGATTGTAAGGACGGGGCTCTCTTCACTTTGGGGGTGCCAGTGTGTGAAGCCAGGCTGGGCGCTGGGGGCTGCAGCTGCTCCACGCTGTAGCTGCGGGACTTGCCCATCTTGGGCCGCGTGCCCTGACTCAGCGCCGAGAAGAACTTCTTCAGCCCCAGGGCAGAGGCGATGCCTCCGCTGCTTTTCTTGTTCTTGTCAGAAGTGGCGGCGGAGGGCGGGCTGGGGCCCGCCTTGACCCCAGACGAGGCACTGAAATGCAAAGGTGGATGTGAGGGGGGTGGGAGAGGGCTGGGGGAGGCAAGAACCTTAGGGTCCTGTGGGGCCCAGGTGGGCCAGCACCCCGGCCTTGAGGAGGAGGTGACAGCCAGGCTGCAGACAGAAAGGCCGAGTGGACTTCTGCAGGAGCCTCAGCTTGGGCAGCAGAGAAGACCCTCAGGGTCACAGCCAACTATGGGTTCGCCAGTCATCCATTCACCCAGGGATTGCTCAGAACCTCTGCGAGGCTTCCTGCCAGCATTGGCATGTGGCAAATAATGAGGGTATGGGATAAACCAGATGGGCCAGACCCTTCCACCTGGGAACTTACAAACAACAGGCTGGTAAAAAAGGGAGAAGCCCTCTGAGTGACCAGTGAGCTGGGTGAAGCAGAGGGTGACAGGGTGGCTGGCGAAGGCCTCTCTCACAAGACGGCATTTAAACAGAGGGCTGAATGGCAGGAAGGAGTCAACCTTGCCCAGCCTGTAGGTGAGACTTCCAGGGTGAGGGAGCAGCTGAAATCACAGGCCTAGGCAGAAAGAGGCTCACTGTGTGGTGGGTTCGAGAACATAACGGGGCCAGGCCTGTAGGACTTTGACGTAGTGAGGAAAGAGGGATCAGCAGGGATCTGACGGGCGAGCAAAGCTGAGTTACGCTGAGTGTTATGTCAGGTAAGGTAAGTGAAGGCGATGGCACCCCACTCCAGTACTCTTGCCTGGAAAATCCCATGGACGGAGGAGCCTGGTAGGCTGCAGTCCATGCAGTCGTGGAGTCAGGCACGACTGAGCGACTTCCCTTTCACTTTTCAGTTTCATGCATTGGAGAAGGAAATGGCAACCCACTCCAGTGTTCTTGCCTGGAGAATCCCAGGGATGGGGGAGCCTAGTGGGCTGCCATCTATGGGGTCACACAGAGTTGGACACGACTGAAGTGACTTAGCAGCAGTAGCAGTAAGGTAAGTGAAAGGATGAACCACCAGGGTTTCAGTCAGAGAAATGGCATTACTTTGTTAAGGTTTTCAAAAGACACTTCAGACCATTGCATGGAGAAGGAACTGAAGGGGCAAGAGGAAGGCAGAGAGCAGAGAGGGAATGTTAGGTTTGCACAGAAAGAAGGAACACGCTGAAACCAGGAGAACGCCATGCAGGTGGCTGCAGGGGCCAAAAAGGACGTGCCAGTGGATGAGGGTGGGAGGGAACGGGGAGGAGGCAGCCAAGACGGCAGAGTGGGAGCACCTTAGGGATGGCGGTGTGCTGTGTGTTTGCTGGGGGGAGGGCCCCAGGAAGCAGCTTTCATCAGAGGGGTGATCAAGAGTTCCACTAGGCCTTTCGGGCACCCCAGTGGGGATGTCGGTGGAACTGGGTGCACAAATCCAGAGTTCTGGGGCACACACGGGGCAGGAGGTGGCGATCTGGCTGCAGTAGCGTGTGAAGCCCTGGGCCACATGTCACCAGGGATGATGTGCAGTGGGGAAAGGATGCTTCCCACCCCAGGGTCAGGAGCAAGTCCTCTGACAGAGAGCCCATCCTGGGAGCACCCGGAGGGCTGGGGCTGGATGCCCAGCTGTGCCCAGCACAGCACCTGCAGCTGGAGGCCATTCAGGGAAAGCTTGGGGAATGAATAAGCATGCACACTAGACTGGACAGGGCAGGGAACGGAGTGCTGGGGTGCCATGCTTGCACCTAAGCTAGAAGCCCTCCGAGGATCTGGGAGTAGTTAACTTATCCTGCTGCCTGTCCAGGGGGGGGTCCTTCCCCACCCAGCACCCCAACCCCCCAAGTCAAGACTGTCACTCGGGTCACTCACCAGGATGACATGTGCCCTACAGAACTCGGTTCTGTCCGTCGCAGCCCTCTCTCTGCTTCCTGGCTGGACTTGGGCTCCTCTGAGGCCGGGGAGAAGGAGATGCCCACGGAGCTGATGGTGCCAACAGCTGCTGAGGCAAGACAGCCCTGGGGTCCTCTTACAACAACCACAGTATTCCTCCCGTGCCACTGATCCACCCCCACAGGTCATGGGGACGAGGGGGGCAGTCCTAGCGACAGAGGCAGGAGAGCCAGAGGAAGATGCAGGGAAGCGGGAGCCCCACGAGAGCCATGGAGGCGGTGGTGAGACCCACACGCAGCAGGGAGAGGTCCTGTTTCCCTGGGCTGAAGCCCATCACCCCCAGCATAGCACCTGGTACACAGCAGATGAGGAATAAACACCTGTGAAATGAGGGGCTGGTCTTCCCTGGTGGTACAGTGGATAGGAGTCTGCCTGCCAAAGCAGGAGACACAGGTTCAATCCCGGGTCTGGGAAGATTCCACATGCCACAGAGCAGTTAAAGCTCATGTGCCGGAACTACCAAGCCCGCATGCTGCAACTTCTGAAACTTGTGTGTTAGAGCCAGTGCTTGGCGACAAGAAAAGCCACCACCGTGAGAAGCCCGTGCATAGCAACCAAGAGTAGCCCCCACTTGCTGCAGCTGGAGAAAGCCCACATGCAGCAGCAAAGACCCAGCACAACCAAAAATAAAAACAAATTATTTTTTAAAAGTAAAAGGCTGCTTATGATAAGTCATGTCCCTCCTGTATCAAGAGGTATATGAAAGGACTTGTGGACACAGTGGGGGAAGCAAAGAGTGGGACGAATGGACAAAGTAGCATCAACGTATATACACTTTCTGTAAAACAGATAGCTGATGAGAAATTGCTGTATTACACAGGGAGCTCAGCCTGGCACTCTGTGATGACCTAGAGGGGTGGGATCAGGGTCTTGGAGGAGGCTCAAGAGGGAGGGGATATATGTATAACTATGGCTGACTTGCACTGCTGTATGGCAGAAACCAAGGGCTTCACTGGTAATTCAGCGATAAAGAATCCACTGGCAATGCAGGAGACACGGGTTCCATCCTCGGCACAGGAAGATGCCCTGGAGGAGGGCAGGGCAACCCACTCTAGCATTCTTGCCTGGAGAATCCCATGGACAGAGGAGCCTGGTGGGTTACAGTCCATGGGGTCGCAAAAGAATCGAATACAACTTAGCGACTAAACCAACAACAACAATGGAAGACTCTAACACAACATTGTAAATCGATTTTCCTCCAATGAAAGAAAAGAGAGAGACATATATGGCGGTGAGGGGGGCAGGGGGGGATTTGTGTTCCTGGGACAAGACCCACAACCTGGTTGGCTGTGATGTCTAACAGCTAAACGATAGCCACCATTTCTAGATCGTCTGTCATACGCTAGGCAAGAGTTAAACCCTCTACAGAGATTATTGCCTGAGCTCCTAGGAGATGGGTTCTAATGATATCCTCAGGTTAGAGAGGAGAACTGGAGACAGAGGGGTGATGTGAAGAGCCCAGGACCTCATGGTGAATGAGAGGAGGAGCCTCACCTGGCCCTCTGCTCCAGCAGGTGAAGGCCGGGTTGGCCAGAAAGGTCAGCAACTCTCAAAATAGGAGCCCCACAGGAAGTGGGTAGGGCCAGCCAGCCTAGAGCCCACCCCAGGGAGGAAATCACAGGGCAGGCGTGAGCTCGGGGTGGGGCCTGCTCCCTCAAGGTTCCTGTGAGTATGAGAGGGATAGGGCGGCGTTGGCTCCCCATGTGCAGTAGAGGGGTGGCGGAACCCCCGAGGTGGGGCGGGCACTGGGCACCTGCATCCTCAGTGAGGTCAGCACGGCCCGTCACCTCTCTGGCCTCTCCCCTCTCACTGTTCCCAAGCCCTGGATTCCTCCCAAGCCATCACAGCGCCAGGGCTGCCAGAGCCGCGGGCACATGAAGGCAAGGCTGCTACCTCTGGCTAAGAGTGAGTGGCCGAGCTGCTCAACTCAGATCACAGCATCGGGGAAGCTCACGATTTGCCCATGACATGAGGATGCCTTCCAAGGGCAGAGAGGATACCCTCCGGCCTTCAGCAGCCTTGCCTGCAGAAACCTACCAGCGTGCCCAGTCGGCTTGGGGCTCTAGAAGGGCTTGGGCACCAGAGAACAACCCCAGCACTCCTTGTAGGAGCTCTGCTTACTGGTCACTGTGTCATGCGGACAGCATACCTGCTTGGCCGCCGAGGGTCTCAGGGGGTAGACTCCTGCTGAATTAATTCACTTATGCATCCCCTGCAGGGCCTAGGATGGTGCCTGGCCTGTAACGGATGCTCAAACTGTATTGAATGAATGTATGAAGTGACGATGTTGAAGGGGAGGGACCTTAGCCATGGGATTATCTGGCATTTGCTGCTCTAAGCAAGTAGTAAATCCTGGAGCTGCTGCCTCTTTCTGCTCTGTTGGTAGTAAAATTCCCTCAAAGCCCAGGCCTCCCACAGCCACAGAGCTTGGAGCTCCTTTAGCATCCCTACCACCGCCTCCCCAGGGGGAGTTGGCTAATCTGCCTCCAGGCTGATGTCGAATCCTGCACCCGCTCACAGACCCTGCCAACTTCCTCAACATCTGCCAGGCTCTGGGAGCTGCTAGGAGCAGTGCACAGCTCTGTCATCTATTAAGACGAACAGTTAAGTGCCTGGTGGGCCACAGACCCAGCCCATGATCTCCTGTCTAGCACCACCCTAGCCCCCGGGCCATCCCTTACCATCTCTGTGGTCCTCCAGCGGTGCTGCGGGCTCCTGGCTTCGGGCACTCGTCTCCCCCACGAGGATGGCTCCTCCCCAGGGCTCCTGCAGCCCCTGAGGCACACTGCTGTTGCTGCTGTTGGTGGACAGGGCCCGCAGGGGGTGCCTGCTGTGGGGGCTGTGGGGCTGGGGCTGTGGCGGGGTGAGCTCACCGGTCCTGGGAACTGCGCTTCTGGAAGCAGGCAAGGGGCTGTCCATGGGCTCTCCCTGGTGGCCCAGCCTGCGAAGCCCAGCCAGGGCTGCCTTCCTGTGAGACACGGGTGAGGCGGTTTTCTTTGAAGAGGGAGGGGTCGGCACCCAGCCATCAGGGCAGAGGGAAGCAGACAGCTGTTGGGCCTGGTGGTGGGCAGAGGGCTCTGCGCAGCTCTGTTGTGGGCAGTCAGTTCCCAGAGACTCCTGGCTTTCTATAACCGGGCCTTGTCTGCCTGGCCCCGAGGACCCCAGCTTCATGGGAGAGGCGATGGAGTAGGCTGTCCGAAAATCCCACGGGTGAGCCCAGGGATTTTCCAGCCCTGGTGCAGGCTGCCACGGGGACCCGGGGAAAGCCCTCTTTAAGTCCTGGACAGGAGGCTTAGAGAAAGCATCTTCTCTGGGGAGCAGAGCCCCTGCCGTCGTCTGGCCCGCGCCTTCTGTCACCTCATCTGACACCTCCAGGAGCTCCAGCCCAGGCAGGTCGTGCGAGGCCTGAGGGCTCCGGGGCGGCTCCATCTCAGCCTTGCTCAACCACCTGTGGCCTCCCCGAGGCCTGGAGGCCCGCAGGCGGGCCCTGCTGGGCTGAGAGGTCCCGGCCTCCTCACTGTCAGTCCGGCAGCTGTCGGAGGTGTCGGTGCTGTCCAGGGCCGAGTCCGCCTCCTCGGGAAGCGCCTGGTCCCCGATGTGCGTTTCCCGGATCCACTCGGTGTGGAGCCGGGGCTCAGCTGCGGAGAGGAGCCGGAGCTGGGCGCTCAGACCCTGAGAGCTGAGGGGCTGCGCCGACGCCCCCTCCCTCCCGCAGGCGGGTTCGCGCTCCCGGAGGACCCTTGGGTCGGGGGCGATGCAGTGGCCGCAGGCTCGGCACCTCCTCCCGCTGCCCAGAGCGGGCGGCGGCGCTGAGAGGCCCCCGGGCTGCAGCCCACCCAGCAACGGGTGCAGAGCGCCCGCGCCCGCGTCCCGGCGCCGGCAGCCCCCCCGGATGTAGTCGGCGAGGTCGGGCTTGGAGCGCAGGGGACCATGGTCCGCCGAGCTGAGCACCTGCCGCTGACGTTGCTGCAGCCGCTCCAGGTAGCGGGACTCAGCGTCCCGGGCGGACTCATCCTCAAAGCGGACGTGGGAAGGGGAGGCGCCCCGCTTAGGCCACTGCCCGCTGCTGGACTCCCCGCTGGAGGAGTCGCTCGTGTTCCCATTCTGGAGGTTGTCTCGGCAGGCGATGGTCATCCTCGGGTTCAGGGCTGGGCTTTTCCTCCCATCTCTGATGGGCAGGCAGGAGGAGAGAGGTCATGAGCAGAAGGAGAGGAAGGTACAAGCCTCCTCCCTGGGCGCACCAGCCCTACCCGTCCACCCTGGGGCACGGTCCTGCACAGCGCTCAGGGAAAACTACAACCCAAAGTTGCCCAAATCAGGTTCCTCAGGAGTCCAGCAGCAAAGCAGAGAAGCTTACAGGCCCATCCCCATCCAGAACACAGTGCTAAACAAAATGAATATGACCTTCTCTAC
Source organism: Oryx dammah (assembly GCF_014754425.2). NCBI lineage: Eukaryota > Metazoa > Chordata > Mammalia > Artiodactyla > Bovidae > Oryx > Oryx dammah. The sequence continues at coordinate 18,879,972 of NW_024070205.1, forward strand.
TTTTGGCTTTGCCTCTGTTGCCTGTCTCCGTCTGAGTTAAGATGAAACGCTGTTAAACGCAGGACTGTAGGAAAGGATAATACCGAAGTCCTGGTGTGTGTTTAGAAGTGAGTCTGGCCATCATCGGCATCTGGTGAACTGTGAGGAACTGTGGCAGTACTGCATTTGTTATAAAGGTTTAATGGGAAGAGCATAAGTTTCCATGGAGACCGTGTGGGACCTGCAGTCATAGTTTCTAAGCATTCTTCCTCTCAGAAGTGTTCACTCAGGGTTCCTAAGCATCTTGCTGGGACAAAATTTAGACAGAGTAACACTAGTGTTTCTCCTTGGTCTCGCCATCTAGTCTGTTCCAACACTGCCTCCTGTATCTGCCCCTCCCCAGCCCCTCTCACACACTCTGTCCCAAAACACTGTGACAACAATTACTATGCTAGAAGAGTCCTCATATTCTGTTGTCAGCCTTTGCTCTGAGAGACACTGTGGCTGGTGGTCAAGTCCTGCTCAGCTCAAGAAAACACCTGCACAAATCTCACACCAGGCCCCCTGGAGCCAGGTGACCCGAGTTTCAGATTCCTATGTAAATAGACCCTACAGGCCCTTGTCTATCAGAGGCCACCTAAGTAAGGACCATACTTCTCCCTGCCTTTCCCAGCAGCACCTTGCCACCAATCTACTGATAAGCACCTGGGACTCACATCCTTTCCTGCTTTTATCACTCACTCTGGACCCCTGCAGTGGCCTCCTACTCATTGGTCCTCCTGGATCTCAGCCTCATCGCATCATCTCTCAAAGGGGCACAGGATCAAGTTCACAGTCTTTGGGGTAAAGATACAGGCCTTCCACATTCCTCTCTGCCTTCCTTTCCAGCTATGGCCCACTTGCAAGGCCTCCAGGCTTCTCACCCCATTTATCTCATGCAACCCTCCTGCCACTGTTTCCTAGAATCTTTCTTCTTAACCTATCTGCCTTTGATTACCAGTCATTAAGTCATACCTGTGTATAGATGCCATGTGTAATGTTTAATTTTGTGTGTCAGCTTGGCTGGGCCATGGTGCCCAGGTTCTTGATGTTTTTGTGAAGGTTTTTTTGGATAAGATTAACATTTAAACTGTGCTGTGCTTAGTCATCAGTTGTGGCCAACTCTTTGTGACCCCATGGACTGCAACCGCCAGGCTCCTCTGTCCATGGAATTCTCCAGGCATGAATACTGGAGTGGTTTAGCGTTTCCTTCTCCAGGGGATCTTCCCAACCTAGGGATCAAACTCAGGTCTCCTGCATTGCAGGTGGATTCTTTACCGTCTGAACCACAAGGGAAGCCCAAGAATACTGGAGTGGGCAGCCTATCCCTTCACGTAGGGATCTTCCTGACCCAGGAATTGAACCAAAGTCTCCTGCATTATAGGCGGATTCTTTACCAGCTGAGCTACCCGGGAAGCCAATTTAAACTGGTGGACTTCAAATAAAGTTGATCATGGTATGGTGGACCTCATCCAATCAGTTGAAGTTCTGAATAGAACAAAGACTGCTCTTCCCTGAGCAAGAAGGACTTCTGCCAGCTGACTGCCTTTGGATTTGAGTAGCAACTCTTGCCTGGGTCTCAAGCCAGCCAACCTACTCTGCAGACTTTGGACTTACCAAGTTTCCAAGGTACCATGAGCCAATTTTTTAAAATAAAATTTTCTCTCTATATAAGCACACATTATGTTGGTTCATTCTCTGGAGAACCCTGACTGATACAGGTTGATGCTGTCTCCTCCTGTGGCTACCCATGCCACCCATTTGTCATCAAAGACTCAGGAGATGTCAGGGTTCGAAGGGACTAGCACGACCAAGTGACCCCTACTTGTTTCCACAAAGGAGAGGGCACACAAGACCAGCTTCTGGACTGACCGGCACCTGACCAGCTGGGAAAGGCAAGCTGCAGGGAGTTCTTCTCTCTCAGAAGGAGCCATGAATACTTGACCATGCTCATGGTCAAGTTCTGACTGGAGACAGGGGCTTGGATTTTAGAGACCTGTTACTTCTTTCCTGCTATGTCATCTCATATGCCAGCAAAGTAATGCTCAAAATTCTCCAAGCTAGGCTTCAACAGTATGTGAACTGAGAAATTCCAGATGTTCAAGCGGAATTTAGAAAAGGCAAAGGAACCAAAGATCAAATTATCAACATCTGTTGGATCACCAAAAAAAGCAAAAGACCTCCAGAAAAACAACTAACTTCTGTTTCACTGACTACGCTAAAGCCTTTGACTGTGTGGATCACAACAAACTGGAAAATTCTTAAAGAGATGGGAATACCAGACCACCTTACCTGCCTCCTGTGAAACCTGTATGCAGATCAAGAAGCAACAGTTAGAACCAGACATGAAACAACGGACTGGTTCCAAATTGGGAAAGGAGTACGTCAAGGCTGTATATTGTCACCCTGCTTATTTAACTTATATGCAGAGTACATCATGCAAAATGCCAGACTGGATGAAGCATAAGCTGGAAACAAGACTGCAGGGAGAAATATCAATCACCTCAGATATGCAGATGACACCACCCTTATGACAGAAAGCAAAGAGGAACTAAAGAGCCTCTTGATGAAAGTGAAAGAGGAGAGTGACAAAGTTGGCTTAAAACTCAACATCCAAAAAACTAAGATCATGGCATCTGGTCCCATCACTTCATGGCAAATAGATGGGGAAACAATGAAAACATTGAGAGACTTTATTTTCTTGGGCTCCAAAATCACTGCAGATGGTGACTGCAGCCATGAAATTAAAAGATGCTTGCTCTTTGGAACAAAAGCTATAACAAACCTAGACAGCATATTAAAACACAGAGACATTACTTTCCCAACAAAGGCTGTCTCTAGTCAAAGCTATGGTTTTTCCAGTAGTCTTGTATGGATGTGAAAGTTGGACTCTAAAGAAAGCTGAGCACTGAAGAATTGATGGTTTGAACTGTGGTGTTGGAGAAGACTCCTGAGAGTCCCTTGGACTACAAAGAGATCCAACCAATCCATCCTAAAGGAAATCAGTCCTGAATATTCACTGGAAGGACCAATGCTGAATCTGAAATTCTAATACTTAGGCCACTTGATGCCAAGAACTGTCTCATTTGAAAAGACCCTGATGCTGGGAAAGATTGAGGGCGGGAGAAGACGGGGACGACAGAGGATGAGATGGTTGGATGGCATCACCGACTCAATGGAAATGAGCTTGAGTAAACTCCGGGAGTTGGTGATGGACAGGGAGGCCTGGAGTGCTACAGTCCATGGGTTCCCAAAGAGTCGGACATGACTGAGTCACTGAACTGAACTGACCTGTTCCTGTGACCAACCTAGACAGCATATTAAAAAGCAGAGACATTACTTTACAGACAAAAGTACAGTCCAAAAAAAAAAAAAGTATAGTCAAAGCTACGGCTTTTCCAGCAGTCACGTATGGATGTGAGAGTTGGACCATAAAGAAAGCTGAGCGCCAAAGAACTGAAGCTTTTGACCTATGGTATTGGAGAAGACTCTTGAGAGTCCCTTGGACTGCAAGGAGATCAAACCAATCAATCCTAAAGGAAATCAGTCCTGAATATTCATTGGAAGAACTGATGCTGAAACTCCAATACTTTGGCCACCTGATGCGAAGAACTGACTCAGTGGAAAAGACCCTGTTGCTGGGAAAGATTGAAGGCAGGAGGAGAAGGGGACGGCAGAGGATGAGATGGTTGGATGGCATCACTGACTTTATGGACATGAATTTGAGCAAGCTCCGGGAGTTGGTGATGGACAGAGAAGCCTGGCGAGGTGTAGTCCATGGGGTCGTAAAGAGTCGGACACGACTGAGTAACTGAACTGAACTGAACTACTTTCGAATCACCGAGAACAGTACCCATGCAGTTATCTATGCTGGCATAGTTTATGTGTTGTTACTGCTTTTAGTCCTCAAAGGCACTTACAGAGGCTTCCCTAACTATACCCTCCTCCTAGCACAACTCGTTCAAGCTTGTCTTGATACTGCAACAACTTATAAATGAAATGTATGTGAGTGATTGGATGCTTTGATGCTTTTTGATGTCAGTGCTCTCAAAAAGGCTGCCTTCACATGAGTTCCTTCTTCACCAAATTTACAGCTACCCAACAGAAAGGCAGGTATGGTATGCAATTGAAAGGAAAGGAGTTCAGTGTGGACACAGCACAGGTCAAGTAGCTAGTGGGAAGCTGCTGTATAGGGGGTTCAACTTGGTGCTCTGTGATGACCTAGAAGGGTGGGATGGGGGCATGGTGGCAGGAGATATAGTATACCTATAGCTGATCCACTTTGTTAACACAACATTATAAAGCAATTATACTCCAAAAAAAAATTTTTAAAGGAGGTCAGACAATGGCAGGAAGAAACCATCCATGCTTAACAATTACTGTTAAAACATGCCAACCAGTGGGGAGAGTGGCCACTGAACTGGTTGACTTCCTTAACTATACATGGCATTGACTGGCCGGGACAGTGCATCCTTCCAGGCTGTGCGTTCTAGACGCATAAATGGCCTTGCCTGCCTGACTCGGTGAACATGTGCTCACCTGGGCCCCGAGGGTATCCCTGACCATTCCAATTCATCCCCTTCCTGGGTGCCTCGACAGCCAGGCCACTGACTAATCTCAAGACCCTGATGGGTTAGAATGGTCTGGATCACAGATGGCGTGGAGTATGGCACATAGACGCTACCATTGGGGGTCCCGGGGTTGCCTGAGATGTCAGAGTTAAATTGTCCAAGACTGATTCCCTGCAAAACTCCATGGGAAACAGCTACAGCTGAGAGCTTATTCCCTCACTTGTGCCATGTCAGCTCACTACAACCTCAAATCTTGGACCTGGGGCCTCTGGTCACACCAACAGAGGGGCTGGGGCTCACCCAGCCATGAATGCTGAGCTGGCACAATAAAGCTACAGCTGAGGTGCTGCTGTGTCATACTGCACTGTACCTTAGCCCCCAATTCACACCAAGGAGTGGGTGCTGCTGCTGCTGCTGCTGCTAAGTCGCTTCAGTCGTGTCCGACTCTGTGCGACCCCAGAGATGGCAGCCCACCAGGCTCCCCTGCCCCTGGGATTCTCCAGGCAAGAACACTGGAGTGGGTTGCCATTTCCTTCTCCAAGGAGTGGGTGAGTACTTCTTAAACCAAGGAAGCTGCAAAGTGCCACGGCGCGAGTGCTGGGGGCCTCCCTGAAGCCTGACGCTAGGTGTTCCCTAGGTGTTTACACTGCCCTGGATGCAGTGGGCAGGGGCAGCCTGCCCACCTGCCGCCAACCCCGACTCCAGGATTTTCCCCAATTGGCGCTGCTCCAGGAGGATTTAAAAAAAAGAAGGAACTCCTGCTAAGCAAGTGGATCTGCCTGCTTTGAGATCTGAGCAGATCCTGATGCAGTCATTCATCCTGTTTCCTGGAACCCATAGGCAGAAAGGGCCATCTTATCCATCAGGCACAATAGCCATGGTACCTGGGAGCCACAGTTCTCCTGGGGCCCATGAAAATGTTTTAGTTTCTTTTAAAGTCAAAAGAGAATACATAAATACACTTTTAAGTCAAAGAAAACATTCTCAGATATAATATTAATATATTTACCTTTTAGCCAGCATGGTCATAAAATTTAAATTTTAACTTTGTTTATGGGGAAAGGGCTTCCCAGGTGGCTGAGTGGTAAAGAATCTGCCTGCCAGTGCAGGAGATCCAAGAGACATGGGTTTGATCCCTGGGTAGGGAAGATCCCCTCGAAAAAGAAATGGCAATCCACTCCGGTACTCTTGCCTGGGAAATCCCATGGACAGAGGAGCCTAGTGGGCTTCAGTCCACGGGGTTGTAAAGCACCACACAGGACTGAACACGCACACACGTGGTATGGAGGAAGCAGTCACGAAGGCCAGAGTGCCTAGGGCCCCCCAAAGTCATACTGTGGGCCTGCCTTTGGAAAGGGCTGTGTGGCTGAGATGTAAAGCTCCTGGGTAGAATCACCCCTGGTGAGGAGGTGCAGTGTCTCTCTTTGCTCATCTCAGCATGGCCGGGAAGTCTCTCTGACCCCCCTCCTGGAGACCATTCTCTTGAAGTGTGAGGTGCTGCAGCCCTTGGCGCCCAAGATCCCATCTGCAACTGCAGCTCTTGAGCCTGTCAGGACCTGAGAAGGGGCTGTGAGACAATCCCTCTGGTGGGCTCACTGACAGTGTGGGGGTCCTGGGTCAGGTGTCCAGAGCATTCCTCCCTAGAAAGGAAGGCTCTAGCCAGAGAAACAGCACCATCTCACCCTCTAGAAACAAGAGCAGCCCCGCTGAGCAGAAGCTCTGCCCCTGCTGCACAGGCAGGGTGCCCTGGTTTGCCAGGCCTACCCAATGCAGGAGAGGCCCGTTGGACACCCAGTACGCCAGCTTAGACACAACACCCCACACTGGGCCCCGGGGGCAAGGCCCTGCTCTGCTGACAGCATATGGGCTATACTTTCTAAGAGGAAAAACACAGTTTTAGAGGTGGTATATTCCTAATCTAATAAGGAACTCCAGGTCCTCTCAGCCACATCAACGACCTTAAACTTTACAGTCAAGCTGGTGAACTCAGTCATCCTGGAATTCATGCCAAAGGTAGAAATAATATTTTTGTTCTAAAAGAAATGGAGGGGCTTCCCTGGTGGTCCAGTGATAAAGATTGTGCTTCCAATTCAGGGGTGGGGGCGTATGTTCCGATTCTGATCAGGGAACTAAAATCCCACATGCTATATAGCAGCATGCCCAAAACAAACAAGATAAAATTCTCAAATACCGCCTTCATTAAGAAGAAGAAATGGAGAGACGCAGGACACCTTAATCCCATGAGGTATGCTGCCGCGTGATCGCTCAGTCGTGTCCGACTCTTTGTGACCCCGAGGACTGTAGCCCCCCAGGCTCCTCTGTCCGTGGAATTTTCCAGGCCAGAATACTAGAGTGGGGTGCCGTTTCCTTCACCAGGGAATCTTCCCGACCCAAGGAGCAAACTCACGTCTCTTGTGTCTCCTGCATTGGCAGGCAGGTCCTTTACCACTAGCACCACCTGGAAAGCCCCAATCACATACCTTCAACTCAGTTACTGCATCCCCGAGGTCCCCACCAGCAGTGCTGGGACCAGGGCATAAAGGTATGGCAAAGATCTTGGAGACAAGCGCAGAGCGAATAAGGCGCTCCAGCAGCAAGCAAACAGCAACCTTGTCAACATCAGGCACTGCTGACGCCTCCACAACCATCCCTCTCTGAGAGGATGCTGTCTGCTCAGACACAGGTGCCAAACGGCCTCTGTGGGAGGCCCCTTCCTACCAGAGTGCTGTCCTAGCACACAAGCTCCAGGCTGCCCTACCCGGGCCCTGACACAGGACGCCAGCAATTACGTGTCCCCTCCCAGGCCCTGCCTCTGGTGGGCGTGTTCTGCCCTCCTGGGATCAGGAACACCAACCCAGGTGCGCCTGTCTCCCCAGTAGCAAGAGCTTGCACTTCCAAGAGCTCTCCATTACTACACTGATTCGCTTCCAGAAAATGCGGCTGCGGCTGGCCCCCTCTTTACCTCCTGCAAAAAGCCTGTCTGTTCAGGATGGCCCCAGCCACCTCTAGCTAGACCTGAGATAAAGAAGACCTTCTGGGGGCTGCTGTGCCTGTCTGTCCCACTCTCCCGTCAGCTTTCATCAGGCTGCTCTTTGGAACGAGTGATGTCTCTGGGCTTGGGGGTGGGGGGTGGGGTGGAGGAGGGGCTCCTGCATCTAATGAGGCCCTGGGCCTGTGTGGCATCGCCACGTTAGCTCAGCATGGCTCTCCAGGGTGATCTGACAAGCGTAACCTTTAGAAGCATCTGCAGCAAGCCATCTGGCGTTGATTTTTCTGCTATACCCTCTGAGGATTCACCAGTGCTGCCAAGTCAAAGTAATTCTTTTCTGGACACAGCAGCTGCTAAAGTGGGTCACCTTGCATTTCAATTGCATTTCTACTGCCGGAGAAGAGCGTAGTGAGAGGGAACCTACTTTAAGGTTAGTGGCTGGCGTTGTCATGAGCTGTTGATGAGATTTGGGGAAGAGGAAGTGTCCCAAGGTACATTTACATCATCAGGTCTGCTTTGCAGATTTTTGTTGTTATCGTTCACTCGCTCAGTCATGTCTGATTCTTTGTGACCCCATGGAATGCAGCAGGCCTCCCTGTCCTTCACCATCTCCCAGAGTTTGCTCAAACTTATGTTCATTGAGTCAGTGATGCCATCCGACCATCTCATCCTCTGTTGCCCCCTTCTCCTCCTGCCTTCAATCTTTCCCAGCATCAGGGTCTTTTCTAATGAATCTGCTGTTCGCATCAGACAGCCAAATTATTGGAGCTTTAGCTTCAGCATCAGTCCTTCCAATGAATATTCAGGGTTGATTTCCTTTAGGATTGGCTGGTTTGATCTCCTTGCAGTCCAAGGGACTCTCAAGAATCTTGCCTGTTTTGCAGCTACCCAACTCAACCTCAGGACCTAAAGAAAGTGGAACAGGAGGGCTCCATGGAAGTCTAAGGCTCTGGGCTGCATAAACATGCAGAGAATAGTCAGGATGCTTCAAAGGAGGCACTCCCATTCCTGATTAGGGTCCTCCAGCCAGAAGAAACAAGGCACAAAATGCAGAGATAAAAGGGGAGCCGGCTGCAAGCCTCTCACCAGGATTTAGGGTCTCCTGAGCCCCTCTCCTAGAGGTCACCGTGACAATGACCCAGAGGCGAGCCGCAGCCCTCTGCTCTTGCTGAAGTCAGTCTCAAAGGTGTCCAGAAGGTCCTCAGCCTTTAATAAGCTGGCTCAGCATCCCCGTCAAAGAGCATGGAGTCCAGTTCCACTGAGAATCCTCGCTCCCTCTAGTATTCACTGTGCCAAAGAAGCCACAGGCCTGGTCAGCAGCAGATGGTCCTGCTGGGGCCTGGGGCATTTGGACCTGAGCTGGCAGCCTCGCTGCAGGTCAGGTGCACCCGCCAGCTCCACCTGTAAGTGATTCCTTGGGGCGCGCCGTACACGCAACAGGCACAGAGATGGCGATGGGATGTCACACAAGGGGTGGCTAACTGTGTGGAGTGCTGAACGTCCTTGAACTTGTTCTTTTCTCATCTCTCCATCCCTGACGAGCTCACCCTCCCTCATGGCCCCAGCACTGTGAGATCAGGATGATGCCTACATCTGCAGTCTGACCTCTGTCCTCCTCCTCAGCTCCTGTATCCAACTGCCTGATAAGCATCTCCAGTGGGTGTTCCGTGGACAGTCCCTCCCAAGCTTAATCCTGCACTGAGGGTTCACTGAGCCTCCAGACACCAAGTCAGATCCCTGGGCTCCATCCTGGATGCCCCATTTCTCAGGCTCCCCTCATCCAGTTGATTCCATGATTCAGTCAGAGGTAACACTTGTAGGGTACTCACTACATGCCAGGGTCTGTTCTAAACACTTTCTATGAACTCATAGAACCCTCACAATAACCCTGAAAGACAGGCTGTGGTATAATTCCCATTGTGCAGAGGAGCAAACCAAGGCACAGTGGCTTCCCCAAGAGCACACAGCTAGGAAGTGGCAGAGCCAGAAGTAGGCGGTCTGCTTCCAGTCTTAACCACTTCTCTGCTGCCTCATTAAGCCTGTTGCTCTAGCTCTGGGCAACCTTGCATTTCCACCCTCTCCTCCCATCACTGCACACTGTCCCCCTAGTCCCCCAGATCCAACCGTCTCTGCAGCCAGAGCAGCTTTACTGGAGTGCAAAGGTGATGGTGCTACCCAGCTGCTTGAAATCCTTTGGTGGCTCCTAGCTATTACAGGAGGCTTCCAAATTGTCCAGCAGTCCTGGAGGCCTCCATGACTGGCCTCCACTGGGCATTCTGGCCCAACTCCTGAGAATACTGCTTCCGCTCGGTTTCTGCCCAGGGATGCTCACCCCTGCCTCCCTCAGCTACCCAGTAAATATCTATGTCTCCTTCAAGCTCCAACTTAGAAGCCACCTCCTCTAAGCCTCCCTTTCCTCTGGTTTTTCTCCCTGGAGACCGTGACACCTCCGTTCCCCCAGGAAGACTCGGGTTATGTTCCCTAATATGCCAACAGTAGGCTCTCAGCGAAGATGTACTAACTGAATAAAAGAATGAAAGTGATGCCTGACACGGGAAAAGCTCCCACGCGGACCAGGGGGGAAGAGTGAGCAGTGGCATTTTGGCTGGATCCCATCCCTTCTGCCGTAGCCCATACCGGCCAGCCTGGCCCGGGCCCCACTCACCGGCTGCACAGGGCAAGGGTGGGCACGATGTCGTGGCTGGCACGGACAGGCCGGGTCCTGGCCTTCATGCGGGCTCTCTGCAGCAGATGCTTGGTTTCTTCATGCCTGGGGCTCAGCACGGGCTCCGGCTTGGGACCGAAGGTCCTGCAGGGGGGCATGCGGGCCAGAGCGGGTGGGGGGAGGGATTAGAAGAAAATAACATGGATTAGGAGGGCTTTAACAGTGTCGAGCGTGGCTGTGCCAGAAACAGCCCTGCATGGAAGCCTTCCTTGGCCAGCTCCCACACGGAAGGGCACCAGCTTGGGGCCTGGGGCTGGGGGCCTGGCGACTCTGGAAGGGACTGGCCCACCCTGGACAGCTGCTCAGAGACCGGAGGCAGAGACCCCAGGAGGATCTAGAAAAGGGTAGGGGAGTCTCCAGATTACTCCATTGTTCAGACAGCAGGAGTTATCTGGGAGGAGGGGAAGGAAAGGGCCCCGGGCTGCTGGGCTGGGCCTGTGCCCAACCAGATGGTCTCTACACGCATCACCTCCCTCTCTCCTCCGTCTCTCGGCGCCCACACACACCCACTCAAGCTCACAGCACATCGTCCTGAGCTCTCACTGCAGACACAAGGCATCGGGGCCCTGCCCATCACCGCTCTGCTCCTCTGAGAGAATGACATTTTTATAAGTCCCGGTGATTTCTGGCCTCATTTCCAGTCCTAACCCAACAGACATCAGGTCAGGGCCGAGAGGAACTAAGCTGGGCCCACACCAAGTCAGCAGATGGCTCACTCCTCATCATAACGAGGGTCTTCTTCCAGCAGCCTTCACCACTTCCCAGTTGTACTGCCTCCCCGGCCAGTTCAGAGCTGCCGAAAATGACAGCAGCCTTTGTGCAAAGCCATCTCCCGGTGACACAGCGGCAGGTCGCAGGGATAACAGCCGCCCCACAGCCTCCCGCTGACCGGAGGGCCCTCTCCGCAGCCAGGCGGGCCTGGGGGCAGGTGAGCTCTCTGCCTGACAGATGGGGGTGTTCCTGAGCAGAGAGGAACATGTGGCGTGTCACTCAAGGTCGAACCTCAAGTGAAGCGGAGCAGACGACAGCCAGCTCCACTGCCTCCAGCATCCTTGCCGCATCCTCCAGCTTCTCCCCGCCCCAGGTCCCAGAGCCAGCTGAGCCGGCGTGCAGCTGAAGCCAGACTCACTCTCTGATGTGATGTCTGCACCCCCCGCAGCTGCCCTTGTCCTTCCTCACTGTCACATACACTGGGCTGTCCCCACCAGGGAGGGTCCACAGAAGGAGGACTTGGGCGGCTAGAGGCTCAGGCCGGCCTGCATCCCAGTCTGCAGCCTGCCAAATCCTGGGCCTTCCCCAGCCCATATGTCACCTGGAGAAAGGGGCCTCGTCTTGACGGGGGGACGGTACCAAGTCGTTTCCTAGGTGACAGATGATAGAGATGTGAGTGGAAAATGGCCCAATCCTGAGGCCTCCTTGGGACAACCTTGGACGAGCACTGGGCAGTCTATGATTTTTGTTTCTTTCTTTCTTTTTATTTTCCCATTATTTGCACCTAATCCTGCTTTGGGCCAAGATAAAAACTAAGAACTGCCAGAATAAAGGCACCATCTGTGCCTAGAGACCCTGGCAGGGCCCAGGCACAGTTCTGGAACCAGGAGGGCTTCCAGGAGAGAATGAAGAGTGAGCTCTCAAGGCCCACTGCCCTGTGAGGCGAGGCGGCCCTCTGCACAGCTTCCCGAGTAGGCAGGGCCTCCAACGCACCGCTGAGAGCAGCTGTGCTCCCTGGGGCTCCGGCTCCGCCAGCAGAGATAATGAGGTTACCAGCCCGGAGAGACGCCTCTGCAGCCACGGGCCTCTGGCTGCCAGCCCGCGCGCTCAGAGCCTTCCGGTGACAGCTGTGGCCGCCCGGCTGTCGGAGGGCATTTGTCATAAGACCTGGTGGGCAGGCAGGAGGGCTCCAGGCAGCTGGCCAGATGCTGTCAGGAACAGCCTCCCCCCAGGTTTCGAAGCCATTTTCCAGCTTTGCTGTTTTTTCTTTCTGCTCCCTCTACTTGGAGCTGTTATTTTTGTTTTTTCTTTCCTTTTCATCAGCTGCCCTGCTTTGGTTTCTGGCAGACAAAGCTGGTTTCTCCACTGATTAGAAAAGCAGGGTTTTTTGGAGGCGCCTGGAGGCATCCATGCAGGAACAAACTGAGCAGGGAGGAGAGAGGCAGCCACCTTCACAGACCGCAGCCAAAGTCAGGAGGGCAGCCGGCTCTTGGTCATGGTGCGCTCTGGAGTGGGCAGGCCCTGACAGCCCTGTGGCTGGAAGAGGGTCTTTCTCCCCAGGGCAGGGGGCAAGCAGGTGCAGCCCCATGAACCTGTCCTATTCTCGCGCCCACACCATTCCCAGCTTCGCTGCATCATCCTGGTCCACCCGAGGCCACCGACCCCGCTGGGCAGACAGGTTCAGACTCCGCTATCTGAGGGAGACCCTCCACTCTCACGTGACCACAGCCCTGGAGCCAACTGCTTCTCATCATGACTACAGCCCAAGGTCCCCGCTCCCACGGTCCCTCTGCAGATTGCCTGGCAGGGCTGGGGCGGTCCCTGTGTGGCTCGGCAAAGACTTTCCACCTGAGCACAGACACCTGTTGTCTTGTCACTGCCGTGAGAGCTCGCCACCCAGGGCTCGTGAGCTCAGAGGGTGGGGCACAGGGTTAAAGAGGCTGAGTGCTTCCTCTGGGCCTCAGTTTCCCCATCTGTAAACAGTTGGAGTTGTACCGAGAGAGAATCCACGTTGCTACCCCATGAACCTACATCTTTGGCCAGGAATTCTGCAGTACCACAAAGCCAGGTGGGGAACCTTGAGGTCCTCTCCTAGGGGGCTCACCCCACGGATGCTTGGCCCTCAAGAAGCAGCAACACCTAAAAGAGCTAACTGTGGGGGACAACGGGAGATCCACATGAGTATCTTGCTCCTTCCAACCACAGTGTCCTAAGCTGCCCCCCAGGACAAAGAGCAGCGGGAAAGCCCCTCCCACTCTGGTCTCTCCATCTAAGCCCTGCTTCCTGGTAGAGAGACCAGCTGAGCCCTGCCTGCAGCTCCCCTCCCAGCCAGGCATAGCCAGCTCAAGATCTCCAGTCAGGACAACCACCATTTCCTCCCAGTCAGGGAGGTCAGGGAGACAGAGCAGCCTCCTTCTGCAGCCATCATAATCCTGGATTAAAATAATAAGCTCCAGCCAGTCTGGCTTTAACCCTTTCATCCCAAGAACACGAATTAGGGAAACAATTTGGGATGGAAAGGGATCTGACATTTCCCAGAGTCCAGGATGCAGCAAGAAGGAACATCTATTGTGACCAGAACACATATTCACCTTTCTGACCAGCAACTGTGCCATTTTTGCACAGTAGAGAGCTTTCAGATGGCCACGAATAGAGCGTCCCTACTGTCACTGTGCGCAGCACCCTGCGTGAGGGCAGCAGTGGACTCGGAACCTATTCTGGACCACGTGTTCCACGTGGGCAGGGGCCTCTGGGCTCACTGTTATAGATGCCTTCTTCCCAGGGCTGCAGGACATGGACAGAACAAACCCTAGAGTGAAGGTTAGAAATGTGTTCCCGGGACAGTGTGTTTCTTGGTGGTCAATCACCAAGTTCTGTCTAACTCTTTAAAACCCCATGGACCACAGCACACCAGGCTTCCCTGTCCCGCACTATCTCCTAGAGTCTGCCCAAATTCATGTCCACTGGGACAGGCTGCCCGGCTTCTCATCCTGGGCTGCCACTTACTAGCTGAGTCACCCTGGTAGGTTACTTAGGGGTTAAGGTTCGGCTTCCTCTTCTCCTAAAAAAGGGCTCAGTTGTTAAGTGAGACCGATCCCCTCAGAAGAGCTGAGCACCGAGCGAGGCACTTGATGAGATTCAATCAATATCAGCATTTATTATCATCACTGCTTTTCTTATTTGCACCATTATTTTGTGAAATTCCTCTCACCCCCTTGCTGAGCTTAAGATGGAATCCCTGAACGTGAACTAAAATCACCTGCCAAAGAGAGCCCCTGTCATCTTGGGGATGTCACACAAAGGCATGTTCAGAAGTAAGAAACTATTTTGAAGCTAGAGAGGGCTTGGTGGGTTTTGTTCTAGATCTTTGGAGCCCCGCAAAGGGCTCAACAGAAAAGGCAATTTCCATCGAACAGGGAGCTGGAGGAGGCTACTTGGTAGCAGAGGGAAGCTGCTACCCAGAAAATAAATGGGCACTTCTCTCAAAATAGAAGGAGCGGCATCCTTAAGAATGGCACATATCCAGAGAAAACTATAATTTGAAAAGATAACGTGCACCCCTATGTTCATTGCAACACTATTTACAATAGCCAAGACATGGAAGCAAACTAAACGTCCATTGACAGAGGAATAGAAAGAGAAGATGGAGTGCATATATACAGTGGAATACTACTCGGCCATAAAAGGGAGTGAAATCATGCCATTTGCAGCAACATGGATGGACCCAGAGATTATCACACTGAGGTTAGGTCAGAAAGAAAAAAACAAATACCTTATGATATAACTTAACGTGTGAAGTCTAACATATGATACAAATGAGCCTATCTACAAAACAGAAACAGAGTTACAGACGCACAGAAAGACATGTGGTTGTGAAAGAGGAGGTGGGGTGGGGGAGGGAGGGAGGGAGTTTGGGATTAGTAGATGCAAACAACTGTATATAGAAAGGATCAACAACAAGGTCCTACTGCATAGCAAAGGGAACTGCATTCAATATCCTATGATAAACTATAATGAAAGAGAAAATGAAAAAGAATATGCGTATATGTATAGCAAGCACTCTGCTGTACACAAGAAAGCATCACAACACCGTAAATCAACTATACTTCAATAAAATAAAACAAATAAATAAAAACGGATGGCTGCTGTGGGATACACCTCATTGAACACCTTTGAAAAGACATTGTGTGGGGGCGTGCAGAGCTTCCCTAGGTTGTCGACTCCTTACTGGGAGAGCAAAGTTGTTCTGTCCTTGCCTTCTTGAAGAAAGAAAAGGAGAACAAACTCCTGTGGGCTGTCTCCTTGGTCAGCACTGCATGCATGGAGGCAGGTGACCAAGACACCCGCGGGTAGGGGGACAGTGGCCTATTCCACTCTGAAGGCCATGGAGGAAGGTTTCCTCTTGAATTTCAGCCCAGCTCCTCACTGATGAATGATCTTGAGCAAATTAACTTTCCTGAGCCCCTCTATTCATAAAGATTGGGACCACAATGAGATGTTCACGTGTGGGGTGTATGAGTGTGACGATGACATGGAGGAAAGTGCCGGCGACACTCGCTGTGCGGGAGGGCTTGAAGGGATAGCATCCTTCTCCACGGGGACTCAGAACCGAAATGCTTCAGGAGTGTTTGTAGTTGGAACACTGGTGAGTGGCTAAATGTAATTTTCTTCTTTTTAGTTTTAGTCTTTCCAGGTTTGAGAGTGGCAAGGGGTTTCCTCGAGTTCTCCTTCGTGTCTATATATCTGAGTCGGGGGAGGACAGGGAATGGCAGGGGGCAGTGTGCAGCACAGGTAGGGGCTCCGCTAGTCTTCGTTACACCTTGAACCCGGGGGTGCCCTCAGGTATGCCTGCAGCCCTGCGACTCCTGGGAGGAGCAGGAGCTGCTTCTCTCACGCTCGCGCCCAGGACTCCCTCCTGCCACCCCACACCCTCCCTGGTAGGAGGACCCCGTTTTCTGGCAGTGCTGGGACGCTGCCCTGCACCATGGCCTCGTACCCGGTAGCCTGGTAAGGGGGTCTGCAGGTCATTCTGGCTCGCCAGCCAGGTTCTGGACTTTCTGGTTCCCTAGACTCAGGGGGTCATGAAGAATCCTGGAGGTGAGTGTGAGACCCCCAGGATTCACAGGGCTGCAGGTATACCTGAGAACACACCTAGGAAACGGTGTAAC
The DNA here is from genome assembly GCF_014754425.2 of Oryx dammah. NCBI lineage: Eukaryota > Metazoa > Chordata > Mammalia > Artiodactyla > Bovidae > Oryx > Oryx dammah. The sequence continues at coordinate 18,896,154 of NW_024070205.1, forward strand.
GAAGACTAGCTGAGCCCCTGCTCATCCTGCGTACACCTGGCCATTCCCTATCCTGCCCACCGACTCACGGGTGTGTGTGTGTGTGTGTGTGTGTACATGTGCGTGCATGCGTGCGTGTGTGTGTGTGTGTGTGTGTGTGTTAGTCGCTCAGTCGTGTCTGACTTTTTCTGACCTCCATGGACTCCTCTGAAGGGTAGCCATTCCCTTCTCCAGGCAAACTTCTGCTCCAGGAATTGAGCCTGGGTCTCCCACATTGCAGGCAGGTTCTTTACCATCTGAGCCACCAGGGGCGCCCACTGGCTCTGATACACAGACACAAAGAAAAACTAGAGGAAACCCCTTGCCACTCCCAATCTTGTCAAGAGGAGAGAGACAGAAAATGTCTCTCCAGTTCCTCCTACCTTACCTAAAATCTAAATTCCCAGGCTCTCCAAAAGGGCCTCAGCCCACACTCCCACCCTGTGCCCTGGTAGTATCTTCCATGCAATCCACCACATACCTCTCCCAAGCGTGTCTGCAGGTCTTACCCGTCTGGAATGTCCTCTACTGGCTCCAATCAGATCCGATCAAGCCCACAGGGGTGTCCACCCCCAGGTAAGCCCTCAGTTACACTCATACACGCGTGCTTCTGGAAAACATATTCTGAGTGCCTGTACCGTGCTGACACTTGGCAGGTCCCGGGTCCCAGAGAGAACAGCATGGCCCTTGCCCCTCAAGGAGCTTGAGAGGGAAGATCCACCAGCAACAGCCAAAGTTGGTGTAGGCAGAGTGGGCAGTGAGGGCAAAGTGGGAATTCCTTCTGAAATTACACACGGTGTAATGCTAGGTAATAAATTAAGTTTTAAAAGCCCAAGGTTTTCTCACAGTTGTGGGCCTGACCACTTGAGCCACAGCCCAGGCCTCTGAAATTCTTGAGGGTTCTCTGTCTGCCCCTCCTGTAAACTGGAGCCTGCAGACAGCTTCGGGGCAGGGAGTTTTGACTGTTAGCCGTCTCCATGGAGGCCCAAAAATCGGAACCCAACAACGTCTGTCCCTTCTTTTCTCGTGATGAGGTATACACACTGAGACTGGGCTCCCTCCTCTGAGCCTCCATTTCTGTATCTAGAAATAGGCACAACTCCGCCACAGGGATGGGGGAAATCAACAACCCAGGAAGTCCTCTGTGCTTCCATCATGATCACAGCACAAATGAAACAACCCCAGAGACCCTCTCCCCTCCATTGACCCCACAGTGGAGCAGGGGTTAAAGCCCCTGCAGACACACTTCAGGATCTGCCCCTCTGCCCCCCAAAGATGACACACACGGAAGGCCCTGATTTGAAGCAGAGCAAGCCTGGGTCCCACAGCATTGCCTTCCCAACAAACTTGCCAAGGCAGGCCCCGGGCCTCAGGGGGCCTCCCTGGTGCCTGCAGCAGCCCAAGGCTGAGTGCTTTTTTGTAGAGTCGACTCCCTTCCGGTGCAGGGCCTGGGGTGAGGATCGCACTGATTGCAGCTGCTCCTCTGGTTTTACATACTTTTTGCACAAGCAGGGTTCATCCGGGGCCCTAAGGCAACGTATAATCCTGCTGTGCCCTCCCAGAGGTTTTATAGACAGCTGGGACGGCACACCACAGGCTTCTAAGAAGGGATGAGGGCGGCGCCCCCGCGCAGAGCGCCCTTCGATCCCCTCCTCCTCCCATCTCTGACGAGTCCAGTGCTCACACGCGGCTGTGAGCGAGGTCACGGCTGACAGTACTGACCCCCGCTGGGTTTCCCTGAAGTGCTTTTGTTGTGTTTTCAGTCACTCAGTCGTGTCCGATTCTGTGCGACCGACCCCATGGGCTGAAGCATGCCAGACTTCTCTGTCCTGCATCAACTCCCAGAATTAGATCAAATTCATGTCCAATGAGTCAGTGATGCCATCCAACCATCTCGCCCTCTGTCGTCCTGAAGTGCTTACCCCTCCCACTGTCTTCTCTCCACAAATCAAAACCCCATTTCCCAAATCATGTCAACGGCGACTTAGGAGAGAAACAAGCTTAGCCCGTGGAGCCTGCCACCTTGGTCTATTCTAGAGAATACCAGGCTGGGGGAGGGGGCCAAGGGCCCCCAGATCCCTAACCCAAGGCGTGACCTGTGGGCAGCTTATAGCAGTGCAGCATAATGGTTAGAGAATGGCCCTTGGTGCCAAGCAGTTTTGACTGTGAACCCTGACTCTAACACTTAATAGCTTTATCACCAGGCAAGTCGCTTAGCCTCTGCCCAGAGGGTCTCTGTCAGTGAAATGGGAACAGTCAATACGTTGTTGTTACGACACTGTCAGGATGTAGTAAAGCGCAAGGGCTGGAGCTGAGTGTCAGCATGGTCTTCTGGGAGGAGGGACCTCCAGGTGGTTCCTGTCCTCTGGGGTGGAGTCTCCTTTTGTCCCTCAGTAGAAGGGACAACCATTTGGCCCTGGGACATTTCTGGTGTTCCCTCGGCATCTCGGGGGTCTCACCTCCACAGCTGACTCCTTTTGACCACCTGCAATGAGCTGGTCCAACCCTGCCCGTCAGACAGGGTCTGCTGTCCTGGGCTCTGCTGTTTCACCATCATTTTGGGGCTTCCTGTCTTACCACCATGCAGAACAGTAACAACTGAGGACATAAATACATGCTGGGTTAACCTGGTCATTACTGACCAGATTAGTGATCAATCGTCAACCTGGTGATTATTTGGTTGTAACACTGAACTGCACTGAGGCTAAACTTGACTGAGTGTGAAACCAGACCTTTTATGCCTCAAACGCTGAGAAGATTTAAGGGGCTCACTGCCAGAACACGTCCTGAGTGATGTCCCGGCGCTTTCAGGATGACCATCATGGCAGCAGCCATGGTCTCAGAGTCTACGCTGTCCAGGGTCCTCAGCCCCTCCATGCAGACCATGTGGCCAGGGGTACAGGGCTGAGAGAAGGGTGCCTTATTTCAAAGGTCTCTCAGGAAGCCCAGATATAGAGAAGGAGCAGCAACAAAACCGTCCTGCTTAGGGGCGAGATGGAACCTGCAGGGTAGGGACTATTTTAGTATCTGCCCAGAAGACTCAGGAATAGAGCCAAATGAGGAACCCTGTCCCAAGGGGCCTCTGGACATGGATGAACTCTCTCCATGAAGTAGGTGTGCTTTCTGGCCCTTCAGCCTGGGTGTCTATTCAGCAGGGTATAGATCACCAACAAAGGTCCATGGGGCACTGTGAATGACCTTCTAAACAAGCCAGGGGACAGTTTTCCCCAGGCCAACTCTGTGCCTGGATATATGCTGGGCACCCACCTCATTCCACACATATACACATATGAGATCATCCTACAATATACATAGGCACACACCTACACAGCCTACACCTGGACACAGATACCTTGTGTGTGTGCTTAGTCGCTAAGTTGTGTCTGACACTTTGTGACCCCCTGGACTGTAGCTCACCAGGCTCCTCTCTGTCCATGGGATTCTCCAGGCAAGAATACTGGAATGGGTTGCCATTTCCTTCTCCAGGGGATCTTCCCAACCCAGGGATCGAACCCACATCTCCTGCATTGCAGGCAGATTCTTTACCGCTGAGCCACTGTAAACTGCAGACCCTAACCCACTGCAAACGGTCTGGTAAGTGAAACAATAGTTCAGAAATTCCTACCCTGAGCATTCTACACAAACGCCATCTCCTTGCAGGACTGGGAGAAAGCCCCTCCCGACCCCCCATGGTTGAGGTTCTTGTCCTTTAAGATGGTATTTTAATTACCTAGTATCCAACATGCAAGTCAGGAGCTTCGGCTTCTTTCAATAGTGACCTCTGGACAACCCCCCGTGGACACCTTGCAGTTGAGCCTTCCTCCCACCCAGGGAAGACAGAGTGGGAGCAGGGGGGAGCGGAGAGACATGTGGCTGCAGAAGAGGAGGCCCCAGCTCCTCTAGGCACAAGCTGTGTCTGCCCAGGCAGGTGGTCTCCTTTATGGCTCCCCAGGAAGGACAAAGGGACAGGGCAGGGGACAGGGTGTCGCTGAGGACGCCAGCCACACACCTCCACACTGTGGCTGGGCTAGGTGTGGATGTGAGGGGAGGCTGAACATGGTGGCCAGGGAGGCGGGAAGAGACCCCTGGAAGAAGGGGGGGCAGCTACGATTCCAAATCGTAAATAATGAGGGATGAAGGAGCCAGGCAGCCCTCTCTCCACCAGGCTCTCAGCCCAAGTCAGTGAGAAGGCCAGTGGCCGAGCAGAGATTGAATCTCCTGAACCTGGGCAGCCCTCACTGTGTGAAAACAGAACTGGGGGTCCACATATTCTGGAGGGGAGGTCAAGCCAAGTGGAATTTAGCAGGCAGGGAATCTGCAGAAGTAACATTGCTGCCCTCTGCCCTCAGCGGAAACCACGAGACCCTCAGGAGGGTGACGTCACTGCACAGAAAGGGGAGATGCGGCTGTTCCCAAGTCCTGAGACCTCGCTCAGCTTCACGGGCCAGGCGTGCAGTGAAGACGGAGGAGGAGGCCAAGCCCTGGGCCGCCACCGATGGATCCACAGACGGCCCCCCTGCCCTCCCAGAAGATACTCCTCTCGCCTACCTGGTCATGACACAGCCCCACGGCCACCCACCCCCACCCCAGGTGCCCAGCTTTTCTCAGACATCGATGGAGGGGCTGGAGCAAAGTCCGGGAGGTTGCGGGAGATGAAGACCTCTACACCAGCCAGCACACCCCTTGACTGGGAAAGGAACTGTCAGAGTAAAAGCCCTGCATTCGCGTGCTTTCCCCAAGGATTTTCACATCCATTGAGTGAACTCTGGGAGTTGGTGATGGACAGGGAGGCCTGGAGTGCTGCAGTCCATGGGGTCCCAGAGAGCTGGACACGATTGAGCGGCTGAACTGAACTGATCTTGTGTTCAGTCCCACAACAGTCCGAAAAGTACATGACACAAGTGATTACTTGGCCCACGTGAAGGATAAAGCGACAGAGGCCGGGGCAGGGAAATGAGCAGGTGGTTTGCAGCGCTCCCCGCACCGGGCTCTGTACCCCGCAGTTTTGCACCAGGAGCAGGGCCCCGCCTGGGCATCAGGGGTGAGGGGTGCCTCCTAGGCGGCCTCCGTGACAAGACCTGCCTGGGGCTGCAGCTGCTTGTCCCCTCCCCTCTCCACTTCTACTCTCCTGCCACGGAGGAAATGAAGGGACAGGGACAACTGCCAGGAGAGACATGCCAGAGGAGATGTGTGCCCTGAGCGCTTACCTGCTCTGGTCTGAGTCCTGAAGGGAGACGCCAGAGTCCCAGTCCACGTCCCCGGCTGTTCGCTCTAGGACCCAGAGCGGAAGCAGAGATTAGGGCAGAGCCAGGCACTGGGCTCTCAGCTGCCGCTTAATGAGCACAAGCTCGGAGAAGAAAGTTTTCTCCAGCAGCCATTTACTCCCCCCCGATAATTCCGACCCCCCCAGGTGGAGGCTCAGCCTGTCACAGTGAGTGCTGGTGGGCACTGTCGTGAGCTGAGGGCCCACGGGGGTCTTCTCAAGTGTTGGGTGTGGGAGGAAGGAAGGGAAAGAGCCGTGGCTAAGGCCTGAACACTTGCAGCGGTGCGACCACCTGAGCTCAGCCCTCTGGCCTGGAGGCTGGGTCTCTCTGTGGGGAGGGGCTCCTACCCAAGGACAATGAAGTCCACCGCGGGCTGAGGACGTGTCATCATCAAAAAGCTACTGTTGAAAGAACCACAGGGAACAAACTGTGGGGGCTTCCCTGTGGTCTGGGACAGGGGTCTCCAACCTCTGGGATCTAATGCCTGATGATCAGGGGTGGAGCTGATATGCTAATAATAGAAATAAAGTGCTCAATAAACGTCATCCTTGAATCATCCTGAAACCATCCCCGTCATCCCACCAGTCTGTGGAAAAATTGTCTTCCATGCAACCAGCCCCTGGTGCCAAAAGTCGGGGACTGCTGTTCTGGGGGACTTGGGGGAGCCTTTAGCAGATGAGGCCGGCTGTGAGGTGATGTAGAATCTGTGTCAAAGCCCAGACCAAGAGGACAACCAGGAATCTGGAGAGCTGTGCTCTCCCACTTTCCCACCCCTCCCCTCCGAGGTAACCCCCATCTCCCTTTCCTTCTCCTGGACTCCCCCCGCTGCCCCCAGCCCCCAGACCCAGAGAGTGGGCCTTACCTGGCACAGCTCTATCCCAGCATGAAGTCCAGCCTGGGACTCCCACCTTGGAGGGGCCCTGCCCCCCAACACTTAGCATCTCCTGCAGCAAAAGGCGGTTCCTCTCCACGCGGTCAGACAGGGACAGGGTGTTGTCCCCAGTGCCCAGGGCCCCCAGGTCCCCGGTTTTCCAGAGCTCCCCCAGGAGGGCTGGCCTGGGGACAAAGTTCTCCTCGGAGGTCGGAGACAAGCTGTCCAGGTCTCCGTGGGTGCCGAGACCATCCTGCTGGGGGTGTGACCTTGCTTTCCGCAGGGTGAGCACGTGGGTGGTTTTGTTACAAGGATGAGAGCCCCCCGGCTGGACAGGAGTGACCTTGTGGATGGGGCCCTCTTGCAGAGAGCTGGGCCCAGGCAGCAGAGCTCTGTTGTGCTCAGGCTGTGTCCAAACAGCCTCTGAAGGCCATGGGCTCCTGTTCCTGCACTCGAGTCCGGGGGCAGGAGACCTGGGCGGCCCAGGGTCCCCGTACCTGGTGGGCTCCTCCTCAGTGACACTGCAGTCCAGCCGCCTGTCGTTCGGGTTCTGCGTGTGATGGACCACCACAGCCTCGGGTGGGGAAGGCCCCTCTGACGGAGGCTTGGTCCCACCCACCTTGACTCGTCTGCCCTTGGGTTTCTTGAGGGCCGGCCGCTGGTGGGAAGTGAGGCCGGGGCCTGCTCCCTGTCTGCCCGCTGTCATCCTCTCCTTCAAGGCCCTCACCTTGGACTCCAGCACGGAGGGGGCCTGGAGCTGTATCCCCCGTGCCCCGGGAGGCTGGGCGGCCTTCGGGCTGGGTGTTCCATCTTCTCGAGGCCAGGGCCAGGGTCTCGGGAGGTGTCTGTTCTCCGGCTGTGGGCCACTTCTCTCCACAGCTGAGGTCACCTCCATGGAGCTAGCTGTTCTGCTCCCTATTTGGGGTTCTCTGGAGGAGAAAACAGACAGAGCTCCTTAGACCCACTACCTGGCCAGCTCCCACGATCTCCTGGGTTTCCATAGTTTGGATAGAACCCTGTCTGGAGGAAGACAACTGGGGGTCAGATCAGGGGGTACCCTAGACAATGTGAAAGCACCTTGGGGAGCACAAGTGTTTGGATGGTGCAAATAAGTCATGACTGAGTTTCTTCTTCCAAGTTGGAGTAGTATTATTTTTCTATCCCCATTTTACAGGTGGGGACAGTGAAGTGTCAAGCAACAGCTAATCTTCTGCCTAGTGTGGACCAGAGGGAAAATGGGGGCTGGATTCCCAGTCCCTGGCTGACAGGTGTCAGGCCCCAGGGGAGGATGGCAGTTTCTGCTCATGCCCACAAGCTCTTCCCTTTCCAAAGGGAACCAATGCAGAGGATGGGCTTCAGGAAGATACTACCCAGGATCTGACCCGCTGGTGGGAGGTGTCCCCCTCCCTGTGCTCAAACCACAGGCGTGAGCCGAGCTGTGCCCACAAGGCAGCCAGGATCAGGCACCAAGGCCTTTCAGGGTCTACTCAGTGCTAGGCAGGCCTGAAGGTACTTTCAAACGCTCTCTCTCAAATTCTTATGCCATTCTGCCGGAATAGGATTATGACCCTCATTTTTACAGACAGAGAGATGGAGGCCCAGACCCATTAGGAGACACCAAAGCTGACGGAGGCCTGGCTAGGAACTCAAAGCTTCTCCTCCCAAGGTCAGGGCTCTTCCAAAGCACCCAGTGACCAGGACCCCAACTCCCCTTAGTCTTATAGAAATATTGGTCTAGACAGGTGACCTGCCCAGACGACCCACTCCTTGGTAGCTCACTTGATGCCAATGTCTTCACAGGGAATAAAAGTGAGCTCGAGATTTTACTCATGAAGCAGTTCTGTGCACACATACAAGCTACAGTGTCTTAATATTTATCCTGTTCTCTGGGAACATGCCCCTTCTACACCATACATCTAGGAATGTCCCAGTGCATGCATAAAAATCCACATTTACATAAATTACAAACTAGGGGTTAATTATTCACCTAATACTGACTAAAGATTCACTACAGAATTCTCTTAAATGCCAAGCCCCTCTATAGTCATTTATTACAACTCAGTTTTTAATACATTTCATGAATACACATATTCCATAAAGCAAAATACACACACACGGTCTGTATGTTACGTCAGTTTTAAGCCTGTGACGTTTAATGCCTGTCTTCGGGAGGACGAGATCAGTCTCTCTACCAGTTCATCTAGAATTGGCCAACTTTGTCGTCACAGCCCAGCCACTGAGTCCTCTGTTCTAAGGTTCAATCCAGGAAGCAGGGGATTTGAAGGGTATGGGTGCAATTTCCGTCACATTACAAGAGCTTTCAGGTAAAGTCTGGAACAGCATTCCAGAGATCACCCCTCTCTAGAGACCTATTAAAATGGATGAGACTTTCCTCGGGGGGAACAGTGGGTACCGACTAGTGCGCCTCGGGGCCGCTGAAGTCTAGGACCGAGCGCTGTGCTCGTCTAACCCCAACCCCGAGACGCTGAAATGAAGACGGTCGTGACGGGCAGGGCTCCCCCCGCGACCCTTCCTTCTCGCTCCCCCAGTCCCGCCATCCCCGGCCCGCCCGGGGCCTCGCCTCCTCCGTACTCACTGAAGGCTGCCGCCGGCAGGTCTGGCCGCCGCCTCCATCCCCTCCATCCCCGGGGAGACCAGGCCCTCCTCTCGCCCCCTCTCCCTCCCGGGCCCGCGGCGGGGAGCCGGGCGCGCGGGCTCCGGCCCGGGGCTCGGGGAATGCGGCCCGCAGGCCTCGGCTCTCGGGGCGCGCCCGGCTCGGCTCCGGGCTCTGCGGGCCGCCCCGGGGTCCGGGTAGGGTCGGAACCGGGCAGCCGCCCCGCGGGCCGCGGCCTCCCTCCAGGTCCGGGGAGGGGACGCGGGGTCGGACGGCGAGGGCGCGGGAGGGCAGGAAGCGGCATGGGCGGCTAGCTCCTGGCTCGGCCACGGAGGGGGTGAGAGGCCAAGCCCGGCGCCTCCCCCGGCCGGGACGGGAAGAGGGAGCGGGAGAGCAGAAAGGAGGCGCGGCGGAAGGGGCTGGAGGAGCAGCCCTCGCTCCCACCCCGCCCCGCCGCCCCGCGCGCTCCCCGGGGCCCGGGGCCCGGCCCCCAGCGCCCTGCAGGGCCGCCCCTCCCGGGGCCGTCCAGACGTCTAGGCCGCCGGCCCGACCGCGAGCTCGGGGCTTCGGACGGGGCGGGGGCGGCCTTCCCGGCCGTCGGACCTCACCCCTCCCGGCCCGCGTCGCCCCGTCCGCCGGGAAGGCGCTCGCAGCCCAGGCTTCGGGGAGAGCGCGGCGGTGAGACGCGGCTCCACGTGAGCCGAAGCTGCGGAAACACCGCGCTCTTCCCCGAGCTTCGCGGCGAGGCGTGTAACCCTACACCCGGGGCGCGGGGTGGCGGGGGGAGGCTCGGCCGCCGGCTGGCGGTTGTCGGGGTGGAAGCCGAGGAATGCCCTTTGTCTGGACAACTTTTCCGGAGGAGGCGCCCTCTCCGAGGGGCTGTCTCCTTGGAGGTCAAGGTCATCTGTTTCCGCTTTCTAGCAGCGCGAGGGGGCACACGTGGTGGACGCGAGTCCCCTCTTCTTGTCCAGCTAAGGGGAGAGCCAGGTGCCTGCATGGCCAGACGCCTTGGATAGGGACCGGTTCTGCGGGGACTCTGGGGACTCCTGAAGGCCCCTTGTCACTTTTCCCAGACCTGGCAGGAAGTATTAATAGCTGCAAAGGACTTGACCTGCAGCGGTGGCCCCAACCAAGGGAGCACGCTTTCTCTTTCCACCCAGGAGGAGGGAACGGAGCCCCAACTATTTCCATAACAAACTATAAGAGAATTAGACCCAGGAGATTGCGGAAATCTCTACAAAGGAAAAGTGCTGATCATCTTTCCTTCTAACAAGCTTCACTCTCCAGCTCTCTGTTTGCACTGAGGCAATAGAGTCACCAGCTAGGTGACAGACCTAGCTGCCTACGGTAAGGACCGCAGCGTGCGGACTGCAGAGGGGATGGGGTGTCAGGAAAGGATGGGAAGGAGGCCTGCCCTTGAGTGAGTAAGAGTTACTCTGCACCAAGTGGGGAAGAGGGCATCTGGGCACAACAAGGCATCCAGGCCTGAGAGCGGCTGTTTGGGGAGCTGTCTGTGGGTGGACTAACCTTTGCTAATTTGGGCACCTGGGGGATTATCTGGGGCACACCCTCAGTGTTACAGAACAGGCCCAAAGTCACACAGGTGGTCTCCAGGGTCCTGGGCAGTGCTCTTGCAGCTAGCCCCACCCTCCACCCCCATATTCCCACAGCAAGCAGTTCCTCCAACAGGGACTTACCATTCTGTGCTGTAGTACTGATCACTTCATAATACAGTAACTGGTACCATTTATGGAGGGCATTCTGTCACCTGGCATTGCTGCAGCCTTAAGAGATGGGTACTGTTTCCTGTCTTCTTTGTACAGATGAGGAAACTGTAGTTAGGTGATCTGTCCAAGGTCTCAGAGGTGATAAGTCCAAGACCCTCTCCATTAACCACCCAGAACAACGCTGTTGCCAGCATTCCGCATATTCAACATGGAAAGATTTTGTTTAAAAACATCAAAAAAATTGTGAAGTACTGTGATACTCAGATTATGTTGCTGCTATGGTCCAGCCCTTCCTTTCTGGATCATCTCTGCCTTCTTCTGCCAGCCCAGATAAAATCCTGTAAACCTTGAAAGACTCCTTCCTCACCTCTGTGCGCAATGTCAACCCTACCAACAACACTATTACTATTACTGGGGACCTGTTATGAGGCAGATCACTCTATATTGGATGTTTTAGATCATTAGAACAACCCTGCAAAGTAGGTACAGTGTACCCCCACTTTAGGAATACAGAAATTGGGGTAGACAGAAGTGATGAGGCTTACCCAAGGCTACACACCTAGTATAGCCAGAGTCTGAACCCAGTTCTGTCCAGGTCCAAGACTCTCTGCCTTGCTTCTTCCTTTTGGAGTCAATGCTTTGGAGCTCAGACTCTTAGAGATTTCAGTTCCATGACTTCTGCTCCTCACCTCCCCTAGAAGTTAATGATCTGTAAGGTAAGTTTCTGAAAGTTCTAGCAAAGGCTTAGTATTTAAAGGAAACCTGCCCTCAGCCTGTTTAACATGCAAATATTCACCTTCAGTATACTCATTAAATTTGTTATTTTGCACTAAACGGGGATGAAGTGTCCCAGCTATACAGAGGCTTTAACAGGCACCTGTAGGAGATGTAAGATCCCTGGGTCGGGAAGATCCCCTGGAGGAGGAAATGACACCCACTCCAGTATTCTCGCTGGGAGCATCCCATGGACAGAGGAGCCTGATGGGCTACAGTACATGGTTAGCAAAGAGGCTGACATGACTGAGTGTCTGAGCACACAGCATACAGGGCCCTAAAAACACCACAAGCTGATCCTTAGAACGCTCTTAAATGATCGTGGCATTCGCATGTCTCAGGGCATGTCCCATTCATCTGGATTCTGTTTGGTTCAGCAAATATCTGTTGAGCTCCTACCGTGTGCCAGGCGCTGGGGAGACAAAATGTAGTACCACAAATCCTGCCTTTGAGGAATTTCTGGTCAACTCAGACTGGGGCAGTGCCTAAACTCTGTATGCTAAGTCGCTTCAGTCGTGTCCGACTCTGTGTGACCCCATAGACGGCAGCCCACCAGGCTCCCCGGTCCCTGGGAGTCCCTAGGCAAGAACACTGGAGTGGGTTGCCATTGCCTTCTCCAATGCATGAAAGTGAAAAGTGAAAGTGAAGTCACTCAGTCGTATCCGACTCCTAGCGACCCCATGGACTGCAGCCTACCAGGCTCCTCTGTCCACGGGATTTGCCAGGCAAGAGTACTGGAGTGAGTTGCCATTGCTTTCTCCAAAACTCTGTATAAGTGGTCGCATCAAGGTGAGCACAGAGTGGAGGTGTGGGTCGTTCACAGGAATAGCTAGACTGAGATGCGTGCTGGGTGGTCGGGAGGTGTCAGGGCGAGCTGGGTCTTGCAGAATGAATGAGCAGGAATTAGCCAGACAGAGGGGGAGGGGTGGGAGAGGCAAGTCAGAGGGGGAGGGATTAGCATAAACACTGGCATTGAGGTGTGAAACTGCCTGGTTTAAGTGTTAAATAGAAAGGTTAATCTGGGAAAGTTGGGGGTGGGGGTGAGGATGCAGAACAAGGGTGGTGGGGCCTGGTTGAGGGCTCTAGGTCCCCGGTGAGGCACTTGGACCCTGTCCTTTGAGGTGAGAGTCCCTGGAAGGTGGTCTAATCTGGGCCTTAGCCTTGAGCACCTTTCGGGGCTGGGGAACTGCCTTACCTCCTTGAGTTTCAGACTCTCATTACCATCCTTTGGAGAGGAATCTGTGAGGAACTCGAATGTAGAGTAAATAGCAGTCACAGAGCCCCCCTCCTCCTTTTGGATCACCTAGGGAAGTCTCCCTCCCCCTTAGCCGGATGAAAACACTTCATGCCTCCTCTCCATCCTCCCACAATGGGCTCTGAACACTCAGTTTGAATAGGGACCCTTGTGGGTTGTGGAAGGAGGGATTTCCCTTAGGATGGAGGGGAAGGGTGAGCTAGTCCTTCGAGGTCCCTCCCTTAGAGCAGGTGGAGTGGGGCAGGAAAGGGTGGGAGGGACGCTTCTGTCATCCCTCCCCTTACTGCCTGCAGGAGTGCGTCCAGCTGGAGATCTGCACTTCCTGTCCTCCTCAGGGGGCACTGGTCCAGGAGCACTAGGGCATCTGGTTCTGGCGGGCCCCCCTGGTGATACTGTTCACAGTCCCAGAGCCTCCCCCTCGACGCTGTTTTTCCTTCCAGCAGAGGCCCGAGAGAGTGTCAGGACTGGTTTCCCATGCACCCGCCTCTCCCTTGATAGGACTCCTCCTGCTGTTCCCCAGGGTCCAGTCTACCCAGAGCTCGTGTAGACCCTCCCGGGATGCTGCTGAAAAGGCTGATTCTGAGGTCTCACCCTTGGGGATTCTGATTCCTTAGTTGGAGTTAAGCCTAGGAATGTGTTCCCTAACAAGTCTGCTAGGTGATTTTGAGGCCAGTGGGTGTGAAGAAGCAGAAATCCCCAGCTTAAAACTCAGACTCCTTTGTATGGTACAGCAGTCCTTCTAGCCCCAGTTCTCACCACCCCGAGAGCCTGTCCAGCCTGTCCACCATATTGAATTGCTTCTAGTTCCCCCGACTGGCCGTACTGGCTCATGTCTCCTCGCCTTTGCCCAGTCTTTCCTTCAGCCTGAAACACGCTGCTTCACACACACACATACACACACATACACACAATCCCACCCCAACTTGGCTGTCTCCTCCTAGACCGTCCACACTCAGCTCAAGCGGAGCCTCTGCAGAGACGCCTTCCCCAACATCCTGTGCTGTCCTCCCGACCTGGATTAGTGCACCCCAGACCCGCTTCTGCCCAAGCAGTTTTCACTCTGAGTGGTCAGCCTCTGATATCTCACAGTGCTTCCTGTTCCTCAGCCTCGTTCCTGGCTCCAACACACTCCCAGCACATGAAAGCTACTGCCTAGAGGCCACGTGGTTAAAATGAAAGAAAGAAACCCCTGTCAGGTAAAGATGCCTAAGAACAGAACAGGGGCCTGCTCCTGCTCAGTGGATCAAGGTCATTTCCAAAGGATGTGGTTCCTTCCCTCAGTGTGGCCCGCCCTGCCCCAGGGCCTGCGAGATAGTCAGCCACAGGCAGGGTGAGGACTGGCCTCCGGCCTTCATGACTCCCGCTTACACCTGATGCTCCTGCCCTCCTTGCTTTTCCCCCAAATGGCCACTGATCCCAGACAGTGGAGTGGCCCTTACACTTCAATTCTCAGTGAGCCTGGAAATTTGCAGATAAAATAGCTCTCAGAAGAGGAAATAGATGGGGAAGAGGAGAGGAGAAAAGAACGCGAAAGAAGCAGGTAAATCTAGGTGGACAGAAGACGCCCGGTACAGTCAGGCAGCATGACAGCTGGGCACCTCCAGAGAGCAGCTACCTAGGTTTCTAGTCATGCGCTCCACACACACCCACACGCACGCACACACACGCGTGGGAACACATGTATGCCATGTTCTCCTTTGCCACGCTTGCCTGAGTTGACTAAGACCCAAGAAGAGCAAAGGCGTGGTTCCTACCTGATCAGCCTGCACCGTTCCCCGGGGGCAGGCAGGCGGGGAGCTGCCGGGATGGGGCAGGGCCTGCCCTGGAGACACTGACTGCAGACTCCTCTGCCCTGGAGGCCCACTCGCCCTGCGCCCACCCTGAGTCTGCCAGGCATCTGCTCGTGTGAGTGACACAGTAGCTTTTCATTCCATAATCCTATCACCGGGAAATGACTGGGCTTAGGCAAATGTTCTAATACTCTCCCTCTGACTCCCGCATGCCTGCTCAGTGGGAGGCCGCCATCAATGAGAGGAGAGGATCCCTAGCTCTCACCTGTCTGCCAATAGCCATGGTCATCTTGGCCACACTGATTTTTCTCGTTAACAAAATGAGAGCAGATGCAGGGGGAAAGATACTGGAGGTTGGCTGAGCACTGGAGTCGCGTCTGTGACAGCTTTTGATCTTGAGAAAAGACAGTGTGCAGTTCTATGTGATAATTCGATTAAGACATATGAGAGACTCTGAAAGCCTCACGGCTTTTCTGCTGCAGATGGAGCCCTTTCTAGCCCCCAGGCTCTGCAGTCCCTCATCCTGTGGGGGTTCCTGTTCCCCAGCCCCTCCTGCCCCCACCAGTCTGGGAGTTTTTGCTGAAGATACAAATGAGCCTCTAGAGAGCCTCTCTCTAAGCGAACACCCTCTGCTTCCGGGGTCCCTCAGAAAGCTTTTTCCCCTGTGTTAAATGAAGGTATGTGGTGGGTGAGGTATAGAGGAAAAGACCCAAATTTGCCAAGTCCAGGATTAGACTCTGGCGAACTGGGTTCAGCTCTGGCTGGACTATATCCCCTTGTGGGTCTAAGCACTTGGTCACTCTGAGTTCAGTTTCCTTACCTGGAAGTGTCAGGCTGGACTAACAGTCCCCAGCTAAGCTTCTCAGAACCTCAGGGCCCCGTGAGAGATGAACAGGTCTCCCATGAAAAAGAGATTTCAAGTCCAGTAAATCTGGGCGATAATGCATGCCATCTCACCCTCCTGGCAGTTCGTTAGGCCCAAAGGCATTTCACAGGCTCAGCCATGTCCTGAAAACAAAACAAGACTAAACCAGTTTACCTTTGCTTAACACTGCCTTTCTCAAAAGTAATTGACCATGGAAGCTGTTTCCCTCCCCACAACCACATAGCAATTAACATCCTGGGGAACACACTTTGGGACACCCTGGACCAGACAACCTCTCAGGTTCCTTCTTGTCGGGATGGTCTAGGCCTCTTGACCTGGAGGGGAGGAGCAGGCAGCTGCTATGCAGCAAATTCTAGGATCCTGTAGAGAGGTCCAGGCTGCAAGTGGAAAAGGCTTACTCGGGGGGCAAGCGACAGCCCATCTCAACTTAATTTTACTTTATTTTTTAAGAAAACCTAACGCTAAAAGGAGTTAGAGATCAAAAAAGGGGACACTTTCTTTTAAAAAATTATCAGTTTCCATTCCAATTCTTTGTCAATTTGAGTAAGTCAGTTCACCTTAAAACTAACAGCCTCAGTTTACCCATCTGAGAAAAGGGAGAGCAAGGGAGACTTGGCTGAACTCACTCAACGTTGATCCTCAGAATAGGATTTCCCAACCTGGGTCCCCAGACACCTAATGGGGAGGGGAGCATAAGTTATCACCCATATTT